>NC_088862.1:715000-1057500 GCF_963853765.1 Magallana gigas | reverse complement strand
CCGTCAAAATGAATGCACAGAGAGAAAGCATCGTGTTACACGGAGTGATCCGCTCCCGTTATATCAAGTATCTCTCAAAGGGACAGGAGCTGTGTCTGAGAGAACTTCACTGAAACCAGGGGCACACACAACGCCTTACTATATCGAGAAAAAGGGACCGTAAAATAGCAGTAAATGATTTCACAAATCCATTATACCTGCGCACTATACACGGGGCACCTGCCTTTCTTATCTAAATTCTCTACAGGTATATTTTGTACTACAGGTATACGCTCTTCTACAGGTGTAAATTTACAATACACAATGCATGTCGTCACACCGGGGGATGACCCCCTAACAACACGCCGGACGGGCAGACAGTGAATCGCTCCGTCAGGCTTGTAAATATTTTTTGGTCTTTATGTGTAATAAAAATTGTGTATTTGTGATAACAGGGAGTTGACACGAGAGACGACGGGCTGTGAGAGAGTGTCCGTGTGATGGCGAGAGAGAGAGAAAGAGAGAGAGAGAGAGAGAGAGAGAGAGAGAGAGAGAGAGAGAGAGAGTCCGCGTGATGTAGCATAGGACAGGGAGAGAGGCCTATATCAACTCCAGAGACGAACAGAGAGACATCACATCCCAGCGATAAACAACGTTTCTCCACTTATCGGTGAATATCGCGTTATAATAAATAATTATATATGATAAAACAAAACTGTTCGTTTTTAGTATATTCCATAATACATGTTGGCAATTCACTTTAAATATTCCAGCAGAATAATACATATTGTAGACTGTAAAGCCGTTTTATAAAAGTAAGAGTTGAATCCTTTGATATTTTTTTAATGAAATGCGAAACATACATTGAATATGAATTTGATATTTGGTGGTTGTTAGGTTATATGACGAGTTCTTAAATTAAGATATATTCTCTGTTTATGATTTCACTGGAGTGTTTACCTACACAATAAATCGCAGCATTGCATGTTTTGATTTTAAAATTTCAAGTGGCTCGACAAACCAGTGCAATATTTGATAGAACGATAATGAATTATTTTCGAAAAATGGTATTGCAAAAACGAGTCTAAAATGTATCATTTTCATTTTTGCCAATTTTGACCATTAAGATTTTTTTTAAAAAACAAGAAAATACACAATTATATAAACTCTTTCATAAAATGTGACAGTCGAGATTGTATTTAACATGAAATAAATGTATCTGTTGATTTTCATAGACTACGCCCTGTACCAGTCCATATAATATGTTAATATTTACTTTCAAGAAGTTGATACTACATACACATGTACTACTGGTTGACAGGTGTGCTTTGGCTACGAGAGAAGAGAAATAACTCTTATCTCGTTATAATCCTGAATGCAAGTCCATTATCAACTATTTTCTATCTGCTCATCATTGATTATCTAGAACCATTTTAACAAGAGCTTGGACTTTGGGTAGTTGTGTCAAACAGCAATGTGACGTAGGCCTGTCTATTTCATTGCTGGCCACTCAGCTATGGCTCTTTGAAATCAACAAGATTTTTCTGGCTTTTGAGTTAAGTCTACGCAATTGATGCATATTTCGCTTGAAACCGCATCATTCTTAACTTATTTGGACGCATGGATAAGATAGCTACGCCCTACTGAAAGTCCAAGGTCTTGTTAAAATGGTTCTATAAGATTAAATCTTATGAATTCAATCATTATAGTAAAATTAATCGATTTCAATATGAAGTATACGTATAAATTAGACACAGTTATTGTTTAATATGTATTGAAAAAAAAGGCGATACAGTTTCGTTCAATATATGCCCTGTTTTCAAAATAAGAATAATGACTTCAACATTTTGTCGTTATTCTTTGATGTAGTAAAAAATGATGAAAAATTGCAACTTTCTCATATTTTATTGAAGAGGAAAATGTGTACGAAGCTGTTTGCCCACAACGAAATTAGATATATTTTAAGTGATATTACATGAAAATGTCGACGTCATAATGTGAATTCTAGTGTGGTCGACGGCTGCGAACATCGTCATGCATGTAGTTTTCTGTTCAGTTTCAGAATTTAACATCAAGACATTATAAACATATTAACAATGTATCACATTACATGTATCTCTCAAGACTGTGATAGCACTGCTAGAATGAAAATATTTGAAATCATAGAATAGAGGACTTCATGAGCATCATAACCGTGTATTAAGTTTTTTCTCAAATATATATTGGTACTGATGTTGACTTTAAAACCGCTTTATAGAGGTTAGCACCTGAAATAATAGGAATGTCAATCATCCGAAAACCAATAGTATATAAAGATGGGGACCTAAAACGTTCATTCATTTTATTTATGACCCATGTCACATGCCATTTTTTGGAAATATAGGACCTCTAAAAGAAATGATAATTTTCCTGAAATTTTTGCCAAAATTTGACATGGAAATCGATAATTTAACGATAAAAAACAAATATTCATAGTTTGAACTATTATTTACACCTAGTTATGATTTTAATACAGCATGTAGTTAAACACGTGAAGTGAGTATAAAAGTAAAATTAAAGTCAACGTTTAAAAATTCTTGCTTTACTGGTGGCTTCAAAGGCCAGAACATAATGGACAAATAAAGAGAGATGTTACAAAATTTTAGAGTAATCAAATTATAACGCAAATACAAAAATATAGTAATGCATCTTCCCAAAACTTTGCAAACAAATAGACATACATTTAATGTATCATTTAAAAGTAAAACAAGTAGGGGTCACATCTCCAAAATTTGAGATATAGCATGAAATAAGCTAATTTTATGCCAAAATTGGGGTTATTGTTTTTCTTAACTTCTATCAAATATGATCAAAATATGCCAAAATATATTGATAGAATTATCAAAATATTGTTTGAATATGTATTTAGGACATCGTGAATATATCATAATACACAAACTATCTAGAAGTTTAGTCTACACTGAAAATTAGGAAGCTAAATAAACAGTACTCTAAAACTACTAAGTTATGAAAATTAATTGTTTATTTCCTTCTTGAAAACCTTCCGCCACAAAACATATAGTCCCTTACTTAACTCTGTAAAAATGTAATTTTTTAAAAGCAATTTTATTCAATAAAGTTTAATTGGCATTGTAAAATATCAATATACTACTAGAATTAATATGTGATGCAGAATTTTCAGACTAGAGGTGACCCAAAATGGCTACCCAAAACCTACGGAGCGAACCTCTTTAAAGATATTTTTAACGGAAGGTCTGTCGTTGCTTGCAACGAGGTCGCGTCAAGTTGTGTTTGTACTTTTGATTTTATGCAAACTGTCTGACAAGTTCGTAAAAGCTGCTTACTCACGAATCAAAATCATGTGTGCTGAAACATTTTAAATATAAATGATTTCGATATTGCCATTATAAATATGATATTGTCGATATCGACGTTACCATTTGATATTGGAAAGAATCAGTATTCATTTTCTAACATAATGAAAAATGTATAAATCAATAAACAATGTGTCAATTGTTTTCGCATTGTAGAAAAAATACAATGCATATCACACCTATCTTTAATTATGTATTTCTATTAGAACTTTATTTGCACTCCTTAGAAAAGCTTTTTCCTTTTTTTTTAATTCAAAACTCAGACATTTAACACCGGATATTGGAAAACTATTACGATTCTGAAATATCAGTTGTCACAAACTGCTCCTAAAATCAGCAATCATTTATATAAAATATTAATTAGTTATCAATATTTGTGCGGCTTTACGCATAGTTTAGAGTGAAACCATCTTCAATTGCTCATCAACAAACTTTGATGAGAAAAAAGCTTTAGTAAGGAGTGCAAATAAAGTTCTAATAAAAATGTTTTGTGTGGTACTGATACACAATAGTGTGATGTCTTTGGTTAACGGCTGCAGATGTGTCATTTAGGCTGGCATTTGTGATTGGACATTTTGAATACTTTGAAACCTTCCTTATCGGATGTCATTGTTTAGTGTAAAACATAACGAACAACATTTGCATTGAATCTTGATCATGATGAATACAAATTATTTGATAATTACAGTAGGACTGACTGTGGCATTTTTGTGCTTTTCGATCAATCCAGTGACGTCACAAACCAGTAATGATTTGAAAGAGTTGGTCAACGACCTGTTTTCATCTTATTCCTTAAAAGTTCGTCCTGTGGTGAACCAGCAACAACCATTGCTGCTTGACGTCAGCTTCTACCTCAGCAGTATTAATGAGGTCAACGAGGTCAAGGAGAAAATGGTTACTACGGGTTACCTGGCTTTGTTGTGGACTGACGAACTCCTGGAATGGACCCCTGCCGACTATAACAACACGAAACAAATCTTTGTTCCTCAGATACAAGAAAATACAAATTTAATACCACTGATGTTGACATTAAGGTGCATGTTTATTTATTTCATAATACTTCATGCACACACTACATATATGAAATGTAAATATATATTAACCTAAACTGTGTATGATATCCAATCACAAAAACAATGCTGGCGAGAACGTTCTAGTTCAAAGTGAAAGTAGACCGTGCTTTTTCCATCGCGTTAATGTATGACTGATTTTTTAAATCAATAACTGCACTGATAAAATGCATGTGAAGCAATACATAACACATTCTATTTGGCATTCAACAATGCAAAAAAATATCATCAATGACCATAAATGCAAAACCAACAGTTTCTTTGCAAAATAAGTATACATATATTAAACCAAACTTGCTTTTATACAAATGAAATAAAAATAAAACCAGCATACAAAAATGCATCAACATAAAACAAGCAGACGCACTGAAATAACGCCAGATATGTTGTGTTGGGAAAGCAACACGCGGGGTTTCCGGTCAAGTCTTACACAGACCATCTCTTACACAAGTCATCTCGTATGCAACAAACATTTATATGATTGTTAAAATGTATTTTTCCTCTTCCGCTAACTATCACCTATTACAGGATCATTCGGGTAATATAGCTGTAGACAGACACAGTGTTGTCTTCGGCTGATGAGACCAACAAACGATGAGTGTTGACGTCATAACTTATGGACTTAAATACAGATTTTTCTGATGATAGCAAATAAAGTAAAAACCGACCATTTTTATCGAGCATATGCACTGCTTTGCTCTTAGCATCCGACACCAAAATGTGTGCTAATGCGTCAACACATAGCCCAATAGGCCAGAATTCTGATCCTTTACGATTCCCGCTGTAGGAAAAACGATGTTTCCCTGTATAGTCTTTCACAATTACAGCCGTAAATGCAGCAGCCACTACGATGTCCCTATTACTATTTTCTGTTATACTGAATGATATCACCTCTGACTCTTTGTTTGGCGTGTTGAGTTGTATTGTTTGTGTCAGTTGTCCAGTGTGGTTGTATCGGTTTACTTTGGACTCATGCGTATCAAAATTTAGCATCGCAACAAGTACGTCCCCTGTGGACGGGGCCCAGTGCAGGCATTGTGGAAGCCACGCAGGGTCTGGTATCATTATAACTGTCCTTGACGTTTTCCTGTCCTTTGATAGCTTACTGATATTTAAATCAGCATTTATATACAACAATTCATTCTCTCCATTGACTGTATGTATTCCAAACCGGCATTTCAAAAAAGAGCCTATATCATATCGTGTATGAAAAGTGTCACCTCTTTGGTTGGACAAGACCAATTTCTTAGTATCACATACCCAAACTCGATTTGAATTTACAAACACAGCGTGGTTACAGATGTCTACACCGTCTATTTTGAACTGTTTTAAAAGCGTTAGTTTAGGCATCCAATTTAGCAGACGGTCGTTTCCTACGCGTCGTATTCCTGCCTGTGTAATTTGAATTTCACAAAGTAACTGAATAATATTTGTTTTGTTCAATAACCCATTCACGTGCATTTGGCTGCAAATTGAAAGGATATTGTCATTCACACTTGGGAGGCATGTTTCCTTTATATATTTGATGAATTGTACCGGTCTGATTGATGATTGTTCATATACGTGCTCATACTGCTGGATTTTAGCAAGATGTTTAAATGTTCTTATTTTTGGATTTAAACATCTGTATTTGGAATTAACAACCTTTAACACATTATCAAGATTTTGTTTAAGGATACGGGCCTTTTTCAACATCTCGAATCGATAAATCGTGAAATCCTCGTGACAGGTTTCAATGTCCTTTTCAATTTCTGGTTTGATTTTTGATAAGAGGGCTCGACTGTAAAAAAGAGCTTCACCTTTGATGATGCTGATTATTTTTCTGCATTGTTGCCGTTTTATTGCATAAACCATTTGTATATTTTGTAGACTGTGACTACTGTGTCGAAAAAGAGACAACGGGAATCTGTCCATTTTATGCCCTGAACAAGCCCCACACAATGGAACCTGACAAGAATAACAATACTGAGAATAAAGCCTTCCAGGATGCGTCACACAGTTCTCTTTCTTTGGAGATATGTCGAATTTCCAATGGTAATTTTTTACAACATGTTCTATATTGTTTAAATCTAAGAGATGTTTCTCTTTGCAATTGTCACACAAACTGTACAGACAAGTGAAACAATGGTACGCTGCTTTTTCTTGACATTTACTGGTAGAACACTCAAGCACTCTGCATTGGGATGTTGGTACGTCCATTTTGTGATGGTATGTGTCTTAGAAATATAATCTATTAAACTAAATAATAAGAGTACAATTAATTTATCGGCGATTTATAATGGGAAAATCTACCATATTTTATCCATTTAAAAAATGTAGAACTCCTTGCATTGTACATGTGTGTCAACATCTTATCTTTCGGGTACTTGTTGTTTGCAATGCAAACTCCCCTTTGATGATTTACTTTGGAACTTAAAGCGACGGATAGAGATTGCTTCAAAAAAGTAAAAAAAAAAAACAACGGATTTTTTTTTATTTTGTGAAAGAGGTAGATTGACCACAATCTTAGTATTTATGGTTATCAAAATATTAAGCAAAATGGGGTGGGTGCAGAAACTTTGAACAAAGTATATTTTTTTAGAAATATTGTCTGACTTTGTTTATTAATTTTATATATAGTTCTACAATGCCTGCGTTTAAAAAAAATTGAGACCAAATGCAAAATCGACAAAATAAACTGACAGTACTTGCCTTAGACACTCTCTCAAGAGAGAGTCAAACATTGTCTGCAAAGGCTCCAGCGAGAGTTTGAGAATACCTATTGGCGTCAGATGGAGTCTAACAATGCCTGCATTGGCTTTTGAATGTGTTAGATAATGATGGTATTGGCTTCTGAAACTTCATTTCGGTGGCGTCAAAACTTCCTTCTACATACAATTTGATATCCTTGCATAAGCTGTAATATCAAATGATATTTTTATACATTCTAACACACAGTTGATTCCTTCATGTAATAGGGCGTTTCCAACGGAAGACCTTATAGAGATTGTAGTGTTTCCTCTTCTTATTTTTTCCCCTTTTTTTGTCCACAAGATGGCTGGATAGATTTTCTTGAAGTTTTCAGGAGAGATAGAAAACGATAATATCCCGAAGCGTTTTTTCATTTTTACAAAATTCATTTCCAGTTGTCTGTTTCCTGTCCCGGGTTAAAAAACCTTGTTACCTCGAGATCTAAAAATCGGCAAACACTTGAACACCTAAACTTTGTGGAATGATATACCTATATTTGTAGATGGAATTAAACTATTTTGTTTTGTTCATCGTAAATAAAATAGTTTAAACACATCTACATACACAGGTCTATAATCCCACAAAGTTTCGATGTTCAAGTACTTAGTATTTAGCCGATTTTGAGACCTCGAGGGAACAAGGTTTTTTGACGCGGGACAGGAAACGGACGGCCGTAAATAAATCTGTAAAAAATGAGAAAATATCTCGAGATAGTATCATTCTCTATCAGTCCTAAAAATTTAAGGAAAATCTATTAAGCCATCTCTGAGAAATCCTGCCAACAAAAAGGGGTAAAAAAGATACACAGAAAGAAAAACACTACAATCACTATAAGGCCTTCCGTTGGAAACGGAAGACCTTAACTAGTAGACTAATTGTTCTCGAACAATCAGAGGACCTTCCACCTCATTATTTTTATGTTTTGCTTAAATATGATTGATAAAACATTTTCTCTGCGTTACTTTAGCAAAAAAAGCCAAAAAATAAAATATGCATATTTTTGTTTGACACTGACATTTGACCTTTATTTCATATTGACTGGTAAGGGTCAACATTTCAATTTGAAGTGGTCTGATGAGTTCAACAGTTTTAGGTGTTTTTAACAAAATTAAGAAACTTTAAGGGACGATACTCAGTAACTAATAGAGAGTGGTCTCATACCCTTTTGGTATTATTAGATGTAAGAAGCCCCTAAATGTACCGAATACATTAGTAAAAGTTCAAAGTTTCTACCTTTAACGGTTTATACGAAGTGGCGATAACAAGCATTTTGTATAATAGGGGCAATAACTCTTATAATTGTCTCAATGTAGGGACTGAAGGGTTTTATTTTGAAAGGTCTTAAGAAGTCCTACTATATCCATGAAAAAGTTTTACTGTACTACCCAAAACAAAGGCGATCTAAAAACTCATTACGTAACAGATTTTCGAATGACCTTGACCTTAGACCTTTATGCTATTTTGTTTGGCAAAGATAGACGATTCCATCCCAAGTTGTCCGAGGTCTCTATGATAGAAAATAAAAAAAGTTGGAAGTGATCGATTTTATGGAAATTTGAATACTTTCAGGGACAATAACTGCTAGAATAACTGCCTCATATCCTTTCGGTATAAATAGATTGAAGGACCTTTTAATTGTACTAAAGACATTGGTAAAAGTATTGGTCTCTATCACTTTTCGTTTCAGAGGAGTAGCGATAACAAGCATTTCGTACAATAGAAACAATAACGCTGTAGTTATTCAAAGTTATGAGTCAAGGGGCTGTATTTCGAAAGGTCTTACGAAGTCCCACTACATCTATGAACATTTTTTCTACCACCCTAAACAAAAGAAATCTAAATACTCGTTAATTAACTGATTTCCAAATGACCTTGACCTTTATGTCATTTTGTTTGGCTAAGGTAGTTAACGCAGCTGCATTGGAAATAACAAATTATTCATAACAAACCATTTTAAAGCTGTAAATACCTTTTATCTAAAAATTCAATTTATATAAATGAAGAATTCAACTCTTTTTAATCGACGTTTTTACTTGCTTTGAATTTACACGCAATGTTGATATTCGGAACTCTCGGGGTTTTTCATACTAAATGAACAGAGTTAGAGTTATCTCCCGTATTCCCTTTGATGGACAGAATATATGCCAAATTTTCAAAAAAATAACTACACGTATTTGTAATATCGTTTCTGAGTTTATCTATGCAAATATGATATTGTGGGAACATAAACTAAAGAGCCTCTCATGATTTAGCTTGAATGTAATGCGCAAGATTGTAAAATCCAAAATATCCAGATGATTTCCGAATTTTTTAAAAGAATTTACAGCGAAGCTCGATTTAGAAAAAATAAAAACAAATATGTTATCTTCAAGTACCAAAGATGTTTAAAATATATAAACCAAAAGATAGTACTCTTCCGATTTCTCGGTATTAAAGCCCATAAATTCGAGTCTATTAATTTAATATAGAAGTATTGATGATATAAAAAATTTAAAAAAAAGTTGAAAGTGATTTTATGGAAATTTAAATACTTTCATTCAGGAGGAATAACTACAAGAAGGGGGCCTCTGATCATTTCGATATGAATAATATGAAGAACCCACTAAGTGGACTGAATACATTGGTAAAAGTTCCAGGTCTTTACCTGTTTTTGTTTCAAAGGAGTAGCGATGACAAGCTTTTCGTAAACAAGGGCAATAACTTTGTAAATTCTCGGAGTTATCGAGCAAAGAGTATTTTGGTATCATAATTTTTAATGGTCAATAACATTAAGAAAAAATTGTTCCAATATCTCTAGATGTTCCTGAAAAAAAGGGGAAAAAAATAAAATAAAAAAACCATAAGAAATACATTAGGTCCCTCAAAGGTATATCTGTACAAAGAAAACAAAGAATTACAGTAAAAGGACGATGTTTATTTATGGGGTCCATTTTTGGCGCAAACCGTATATAGTCCTTTGAATAATAAAATTGTATTAAAAAATTTTTCAATCAGTAAATGTAACCACAAACCCCAGCCGAATTTGAACTCATGATTTGTAGTTCACAAGCCTGATACGTTCTTTAACCACTAAGCAATGACGACATGCTACCAAATCTATTGATACAAACAATTCAACAAACTGTTTTTTTATCGCCATCTTGTGACGTAGTGTCTCAAAAAGTAACTAAATTGAAACAATGAATTTTAAATATGATATCAAAATAAACAAGATATCTGTGAGCTAATGCTCACTAGTGATACCCCCGCTCTGATGTGAATATGCAAAACAAGCAAAGTCGACATTTAACAGACAGCTGGCATCCGATTGGTACAGAGATTATCTCACAATATGGCATGCCTAAACAATTAGTGTGTTAAAATTTCAAGCATCTGCGATGAATAGCTGCTGAGAAATCTTTGACGAAAATTTGTTTGAAAATTTTGGCTAAAATAAACAAAGTACTTATTTAACAAGAAGTTGACGTCCGATTGGTACAAACATGTATCCCACGATATGGCATACATTTACAGACACTGTAAAATTTCAAGCATCTGCGATAAATAGCTGCTGAGAAATCTTTGACGAAAATTTGTTTGAAAATTTTTGCTAAAAATAAACAAAGTCATTTTTTAACAGGAAGTTGACGTCCGACTGATAACAAAAATATATCCCACAATTTGACATGCCAAAACAAATAGTGTGTTAAAATTTCAAGTTTCTGCGATAAATAGTTGCTGGTAAATCTTTGACGGAAATTTGTTTGAAAATGTTGGCTAAAAATAAACAAAGTACTCATTAAACAGGAAGTTGACGTCCGATTGGTACAAAACTACATCCCACGATATAGCATGCCTATACAAATACTGTGTAAAAATTTCAAGCATCTGCGATAAACAGTTGCTGAGAATTCTTTGACAAAAATTTGTTTAATAATTTTTGCTAAAAATAAACAAAGTTGTCATTTAACAGTAAGTTGACGTCTCATCGGTACAAAAATATATCCCACGATATGGCATGCCTATACAAATACTGTGTAAAAATTTCAAGCATCTGCGATAAATAGTGGCTGAGAAATCTTTGACGAAAATTTGTTTGAACATTTTGGTTGAAAAACTAGAACTTTTTTTGTCTTCCACAAAAAGTAAGGGCTTTTCGACAGCCCCATTATTCCTTTTTAATTAAATGTTAAAAAAAATATTCTCTAAGTTATTTCCAAGTGTTCTAAACGCCTTGGTATCCCCAGTTGCTTAGATAGGAACTTATGAGTAGTGCAATGTGAAAAGAAAGATAACTCCAGAACTTTACAGGTAACTACACTTCTAATTTCCAGAGGAATATTTTCAAAAAATCATATTGAAATAAGTATTCATTCCTCGGACACAAAACTTGGTACTGGCACTGTACCAGTTATCGGCTAAAACTTAACGTTTTCTTTTCGTAATTCCTTATTTCTTGATATTTTTGGATAAAACTTGACATACTTTAAAAAGTGAACTCCTTATTTATCAATCTGTTAGTTTATATCATTATTTAGAACCCAAAACATCTTTTTTTTTGCTTTTTAGCGCGCCCCGAATTTGCCGAGTTGTTACGATTTACTGTACCAGTTATCGGCTTCGTGATAATAACATAGTAAAATCCGTGTTCATGTCGATTTTATACTCTGCTAAATGTAGTTTGAATTATGCCCCTTGAGGGGTCAGACTTAAGTAGTCGGGGTCATGATACATTATAAACAAATCTCTAAAATTATTCGTTTATTATCAGACGGTAATACACCAAATCGTAGACTATTCAGAACATAATTATGCAATCAGGCGTTCAATTGCGCTACGAATCTGTCGGAAATTTGTGAATTCCTTTTGTTTATACATGTTAAATGTATTGATTGTATATGTGAAATCAAAGACGGGATGTAATAACGTATCACAAAGAGGTAATATTCTATTTTTAACTTATTACGTCACTTCCCCCACTGCTGAAAGTGCAAAGATGTAAACTCAGCGGTAAACAATGATCGTTTAAGCTCATGTATAAAACATATTCAAGAAAATTTTCAAGCAAACTTACTTTTCTTTATTCGAAAAAGACGACTGAATTAAAAAATCTTGGATTGTTGCGTGCTTTAAACCAGAACTCTCAGTTTAGCCGATAACTGGTCTTGGCCGATAACTGGTACAGTACCAGCATGCCTATAGTATTTATGCTCTACATTCTTACAGCAAAGCGAAATAACTCTTACTAAAACATTTTGAAATTTAAACAAGTAATGATCTTTGGGCCTTTTAAACCCCTATAAGGAGTCCAAAAGTGGCCCCTCGGACCATAATTTTAAAATTGTACTCTTTATTCTGAACAATAAACTGAAAGAATTTTAAAAATCAAAAGAGAAATAAATAAGTTACAGCTAAAGGGCTGTTTTGTTTTGTACGTTGGCCCCTGCAGATCCCTAATTTTTTCGAATTGTCTACCCAAAAACTTTTCCGCCCCTGCAGATCCCTAATTTTGTCGAATTGTCTACTTTTCCGGTCTGCGCATTGTGGGTATCATTATACTTTTGAAATATTGTAATGTTAACTTGAAAACTTTTTGAGAAAACGAACGACGCGTGATTTTAGTTTAACATTGAAATTCCCATAGACAATTTTTCACAGGCTCATAAAACCGGAAGTACTCAATGTAGCTTATTACGGGCCGCCGGAAGGCGGTCCGTTATTTGATACACATTTAAATATTGTTTCTGCGGGATAGTTCTTTTTTAATAGAATTAATACTATGCTTATTTTTATGAATTAAACGTAAATTTGCATGTAGAAATATGTTTTATGCCTTTTAGAAAATATCACATATTTTTTGTTTTACTCGTAAATGAAAAGTATGTCATACTTAGTAGATTGTCGTATTTGGCGCGTTTTTATCGAGACTATAATCTATTCGGAAAATTTCGGAGTTCTTCATTCTTTTCAAAACAATGCATCAGGATCGGTATGCGGGATATACTAAAGACCTAAAATACGAAAGACCTGAATGTCATTAAATTTTATATAAATGATACATTTGAATTTCTAAGTGCCGTGTCAAATAAAATGACTATATAATGCATTAAGTTTTCATTCAATACAATGCAACAACAGAAAAAAAATGGTTTGAAATACATAATCTCCAAGAGAAAAATGATAAGTTGAACTTTTTATTAGAGTAATGTAAAAATCAATGTGTTCTCCATTACTTCACACTATGGCAATGATCATACAATTTCCGTTAGAAATGCTTACAGTAACGAAATCGATTCTTTATGATAATAGTAAAATGTTAAACTTCAAAGCAAGTTGCTGAAAGTATATTAAAATTTACCATACAAATTAGTACAACCAACTCTTATTTTCTTCTTTGTGGTGTGTTTTTATGTAAACAACCAATGATTTATACAACAATTATATTTTTTGCGGCCCATTTGACGCTTGCGTCAATATGATTTCTTGTTGAAACTTGGATTATATCTTGCATACTTCTATCTGAACAATGTCTAGGCGTCTTATAAAATATCTAAGGTTTAAATAAAATCTTTTTCATCCCCCTTTTTTCAAGTTTGAGCCTTAATATCTCAAAAACGGTAAGAGACAGAGAAATGGCTACGCTTATGATTTTGTACATCAAGACCAGATGCATCTAATTCTTAAACTTGAATGCTCTAACTCAAAAAATAATTAAGATATTTTGCTTCAATGAATTTTAAGTATTTTCCTTGTCAAAACCGGAAGTGCCGGAACCGGAAATCCAAAACCTTACATGCGCGTGTCACTTTGAGATGCTATAAGACTATTGTATAATTGTTTCAAAATTCTTTTGCGTTTTCAAAAAATCGGAAATTCTGTCGAGCAGAAGAATAATAATAAGACTCATCAGAATAAAAATAGGTCTTTTCGACAGAAAGTCGAAAAGCCCTAATTAGCAAAGTCGTCATTTAACAGGAAGTAGACGTCCGATTGGTACAAAAATATATCCCACGACATGGCATGCCTTAATATACACTGTGTAAATATTTCAAGCATCTGCAATAAATTGTTGCTGAGATAAATGCGACAGAATCTTTTGTTACGGACAGACAGACAGACACACAAGGGTAAAACAGTATACCCCCTCTCCTTCGGAGATGCAATACACTGTTAAATATAACGTTAAAGGGACGTTTTCAGATGAGGGACAAACTAAACTAGCGCTTATGAAAATATATTATGCAGACATGACATAAATATCTATGTATCAATAGAAAGATAAATTCTGAATTTGTAAATACTAAAGAACTATGCTCATATAACTTTATGATAAAGTGCATTTGACACTTAAAACATGGGGAAGATATGCAAAAGGATGCCTTTAATTTCATTTCACCATGCATTTTAGCTCTACCTAAGGCTCCCTCTAACAGCAGAATGAAAAAAAATCATCCATTTTACGTTCTGTGCATTTTACAGAGCAAGTCCTAAGGTATCGATTTAAAGCTGCTTGGTCCGATTTTATACCAAATTTTATGTACGCTTTTAAACGATGGTTATGCTAAGTATATGCATGATAATAAACATTGCAGTATTTTCCCAGTCAACTAAGCCAAATTTCAATGGAAAAAAATACGTACAAAATTTGGTAACAAAACAAACGACATAAAAGGGTACCGCATTATTTCGCCTCATGTTAAAATTCATCCCTGACGTAGAGACCGGTATGGTTGTATTATGACTTTGACATCGCTTTAAATAAAGGTCGAAATGATCAGGTAAAGGAGAAAGTCCATTACTTTTTAAGATAAATGTTTTGTTTAGAAAAAAAATTGATACTGAAATAACAAAAAATCGGACCAAGCAGCTTTAAAGGGGCATGGTCACGATTTTGGTCAAAAATTATTTTTTACATTCAAGTGTTTACAATGCTTCAGTAAGGCATTTTAAAAAGGCAACCACAATTTAAGTGTCATTTGTTAAGTTGTAAGCGAGTTACAGAGCTTTCAATTCTTCGCTCTGTAAACAAAGCTTTTGTTTACATTTTGAATGTTGAAGTGAAAATTCTAGTTTCTAACACATAATGAATGTGTTAATCATTACTGTTAATTCATGCTTAAAATGAATGAGAATATAGACAAATCAGTTTATAAAAGATTTTTACTGGTATATTGAACATACGAGGGTTGTCCCAAAATAGCGTAGACAAGTGGCGTTATTGAGTTTATCGAAGACAAAGGAAGATAAAATTTGTGCCACAAAGGGTTCAAGAAATTTGCATTCAAATAATGTTTTAAAATCAAATATTGTTTGAGATTAAATTAGTGAAATGAAAGCATGTTAGATCAAAAATTCGACATGCGGAGCAATGTCAAAAACAAAAAGTTAAAATCAACACAATGAAATAAAAATTGCGAGGAAAAGTACTTTTCGAATGAAAAAATTCAAATAAAACATACATTGATATTTGGTAATAATTCTATTAGTTACTTAGAAAATGTTTTGGCTATAACAAATTTTTTAAATATTTTATAGCGCGTTTTGTGACAAGTTGAAAAGTTGACTCGTAATAAAATGACGATGTCAGCGTTTAAGGCGGCACAGCAGTAACGAATACAATTTTGTAAAGACCATGAAATAAATCTAAAGCGACTTTGGAAGTAAACGAAATTAACAAAATCGATTAAAAATGCGTTTTGTGAATAAATAGATATAGAACATTAAAATATTTGAACAAATATATTTGATGACAATAAGTGGAAAAAAGAAAGCCCCAACGATATCAATGGACGTCAAACTGCTGAACGACACATTTCGGCAAGACAGACATTAGACAACAAGTAATACAAGGCAAGTTTGGAGTCGACAGATCGTTTGTACTAAGAAAATATTAAAAGAAAAAACAAAACTAGAAATACATGTTGAATGTGTACTCAGGTTACTTTTTCAAAGATAAAATATATATAAGACTTTTTCGGAAATAAAACGTAAATGTTATCGTAAACGATGTGGAGGGTTTAGCAACAACGTAAAAACTGGAAATTTTCGACGTCGCACATTGCGCCGCCTGACAAAACTTGTTGTTACTAACTATTCATTTTCTCGAGAAATAAATAAAGTACCGATTTGGATTGTTCAATATTGTTAGCCAAAGAGTCATTGAAGAAAACATAGAAGTCTAATGAAATTGCAGTGAACAGATTATAAATAATGTGTTCTGTCTACGCTATTTTGGGACAACCCTCGTATGTAAACAAAAACAGGGCACGAGCCCTGTTTACATGACAAAGAATTGAGAGCCCTGTATCTTGCCTAAATCTCAACGACTGGCACCCAAATTTCATTTCATCATTAGAAATGCATTCATAAAGCATTGTAAATAATAAAAACAGAAAAAAAAATTTGACAAAACTCGTGACCATGCCCCTTTAAGTAATTTTTCACCAACCTTTTTGAGGGCTACATTACCATATACTTATGTCATGAAATTCTGCACGCGTAAAATTAGATTAAATTAAATTAATTAAAGTTTCATTTCTCTTTTTTGTAGTCTCAACATTTTTTCAATTGTTTTCCTGTTCTCGAAGGAAAAACTCTTTATTATGCAGTTGAGAATAAAACAAAATAATTATCATGTATACTGCATTAAAAATATCAGGAAAATCCCTACCCGTGACTCTTTCTTCTGAGAAAAAAAACGCCATGGATATAATTCAAAACTGTTTAGCTACCATAGGAAATCATTATGAATAAAATATTAAGTATATGATGTGCTTTATCTAAACAACCGACCTGAAACCTCATATTACTCGTTTGAGTGGTGCGTGTAGGAAAAAAGAAATTGTGGGATTGATTTTCTTAGCAAGTAGTATCGATATTAAGAACAAAACATATTACATAAAATGACGACGTCTTTACAGTGCTTACCTTTTCTATCAACGAAAACGCAGCGAAATTATCCTCATTAATCTGAACACTGCTATTTGTTAACATTCTGTTTTTGTCTTAGACGTTATTAAAAAAATCAACATATTTTTTTATATAGAAAAGACGTCTTAAATAAACTAATGCTCGAAAACGAAAATAGGAATTTCCAATGTCGTCACAAAGGTATCCAACAACAAAGAGTTTGCCGCATATCAACAGAAGAATGTCATTTCAACTCTTTGTTAAATCGACTCCGATCGCTTTGGGTCCCTTGTCGGGTCGTCTAAATTTTTTAAAACACAAATACTTTAAATGTTTTTGATTGATTTCTCTGTCTTAGAATGAGATTTTTTTAACTCAATACTTCACTCAAGGCCACTCACGATTATAATAACCGTCACCCTTTACTTATTACCAATTTATCCTTAACAATGCATGGTTCCTTATTTAACTTTTATTTGTTCTGAAATTCATAGAAGTGCATGTTCATTTAAAGAAGACAGTTTCAGAAAAAAAAATTTAACCTATCAAGTAAAAAATCAGTATTTGCATAAGTATAGTACTCTATTTAATAAAAACAATATTACAACTCGCTGTTTAATATTATTACAAAACGAAAGTTGATTTATCAAAGTAGTTGTTAATAAAAGGAAAATTCTTTTCCCCCCACGCAGCTAAGTCATATACTGAAGTTCTTACTTGGGAAAGAAAAAGATACTTCGTTTATGAAAGATATTGTTGAAACATTCCAATAAATCATCAAAATAATGCCCATTTTACTAATCAAAAGCGATTTAAAAATAATTGGGGTAAATTCGTAGGTTTCCCATGCACGATTCACATTGGTACTTATATTCTCTACCAATTTTACGTGAAATATTCTAAAATTATGTTGATCTTTCACCTGCGCCAAGCTGGTTTTACATGCATTAAAATTTCTTCATTCAGTTGTTTACACGTAGCAGGGAGAGTCTTCAAACCAACAGTATAAAAATAGACTTTTACTTACAACGAAACTTTGTAACTGCCGATTATTTGAATGAATGAATTTTGTTCGTCTAACATTAACGGCAGCATCTAGTATGTAAAGGAAACATGCGGTATTATACTGGTTTGATATAATTCTTTTCTAACGTTAAGATAATTCCCTGAGAACTATCGACAGGGATGCATTATTTATTTATTAGTTATTCGGTTTGATACCGACTCTTTACAGAAATTTGTGGGATCGGTAAAGTCAATAGAAGGCGAGGCAGAAGTTTTGTTTTGTCGAGGACTAAAGTTTTATATGTAAACAAACAAAAAATCATATAACAATTAAATTCATTTAATAGACATATTTCAACAATGTTTAACAAACAAACACATTTTTATTTAAATAACAATTAAATTTATTTAATGAACGTTTTAGTCTCAACAGTGATAAACAGTTTTTAACAATTTTGTTTTGAAGAAAAACAGCTAAATTTATTTTTGATTAATTGTGAGTTGATGGATGGGAACAGAGCAATTGCTGAACAGGGAGGCTGGTTGAAGGCTGGTCTTTTGTACAGAAATTGATTGGGAACATGTGATTTCCTGACCCTCAGAATCATTAAAAAGCTCATTCATGTTGATGTCGGTCAGCTCATGATCAACTTTTTGAATTTCCTGGAGAGCCTTATTTTGGTGACGGACAGCGCAAGCTAGTGATGTGGGCCCAGGCAGAATAGCAGGCGTGTTTAAGTCTGGCAACGCTGGCATTAAAGGCAGAATGTTCTTGGTTAAAGAGTCGCCCATCATCATCTTTTCATCATCACTGACTCTTTGGTACACACTTAAGCTTTGAACCGAATTATATCCTGTAACTGCCATTACCTGTGGCGGGCCAAACATGGATTTGACAAAATGGACGCAAATTTTAATGCATGTAAAACCAGCTTGGCGCAGGTGAAAGATCAACACAATTTTAGAATATTTCACGTAAAATTGGTAGAGAATATAAGTACCAATGTGAATCATGCATGGGAAACCTACGAATTTACCCCAATTATTTTTAAATCGCTTTTGATTAGTAAAATGGGCATTATTTTGACAAGGGACCCAAAGCGATCGGAGTCGATTTAACAAAGAGCTGAAATGACATTCTTCTGTTGATATGCGGCAAACTCTTTGTTGTTGGATACCTTTGTGACGACATTGGAAATTCCTATTTTCGTTTTCGAGCATTAGTTTATTTATGACGTCTTTTCTATATAAGTAATATGTTGATTTTTTTAATAACGTCTAAGACAAAAAAAGAATGTTAACAAATAGCAGTGTTCAGATTAATGAAGATAATTTCGCTGCGTTTTCGGTGATAGAAAAGGTAAGCACTGTAAAGACGTCGTCATTTTATGTAATATGTTTTGTTCTTAATATCGATACTACTTGCTAAGAAAATCAATCCCACAATTTCTTTTTTCCTACACGCACCACTCAAAAGAGTAATATGAGGTTTCAGGTCGGTTGTTTAAATAAAGCACATCATATACTTAATATTTTATTCATAATGATTTCCTATGGTAGCTAAACACAGTTTTGAATTATATCCATGGCGTTTTTTTTCTCAGAAGAAAGAGTCACGTAGGGATTTTCCTGCTATTTTTAATGCAGTATACATGATAATTATTTTGTTTTATTCTCAACTGCATAATATAGAGTTTTTCCTTCGCGAACAGGAAAAACAATTAAAAAAATGTTGTGAGACTACAAAAAAGAGAAATGAAACTTTAATTAATTTAATTTAATCTAATTTTACGCGTGCAGAATTTCATGACTTAAGTATATGGTAATGTAGCCCTCAAAAAGGTTGGTAAAAAATTACTTAAAGGGGCATGGTCACGAGTTTGGTCAATTTTTTTTTCTTTTTTTATTATTTACAATGTTTTATGAATGCATTTCTAATGATGAAATGAAATTTGGGTGCCAGTCGTTGAGATTTAGGCAAGATACAGGGCTCCCAATTCTTCGTCATGTAAACAGGGCTCGTGCCCTGTTTTTGTTTACATATGTTGTCCCAAAATAGCGTACACAGGACACATAATTTATAATCTGTTCACTGCAATTTCATTAGACTTCTATGTTTTCTTCAATGACTCTTTGGCAAACAATACTGAAAAAATCAAATCGGTGCTTTATTTATTTATATTAAAAGAAAAAACAAAACTAGAAATACATGTTGAATGTGTACTTAGGTTACTTTTTCAAAGATAAAATATATATAAGACTTATTCGGAAATAAAACGTAAATGTTATCGCAAACGATGTGGAGGGTTTAGCAACAACGTAAAAACTGGAAATTTTCGACGTCGCACATTGCGCCGCCTGACAAAACTTGTTGTTACTAACTATTCATTTTCTCGAGAAATTTTCGCAGTATTTCTGACTATTATATCTGCAATGTTACCAATTAGTTCTACTAGCATACCAATTTTAGCTATTTATCTGGTAATTCAACTTGTATATGGCGTTTTGGCCCTACTGATATCAGCTTTCCAGCTTCGTCTACGTCACAGAGACGAAACCGAGAAAGTGCATGCATTCTGGATAAAAGCTATAAAGTTACAGCGAAAGTTACTGTGTAAAAAGTACAGTCAAGTTGAAAATTTTAGCAACAATGACGAAAAGACAAGTCAGAATGACAGGCAAAATAATTTTATTTCTTTACATGAAATGCTTTGTTGGAAACAGGTTGCTTCTTCCATCGATTTCTTTGCCTTCTGGTCTTTCTTCATTACAAACTCACTGGTATCAGTAGTGATGTTTATAATGGCGGCAAAAATGTAACAATAAATGTAAAAAAAAAATTGATGACTGCAAACTAGAAGGTTACATTAAAATGTTATAAAATGGATCGTTAAGGTATCATTTCTAAAACATGATTTCGATGCTTAAAGAATAACATTTCTAGACACGACTAGTTAGACTAAAATATAATGCATTTTTTCACACCATATCTTAAATTATACAGTGTGTTGCTCGCAGCCAAAACAAATTTTCCACTTTTTTTATAAAGAATATATAAAAAAAACCTTATAAAATAATTATGGATATAAACATCCTTCTATGAACAGCGTAATCATGTCTTTCAAATGATACTCCAACGATACATAAAATTAAATGTTAGCAATCAACCTTAAATAATAAAATCATTGTAGAAATATGTACATGTACAGTTTTAAATGCTGAATATAGAAAATACATGGGACAGGTCTAGAGGACGAAAGACTGATGGCTCTAAATGTGAGTCGACAAATCAAACCATGCATTAATATTAGAAGACAGATCAACAGTTCTGTAATTTTAATGCTTGGAAAAATTATATTGGATGCAAATGTGAAATAATTTACATCTACATAATAAATATCACTGCAAAAAATAAATCTTTAAAAAGGGCATTGTTGCATATAGAAAGCTTGTGACAGCTACGTGCTTAGAGATATTTACATCAGTATATTATTAAACTCAGCTCTTTTCCATGAATCGGTACGGAACTGGTAATGTTTCAATGACAAATATATAAAATACAGTTAAATTACTTGTAGAGTTTAAATAAATACATTACACTTTCATATTACAAAATTCTTAAGACACAAAGATGATTTAGGTTTACATTTTGTTTTAAAATTTAATTTTATTATTACTATTTACACTGTGATGTTGATGAGATGAGAAAGAGGTCTGTAACAGGCTTAATGATCAAAATATGAGGACACTGCTCAAGCTGTTTCGAATATAGATAAACATATTTTTCTTTATGAGATGATGTCATCTCATCATCAACAGACAAATATTTCTGGTGAGTTTTATCATTTTTTAAATTTGACCAGGTAGTCCATACATGTCGGCATATGTAGGAATAGACTAGTAGGCGCTCTACACATCCTCCACTGCTAAGGCATGTTAGGGGATTTACCCGTGTTACAATGAACTTTGGCACCAAACCCATCTTGATCAAGTAATCTAGCAGTAGAATCAATGTTTTTCCTATTTATGCCATGAGCGAAAGCAAAAGTCTCTCTACACACATGGATTCAACTAAAATCATAAACCGTGTCTCACCCTTTCCCTTCTTTTGGCATGTGATTCTTAGCAGATGTATCTGCAGAATTGTTTCTGTGATGGATGAGTGCACCTGTATTAGCGTATTTAGTTCTGATTTGTCTGTCTCTTAACACACATTCCTGTAATCACTGAGCACATTTCTGTCAACAATAGAGCCACATGGCTTACCATAGAGTATACTGCACCCACAAGCGTTTTCACAGAAATCATGCAAACTCTATGCTTCTATAGTGTCAGAATCAGAAATTTCAAAGTCATTATCATCGTTGTTATTTAGTTCATCACTTTCATCTTCAGAGATGTGGTAATCGTAATTCGTAATAATAATTGAGTTTAATTAATTACAAATTGTTATGTTATTGAAAGTACAATCATGTGGTGTGTTATTGACAAATTTTTCAATTACATATAATTGTAATTCTTAAACAACTATTTAACAATTATTTTCAAGTATATACATAAATAAATAAGAAAGCTGTCCACCATTATTTTTATATTCTATATGTAAACAAAAGCTTTGTTTACAGAAGCTTTGTTTACAGAGCAAAGAATTGAAAGCTCTGAAAGCCACTTATAACTCAACGAATGACATTTTAAATCTAGTTGCCTATTTTTTTTAAAAATGCCTTACTGAAGCATTGTTAATATTAAAATTGGAAAATAATTTTTGACTAAAATCGTGACCATGCCCATTTACATGCATCTTACTTAATTATTTTCAAAGAGTCACTATTTAATAATTAGGTTCCCGAATTAATGAATATCAGTGTTTCAAATATTCATCAATTTGTTAAGGACAAAATAACTTTGATGATATGCTTGATTTATTTTTACCTAAACATTTTATAAAAACATCGTTATAAATATGGTTTCTAATTATACTGTGTAATTGAGTTTGGTAAAAATTCTCTGTTTATTTTACAAAAAAAATCAAGGATTTTTAAGTGTGTAAACTATAAAGAAATGCTGTTTAATAACTAGTTTGATCTAGAGGTATGGATTCAGTATGGTTTTTAGCTCAAGTGGGCTTTTTATATCACATGTTGCCTGTCTCTGTCTGTCGTATACTTTTCACATTTTCAACCTCTTGTCAAGAACCACTGTGCCAATTTCAACCAAACTTGGAACAAAGTACTCTTATGCAAAGGGGATTCAAAGTGAGAAAATTAAGAATCACGCTCTTTATCATGTGGAGAAAATAAGGAAGTGTTGAAAATTTAAAAAATCTAAAAAAATCAATCGAAAAACCATAGGAAAACACCCATATTTTGCTACAAAACATCAATTTATCAAAATAATGCGATCTTCATGACGTCATTTCTACATTATGACGCCACTGTGGTGATAACCTCTTATACCTTTATTTCCAATATGAATTAATAATATCTATAATGATTAATAATTAATTTTATGATTTTAACTATCTTTCACTATTTTCAAAGCTCTTTCTAAAACTTTGATTTCGGGGGCAAAGAATGCATAAAACCACACATAGTCCTTTAAATTTGTGTAATGTGTGAACTATTTTCCTAGGGTTAGGGTGGGGGCGCAATGGGAGGGGGTGGGTTTATGAATAGGAATGTGTATGGTTAATCTTTATAAAATCTTCTTAGAAACTTATCAGCCAGGAAAGCTAAAATTTGTGTGGCAGCATCCTCAGGTAGTTTAAAGTTGTAAAAATCAGGATCCCTGTGGACCGTTTTCCTTACACAGGACCGCCTGCGAAGTCCGCATTACTAGTCCGTCTATTGAATGGGAAAAGGCGAAACCTTTTCATTTCGTGTATAACCCCACGTGAGATTCAACGACCTGCACGGAAACCCGAGCACCCAGCTGTTTTTGGCGATCAACATTGTCCAACTAGGCAAGTCATTGGGCAATTAAAAAATAATAACCGACGACCTTACCAACAGACCATCATTACCAACAGGTCCGCCTTATCAACACACGTGTCGCTCAATTACCACCACAAGTTTGTACTACGTTTGTCAGAATAAAACAGTGCAAACAAACCACAAAGTGCGGGGTTAGGCTGGACCGAGGTCTAGGG
This sequence comes from Magallana gigas, assembly GCF_963853765.1. Classification (NCBI taxonomy): domain Eukaryota; kingdom Metazoa; phylum Mollusca; class Bivalvia; order Ostreida; family Ostreidae; genus Magallana; species Magallana gigas. The sequence continues at coordinate 1,033,306 of NC_088862.1, read as the reverse complement.
TGGCTGCTACTGCCTTTCCACAAACACTGCGACTATCCATCCATGAATAGTCTAGCTATGTTAATGATGCCCTGAAGTGCGTGGCGGCAGAGTTGGCTGCTGAAGCCTTTGTCTCCAATGCCTAATGTCTGAAGGGTCTTGTGTTTTGCCCACACCAATCGCGAGGCCAAGCACTTTCATATCCATCCCATTAAACATTTTCCTGATTTCTTTGCCAATATGGGCGTACTTGCATTATTTCGCCAGATTTGCTCGTTGTAGTGATGGCCCAGATTCCTATACTACAGTGGTGTCTAGCAAGACCGCCTTGTTGTCTTTCACCAAGATTAGTGATTAGTGATTTTAGAAGAACCAACTTCTGCGTCGGTTACAAATGGGCACTCCCGATACTTTCAACCATCCCCTCAGCTGGGCAACTATATCCTTTCGGATATTCGTCACCCATGGACTCATCTTTGAACCTAGGTACTTCATGCAGCCATCCGGGTGGATGACACGGACTCTTTCAGCCATTATCGCTACCTTTGATTTCGGGTTGTTTACCGTATAGCTTCGACTTCCACATGGAGTGATGCAAAAGGTTGCAGACTTTTTGATGTTTAGCCTCATTCCAGTCTTGCAACAAAACTTTTCTATTAATGCTAGGTTTTTAATCATTTCGTCAGGACCTTCTGTCATCAAAACATTATCACCTGCATATCATATTGATTCTATACGATCACTCTCGTTGGGTCCAAACTTATAGCCATTGCCTTGCCTATCAATGACCTCTACCAAGGGATCCATCGCTATATTTAACAGCAATGGTGAAGGAGGATCGCCCTGCTTTACACCCAGGGTCATCGGGATTCCTCCCGTCTTCCTTGTGTCAGTCTGGAACACTGTCTAGGCCCCAGTGTAAAGATAATCAAAAACATCAACGAAATGCTCCCGAGATCCAAATCGACTCACCCTGCAAAAAATGCTTGTGCGACACCGTCTCAAAGGCCTTAGCGAGATCCAGAAACGTAATACACGGTTGTCGTCTCTCTTTCTTGGCGTGGTTAATCGTCGCGCTCAGTAAGAAATAGTTTTCGGAGCACCCACTTGCGGCACAACTATCCAACACTCGCCTTGCCAACAGGCTGGTGTATAGTCGTATCACGAACGACGAAATTGGTAGGGGCCGCCAGTTTTTGACGTCCCCCAGTCCCTCGTTACATTTAGGTAGCAAGATACTCCTATTCCCCTTGAATATCTCTGGAACCTTCTTTCTAAACAGAACGATTTGAACAGATTAGCCAAAATGTGACCCTTAGAGTCTTTTGCCATTACAGTCTTCAGCTCAATTCCATCCGGCCCAGAAGCCGAATCTTTTTCTGCGCTCTCTTGAATGCCGTGGTGAAAGGTTTCAGCAGTGCGAGAGGGTTAACTTGCTCTGCAGGTGATACGAACTTCAATCTATATCCTGTGAGACTCCCCCAAACCGCTCCATGTAGGTGGTCTAGCTCACATTTACTACCAGTCTCCTTGCCATCAAGTATCAAGGCAGTCAGCGCCTTTTAATCTTTGCGATACAGTTGCTGGTGCTGCCGATAACTAACGGCCTCATGGCTAGCCTGTTTACCGACCGGTCAGCAACAAGCCCTAGCCCTAGCCCTGCCCCCTGACGTGTCTTCGTACTGCCCTTACAAACGGTAACGGGACGTTTCGCTCCTATGGACGTTTCGCGCTGAGACGTTTATATATATTGCGATGTTTTCAGACAAATATTTATTTATCTAAATATGCATGTAATTAAAATTGACTTTATTGAAAACATATCTACAAATGATCATGTTTAATCTGGGACATTCACTGATAACTTCAATAATGTAAAAAGCGATTATCCACGTTCAAATATAATTATGTTTGTTTAGCAATCATTATTAAGTGTCTGATTCGGTTTTCTAATTAAGATGTTAATATAACTAATTTGGAGGCTCTCCATTTCAAGCTAAAGAGGAGAAATTAATTATGAGACGGGTGTTAATTATGAGAACTAGCGGCTACATATGCGAAGATCCATTCTCCATTTTCATCATCATCAATTCAGTGTTGAATTTGAAAGATTCATCTGAGAATGTCTGGTAAGTAATATAAATTTATTATATGTTATTGCTAAAGCAATATGAGCTGTATTTTCTAACTATTTAATTTTGCTGCAAAAACCTGCTAGTTTGATAAGTCTGCATGTAACTTAAACTTTTATGATAAATAAGATTTGAATAAATCATTAATTTTTGTCAGTAGAATAATTTCTCTTCTAAGGAATATGCAGCAGATAAATTTCTGTACAGGACGACAATAATTCAATTTTGCTCTAATTAAGGCTTCTTAACGGCATTTCTACAAAAGTATGACTAACAGAAATTTAAAAACCAAGATATTTTTGTCATTTTATTAGAAAATAACATTTTCGGGTAAAAAAATTTCACCATGAAAATTGCAGCTCATATTGCTTTAAATTAATATTGTTTGTTATATTCAATAGTATAGTCTCACTATATAACTCTATATAGACAAATAGTCAATAATTGTAATATTAGCTCGTCCGAAATATATTGACCGGTCAATATTTTTTTGATATTGACCGGCTAGGAATAATATCTTGAGAACATTCTCTCTATTTCAAATAATCGCCTCTGATTTGTTGATTCGTAAACGATGACGTAAATAATTCTTCGCGACTCCAAAACAAGGTGACGTCATAATAGACAGTCAGTCAAGGCAAGAAAACAACGGACGCGCAATGCAATGGTGTGCTATCAAAACGGATATTAGGATTTGCAAATTATTGTGAAGTAAAATCAGGTAGAACATCTGTATGTTAATTCGTACGGTCGGCGGAATATAACAAGTGACCATTTGATGCTGAGGATATTTTGTAAATGAACTTTACACCAAATTGAATTCGTGAATTCTTTGCTGAGCTGAGAAAATTACGGCGATCTGTTTTCAATTAATTTCTTCAATTCGGGTCTGTTTCTTCATATAACAAAACAAATGTTGACTGCTTCGCGTCGGGCAATATTTCGTCCCACGGGGGCTAATATAATCAATGTTGCCCTCAACCCCAGTCAATATTTGTATAATATTCAATGCATTTATTGATATTTTTTAAAATCATTTTTCATTTACATTAGCTAATTTTTGTGTGTAATGTTTGTTTGCAATGTACACGTAAATCAATCATGATTCAAGATATTATAACTTATAATTTTCCCTTCAAGTTTTTTTACTTTGAAAAAATCTAAATGAAAATGTTCTAAAGTCTCCTTTATTTCCAATCTTTAAAACAAAGCTTAAAATATTGGGAGTAACAATTCTTGTAAATATTTCAGTGTAAGTGAATGAATATTTTTATTCAAAAATTATTGTTATTTGTATTCGAAGAAGATAGTAAATGTATAACTTATAGACACTTGGTTTTCGGGAGTAGTATTTTTTAATATACTTTTCTTTTAAACTACGAGGTGATGGACAAATTATTAAAAAATTGAATTCATCTTAAATCTCATTTAAGTTACAAATCTCCCGTTAAATTATTATACCTCCTTGTTTCAATCTTTGTAGTACATGTTTTACTTGTTTATACAATATACATTTCATTTAAGTTGCAAATCTCCCGTCAAATCATTATACCTCCTTGTTGCAATCTTTAATTCATTTACCATGTTTTACATGTTTATACAATATACATTTTGTTGCATTGCTTATGTCATTATATGTTAAAAGACATCACACATTCTCTTATATATAATATCTTAAACAGCATATTCTTTCATGACACTTTGACATAAATCGGCCAAGACTAAGGTGCCCAATCCTGTCACTATAATAAAAGATTTACTTACTTTACTTACTTATACCAAGATTTGATTCAGAATATAAGATTAAGAACGTTATCATATTGTTATTACTCTACAATTCAATGTACACCTAGATATGTATATTACAGCGAGCGCAAGTTTTACTTATGACACTCATATATTTTATTTTCATTTATAGACCAGTGTGTAGTTTGTTTTAAGACAGTACGTCATCTCCAGGAAGCATTAGAGTGTGATGGGTGTTCGAAATGGCAACACAGAACATGCAATTCTGGTAAGTGGTTTAATTTTTTTTATAGTTTTTATCCTGTCTCATCATTTAAGCAAATAATCACACGAGAATTCAGCAAATAATCACACGAGGAATTAAGGAAGCCCACGGTAATCACACAAGAATTATCAGGCCCCGAGGTTATAAAACTTTCTTGAGTACGATCTCGTACTCCAAATCGTACTCCGTGCTCCAAATCGTACTCCTACTCAAGATATCGAGGTTATAAAACTTTTTCATACTCCTACTCGTACTCCGACTGAGTACAAAACGGCAATTGTTCGAGTTAACTTTAGAGCGTGCTAAAAGTCGTACTCAAAACAAAAATGGCAGCCCACAGGAAAATTGCTGTACGCAGAATGATTCAAAATCGCCAGCTTCGACGCCCGCGGTTCTTTCGGGATAGGTCAAATCCACTTGAAGACCTTGAGGAGGAGGAAATCTTCTAAAGATATCGCTTTCGTCCTGAAACTATCCTATACCTCATTGGTCTTCTACCTGACCTGTCCCGACCCACACGGAGGAATTGCCCCCTGCCTCCTCTATTGCAAATTCTTTTGTGCCTGCGGTTTTTGGCCTCGGGTGCCATGCATCTCTTGATAGGAGATTCGCTCTCAATATCAAGGAGCTCTGCAGGAAGATGTATAAGAGAAGTTGCACTGCATATTGCGAGTCTTCGTGGGCAACTTATTAAGTTCCCAACAGGTGTAGCTGCCAATGAAGTAAAACGAGCTCTCTCATCAGTTGCAGGTTTGAAACTTACATGAAATGAATAGCATTACATCTGTGAACATTGAAATAAACAAATAAAAAAATACCCCCCCCCCCCAAAAAAAAATCAATAAAATACAACGCAAACAAATTATATTTGTAATCATTTCACTATCTTCATTTTTTATGCTATCATTTCCACACAACACACGTGAAAATGCACGGAGAATGATTTTCAAAATCAACAGTTTACATATAATAATTTATATAATTTTGTTTAAAGTTTTAGTTGGTATACAAAACTAAAACCAACGTTCTTGATATTTTTCATTTCATTCTTTAAGTCGTTTAAATAGTTTAAGTTCATCATCAAATAAGATTCAGCAAACAACACTTCTTTCATTTATTCCATCAATCCTTTATACATTTACCAATCTAATTAAAACTATTTAATATACTACAGGTTTTCCAAATGTTCTTGGGTGCATTGACGGCACTCAAATCAAAATAAAAAAGCCAAAGGAAAACGAAGCAGATTTCGTCAATAGGAAAGGGTATCACTCTTTGAATGTGCAGGTATTATAAAGTTTAAAGCGCATGATCTTATTAACATTACATGGTAAATAAAATGAAATACTTTGAAAGTAATTCTATATATGAATATTTCAAACACTGTTCCCGATGATTGCAATTTTACAAACAGCCATGTATATGTTTTTAAAAAAGCAAAGCTCTGAGAGAGAGAGAGAGAGAGAGAGAGAGAGAGAGAGAGAGAGAGAGAGAGAGAGGCTAGATCGGTGCACGACAGCAGGATATTTCGGCAGTCGGGGCTGTGTGCACACTTTGAAAACGGTAAACATTAAAACAATAGACCTAGAAGCTACAATGGTATTGGTAGACCAAAAATTGGAGAAATTAGTTTAAAAACGTAATTCTCTATTACACAGCCAAGAATTTAGGATATAAATACACACACACATGTTAAAATTTACAAAATTAAAGTTAACTTCCTTAACTTTTGATCAGGGTTCAAATGTCATTTTAGCTAACCTGGCTTAAAACTTTTTAGCTCCAGTCATTGTCAATCTGTTTTTCTATTAGAGTTAATTTCTATTCTTTCATTTAAATACACAATGACAATTTTCCACTGCTTCCAATTTCATAACCAAATTTTTTCCACTAAATTGTTAACAATATAAATACTTCAAATATTGACACCCAAGACAAACATATAGGTCCATAGAAAGGGTTTAAAGTTAAGGGTTATAAATATGAGGAAATTGTGTTTAAGTCATATCGGTATCAACATAAAGTCTCATGGGTAGCTTTATTTTATTTAGAAACTGTTTATCACTTTAAAAACTATTGAAATCGTCATCCTTAAATATGTTCCCTTCCTCCTTCTGACAAGACCTTGCAATCATATATGACCCACCAATCTACTTTTGTGTAATTTGTTTGAATTAAGAATCAAAATCTCAAACCATCTTTTTATGCCTTCAATTGTCTTAATATAATGATAAATGATATTGCTTCTGCACATCATGCATGGGTACTACTGGAGAGAGAGAGAGAGAGAGAGAGAGAGAGAGAGAGAGAGAGAGAGAGAGAGAGAGAGAGAGATTTATTACGAGTTCAGCACTCCGCAGATATCCGCCCATCCCTTTTTTTTCATAACTGTTTTCCTTTTTTCCCCCGACCCTTTTATGTCGCCAAATAACTCCCCCCTCTCTTCCAACTACGTTTTGAATTAACAAAATCTCCTCATTTTCTGTCCATTTTCTTTTCAAAGCTTTCCCAGAATCAACCTCCAATAACTCAGTCATTTTTATGTTTGCAGACGAGAAAAGAGAATGTATATTACCTGTCAGATAAAGAAATTTATCTGAATCCAGCTTCATGTATATTGCAGCCATGTCAGATTGTTTACTAGTTACGGAACATTTTCTTCCTCTTTTGACTGAAGATTTCCTCTACCGGTATTGGAGTATACTCCAAATAGTACTCAGCGGAGAACGTACTCAAAAACTTTTATAACCTCGGTTTTTAAAGTCGTACTCAGTGGAGCACATACTCGGAGTACGGAGTATGAGTATGAGTACGAGTATGAAAAAAGTTTTATAACCTCGGGGCCTGATTGTTCATATATCCCTAACATTATTTCATTATTTTAAATTTAGGCATTTCAAGACAACTTTACCGGGATCTCAGAAGCGGAAAGAAGAGTTCCCTTTTGTTTCTGTGCCAGCCCTGCAGAAATTTCAGCGTCACCAGAAATGACAGTATGATACTATATTTACATAATTTTATTATATTTGTTGTAAAATTGATATCAATAATTTCAATTCTTTAGAAGTGATTTAAATTTTACACTTTTTTATTTAATTATTTTATATAAAGTACTTTATTTAATTTATATAAATTATATCGACATATATATTGATTCCTTATTTTATAACCTGAGCCAATGGAAGTGTCGGAAGAGATTTTACAATCCACTGTAGTAGAAGATCGGCAGGATGCTCCACCAACACTGATGATACCACCAATGCCTGAGATGGACTTAGAGGTATAGTTTTAACATTGTGGTTATTTATATAATTCATACAATTCTATATATTATATATAATGTGATTTTTACTATTTAAAAAAAATGTTAGAAAATGTCACATCTCTTTCAGATTTATCTTTTTTTATTCCATTAATTAATGCATGTACTTATCATTTCAGCCTGGAGAAGAAGATTCCATCTACCGTCGTCCCGAGGTATTAGAGTCTTTCGATATTTCGCACAGACGGGCCATAGATGAAGAGGATTTGGAACCAGAAGAAGGGTATTTTAAAGATAAATCATCTATAAATATTATATATTTATAAATGTAAATTAACATATATATATATATATATATATATATATATATATATATATATATATATATATATATATATATGAATTAATAAATTAATAATTGGATTAACTTGATATGTTATTTGATTTATTATATTAATAGGTTTTTTTAAAAAATAAAACAGGTCCTTGCAAGAAGATATGGACGACACCATCCTAGACGAGAGGCCTGTTCAATTTGAGGTGTTAGAAAAGGGAATCAAAAGAGGTGGAAAGCTGCTTGTGGCATCCGATGGATTTACGTATGGAGTAAAGGTATATCTCACAAATAAATTAAACGAAAGTATTTAAAATAAATTAGTATTTTTTGTATATATGGTCAGTAATAATATTTTTCCTTGTCTGAATAAAAATGTTTCTTTTCTTCATAGCGAGAGAACAAGATATCAACAGCGTGGACGTGTGCCGTACGATCAACGTGTTACCGGGTATCTCTAAATCATTGTGAAGGAATATTATTTCATTTATACAAAATATTCTAATTTGAGTAAATATAATGAGTAAATATTAATATAAAATACATCGTAATTCATCATACAAAAAAATGTATAACTATATATATAATCCGATGTTAATATATATATAATTGTATATAATTATAATTTAATTAGCCAAAGGTGTTCAAACTTATTTGGAGGCTCTCCATGTTAATATCAATTTACTGTTACCACATAATTAAAAGCCGCAACACATCTAGATCAAGCAATCATAATTAAATGCCTCATCAAATTTCTAATTACCCTAAGATGTTATAACTCATTTGGAGACTCTCCATGCTGATATCAATTTACTGTTACCACATAAATAATAGGCGCGAAACATCTCGGGGCGAAACGTCTCAGCGCGAAACGTCTTTAGGGGCGAACCGTCCCGCATTCTTACGAACAAGGCTTGCAAAGAGCTTTGCGACTTTGTCAAGGAGTGACGAATAACAGCTCTCCAAACCTTCGCCTTCCACAATTCGCAAGAGTGCTTCAGCGCTCTCACCGACAAGCGGACCACCCTTTAGATTGATTGCAGCCTTCCAATCCTCCTGACTGGGGCACTGTTGCAAACCTTGCTTCACTCTCGCAGTTTGCTCCGTGATCGATTTCTCCTTCACGAGCAGTCTAGTCGTTGGGCGGCCGCTGCGAGGGTCCGCCTTTTATCTTCGGGGGTCTTACTCGTCAAGTGCTCAGATATCGCCTTGTTGATGAATTTGACACCCTCAAACTCGCTCTCTAGTGCGAGGAGAAGGCTAACCTCTTCGTCAGTCCAAACGACATGGCTCTGTACCACGGCGTTTGACGCGGCAATGATTTTAAAGCTGGCTCAGGCTGTTCGTTTACGCTCGATGCCAGCTTTCGCTGTCTGGATGCGCCGTCCGTTTGCCAGAAAAGGATGTGACGAATGTGTTGGCCAGAACCCCGCTTCGTCTTGAATTGTTCGTGACACACGCTACACTCATGGAGCGCCGCGATAGTCATCGGCGAGTCTTTTTCGTCCCGACTGGATCCCCGGTTCATAGTGGGGCACTAGTAGTGGCTTCTGAGTCTGTGATGTTTCCGTGAATGACGTTGATGACTCTCGCCTCATCGACAGTCACAGGCACTCTCAACAAGTCACCCTCAACTTGGCCATCTGCCTTCGGTGCCCTCTCCTTACATATGGCCATCATCAAGCGTCAATCCCCAGTGACGAGACATCTGTTAGGTCACAACACAAAGACGAACCCAACCATAAAACATTGACTCGGAAGCCATTGACAAAGAAGTATTGCCGTTCAACCACTTTAGTCGAGAGCTGCCCGTTAACACTCGACCATGCCATGATCGGTGGTGTATAAAGTGTCTAAAGCCGAGAACACTGATGATCTCTCTGATAGAACATCAGAGAATCGTGTCGGTGCCGCTTGGCCCACCAGACCCACTGGATATTGTCGCAGCACCGGGAAGTCCGCGGACAACCCTTTTGCCTAAATAAGTATTAATACTAGGCTTTGCAGTCAGAAATCGCATTTGATGCATTGATTAATTGATTTCCATGTGTGCTGCCAGGTGAATAGGGTATGGCTTCAATTGAGGTAACATGTTCATAACAAACTACTAGGCTTAATCACAGATCGTCGAGGTATCAATTCTTGCTTAAGTATTTAGTATATTAAGGTAATCAATGTAAAATGGAGGGATATTAAACACTTTTGAATAATTTTAAAATAGTTAAATATGTATTACCAGATAACTATGAAATTGAAATAAAACAAATTCACATGACAGACAACATGTAAGAAGCCGGTCATTTTGCATCTTAAGATTTTTTAAAGAGTTATCTCCCCTTGATGGAAAAAGGAAAATTTTAAATTACAATATCTTAATAAAACATATGTTGCCCATAGACTTCAATGCAAAATTCAAGGTGTAATTAGTTAAAATTAAATTAAAATATCGAAAATTCCTTTGGCGGAGTCTTTTTATTTGATAACAACTTTAATATAATATCATGATTAAGAATGTCGGACCATTCATTTATTTGGTACAAAATGTGGCTGTTATACATCGAATACCTTAGGTATAGAAAGGCGAAGACCGTTTTCTTTACTAGTTCGAAACCTTTTCATTTCATGTTTAACCCGACGTGGGCATCAACGACCGACATGGAAACCCGATCACCCAGCTGTTATTGGCGTTCTACGTTGTCCAACTAGGCCAGCCATGGGGCAATTAAAAAGTCAAAAGCGACGACCCTACCAACAGGTCAGCCTTACCAACAGGCGCGTCTTGCCAGCAGACGTGTCGCTAAATTGCCACCCAGGTAGTTTTAAAATCCGTGCATAAAAACCTCTGTCAGTATAAAAAGCAATGTAAACATAAAACATATTTACACCGCACACAGTGCGGGGTTAGGCTGGACCGAAGTACAGGGTGGCTGGAACCCACTTCTCCCCTTGCACTGCGACTATCCATCCATGAATAGTCATGCCATGTTCATGGTGCCCTTTAGTGCTAGTCGGCAGAGGTGGCTCATATAGCCTTTGTCCTCAATGCTCACACCAGCCCCTTCGCGCACCGATCGCGAGACCTAGCACTTCCACATCCATTACGTTAAACATTTTCCTGATTTCTTGGCCTATATGAGCATATTTGCAATACTTTACTAGATTGGCTTTTTGTAGTGATAGGCCTGCCTCCCATACCACTGTGGGGTCTAGCACGACCGCCTGGTTGTCCTTGACCAAGATAAGGTCTGGTTTCCACGTTTTGCTCTGGAAGTCGACTATTTTGGGCTCAAAGCAGACCGTCCAGCACTCATCCTTGCACTTTTCCGCCACACAGTTGACTATAGTATTGTGCCGACGAATTCTGTAGTCTTTGACTTTCGGGCAGGCACCCGAGATGTGTCCCCATTGTCTCAACCGTTTGATGACAATGCCGGCAGCTGACGTCGCCAACTGCTTTAGTGCGGGCCAATGTAGCTTTGCACGGGTACGTATCGGCTCTCAAACTCACCCCTGTGATGTAGTCAGCCTCATTGAAGTAACTGCCGTGCGGATTCATCCAGGTGTTGCTCACCGAATGTCGGAAGGTCTTAGCTGCCTTGCCGATCTTGAGCTTCTGTGTAGCTTTACCAACAAGCTTTCTCCACCGTACCTTCCCTTTGGTGGCATCAGGAATCTTAAGTCCAGCTTTTTCGGCCATGTTTTCGACCAAGACCTGGGTCTGCATGACTTCCGTCATTCGCCGGATCTTGGAATCACTAGACCGACATATACCGCGAAGCATGTTAATGCGTTGCGCAGGTACACTTTTGCTGAACTCCGGAAACCAAATACCTCCTTCTCCTCTGCTCAAGTAGAAGAGAGTGTTGGGAGAACAGTCCGGTTGTTTAGCCCACCCTCTGATTGCCGCTCGAATTATCAAATCTAGCTTTTCCACCACAGCCTTCGGGTAGGCATCCTGCGTAAGGGCGTACGTTAATCTCACCAAGGCGTAGTGATTCAGAAGAACCAACTTTTGCCTCGGTTTCAAATGGGCACTCCTGATACTTTCAACCATCCCCTCCAGCTGAGCAAATATGTCCATGCGGATTTTCGCCACCCATGGACTCATCTTTGAACCAAGGTACTTTATGCAGCCATCCGGGTGGATGACAGGGACTGTTTCACCCTTTATAGCTACCTTGGTTTTTGTGCTGTTCACTGTGTAGCTTCTACTCCCACATGGAGTGATGCAAAAGGTTGCAGACTTTTTGATGTTTAGCCTCATTCCTGTCTCGCAACAAAACTTTTCTACCAATGCTAGGTTTACATTCATTTCGTCGGGACTTTCAGTCATCAGAGCGTTGTCATTTGCGTAGCACAGTGACTCAATACGTTCACTCTCTTCGGGCCCAAACTTATAGCCATTGTTCTGTCTACCAATGACCTCTAAGGCCAAAAAAATATGTGTTTCCTTTTTCATCAGATTTTAAAATAGGGTAGGTAGGTCGGCTTTTTTTTTTAAATGAGCTTTTAAGTTTTCCCCTTTCCTAGCATATGATTTTTCTATACAATAAGAAAATGTATTTTACAGGTGGAGCAATCGTGAATAGTGACAACTGTTACAAAATTAAAGCTTTCTTAAATCTAAGGTTAATTTGGAATGTATACGAAGATTTTATTTTCCTGTAAATAGGAAATATACATATGACAGCCACTATAAATTAACAGAGTATAATACTCATTACCACAAATATATTAATTATTAGTTCTATTTTCCTGGTCAACTGACATAACAGTAAACATTAATATCGTAACTGTAAGTGTTGAATTCAGAAACAGAGGAAATTCTGGTTGATCAGACGAGAGCCTTAGAATTAAATCTTTTCAATTATTTAAAAAAAAAAATGAATACCTAGTTAATGGTTTAAGACTAATTTTAAAAATTTCATTTGCAATGGAACTGCAGCATTTTTAAATCATATTTATAATGTAAATGATTGTTGGGCCTATTCAAAAACTTACGATGTCTGCAGTCTCCACACCCAGAAATAAAATTAAAAAAAACTTTGCCTCTGCTTTTTTCTTGTACATCTTTATATTAATTTATAACACATCACTGCCCTATGAAACTATTGCATTGATAATTTAGCTAAAATAACCAAAGATAACTTTCATTAATGCTGTCAATCTGCACTTAGAAATCTTTAAAACGCTTTGATAAGTGGTGTTTTCTATTGAATTGTTACAAGCGTTTTTAGAACTCTGATTTGTAAAGACTATTTTTTAAACCAATTACGGTTGGTAATCAGGATTTGGAATAAAAAGTGTTAGGGTCGGCGCATAAAAAATAGGGTCGGTCGGGAAACCGGAAACACACATATTTTTTTTTGGCCTAACAAGGGATCCATCGCTATTTTGAATAGCAGTGGTGACAGAGGATCTCCTTGATTGACTATTCGGGTCATCGGAATTTCTCCCGTCTGCCCAGCGTCAGTTTGAAACACCGTCGAGGCCCTATTGTAAAGATCAGCAACGATGTCTATGAAGTGTTCTGGAGACCCAAATCGCCTCAGCCCAGCAATAAAGTGCTTATGCGACACCGTGTTGAAGGCCTTAGCGAGGTCCTGAACAGGGTGAATCTCTGCCATTCAGTCAACTTAATGATAACTGAATAGTCTGGAAAGGTGACTGAATGGCACACATATGCCATTCAATCACATTTTGGTTACCTTTCAGTCACCTTTCAATTGACTGAATGGCAGAGATTCATCCTGTGCTGGAACGTTACACAGAGCTGTCGTCTCTCCTTCTTGGCGTGGTTTATCATCTCGCTTAGTAAGAAGGAGTTTTCGGAGCACCCGCTTGCGGCTATAAAACCCCTCTGTCATGGGTTTAGGGCACAACTATCTTACACTCGCCTTGCCAACAGGCTGGTGTATAGTCGTAGCACGGACGACGAAATTGTCAGGGGCCGCCAGTTGTTGATGTCCTCCAGGCCCTCGTTACCTTTGGGTAGCAGAATGCTCCTATTCCCCTTGAAGATCTCTGGGACCTTCTTTCTGTACAAAAACAAGTTAAATAGATTAACCAGAATTTGGCCCTTGGGGTCTTTTGCCATTACAGTCTTCAGCTCGATTTCGTCCGACCCAGCTGCCGATTCCTTCTTGGCTCGTTTGAATGCCGCACGGATTTCATCCGTGGTGAAGGGTTTCAGCAATGCGAGAGGGTCAACTTGTTCAGCTGGTGGATACGAACTTAAATCCACATCCTGTGAAACTCCCCCGAACCGATCCATATAGGTGGCCTCTACTAGAGTGGGGTCCAGTTCAGATTTACTGCCCGTCTCTTTTCCATCAAGTAACAGAGCTGTCAGCGCCTTCTTATCTTTACGATATAGTTGCTGATGCTTTCTGTACATATCGGCCTCCCCCTCCACAAGTCGCAAGAGTACTTCAGCGCTCTCTCCGACAGGCGAACAGCCCTCTAGATTGATTGCGGCCATCCAATCCTCGTGACTGGGGCCCTGTTGCGAACCTTGATTCGGTGTCGCTGTTTGCTCCGTGATAGATTTCTCTTTCACGGGCGATCTAGCTCGTTGGGCAGCCGCCGCCAGGGCGCGCCTTTTATCTGCTTTCTGCATTATTTATGAATTTGACACCCTTGAATTTGCTCTCTAACTCAAGGAGCAGGCTTTTCTCTTCATCAGTCCATCTTCTGCCGCCGTGTACAGCAGAAGCGAACGCGGCGATGGGTTTAGAGCTGGCTCGAGCTGCTCGTTTTCGCTCGATGTCAGCTTTCGCCGCCTGGATGCGTCGTTCGTTTGCCAGAAATGGGTGTTTGTGTCGGATGTGCTGGCCGAGACCAACCTCGAGACATTGACTCGGAAGCCATCGACAAAGAAGTATTGCGGTTCAACCACTACTGTCGGGAGTCATGCCATGATCGGTGGTATATAAAGTGTCCAAAGCCGTGGACATTGATCTCTCCGGTAGAACACCAGGAGATCCTGTCTGGTGCCACTTGGCCCGCCAGACCCATTGGATAGAGTCGCAGCGCCGGGAAGTCCGCGGACAACCCTTTTGCCTAGTCTTAATACTAGGCTTCGCAGTCAAGAGTCGCTTTGGATTCGTTTACATATTGCTTTCGAATTTCGCTGCTGTGTGAACAGAGTTTAGCTTCACTTGAGATGACACGTTCATAACAAGCTACTAGACTTAAGCACCAGTCGTCGAGGTATCTATTCTTTGCTAAAGAGAGTCATAGTTACTCCCGCCATTTACCCGCGTAAGAGCGCGGCACTTTTTCCCTTACACGGGAGCAGCCTGCGATGTCCACTGATTAACCGCTCTGCGTTCGCGGACCGGGCCGTGTTTAGTAGCCGGGCCGGCCTAGTTTTTACCACAGAGCCACTGCGGTAATCGGACACCGACGGTTGCACTCTGCGCTCGCACCGGAGGAAGGATGCAACACCTAAGGGACAGGCCCCATATAAGAGCGGACGTCCGCAGGAGCTGCCGGGCGGTCCGCGGGTCACCTGTTCCCAAAACTTCCTATATGATAAGATCGGGCACGTGAATCCGTGTTACTCCGAGCGGCATCTTTTCGGGGCGGCCTGTGGTAACTGCCCTTTTTAAAGCGCGCACCGAGCCTTTCAAAACGAAGCGGCTAAACTGCTCTGCATCGAAAATATATTGACACTAGTACATGGACACTACCACAAGAATGGTAACTACCGAAATCCATTTGAAGCTTATTCAGGGGAAACCTGGGGCAATTGTTGACACCCATGTTCGCATCATCGCTCTATGCAAACATGAAATGAATAAGTTTAATTAGACGAATTATTAAATAAATAATGTGCAAATGTCACAGGATTTTAGACTTGGTGGCCATATGGCCCAAATAGACACATGGTGTCAGGGTTTTGCGGGATTGCAGTCTATTTCAGCTGTTTGTACAACGGATGCTGCTTAAAAATGCCATTTTCTTGGAGACAGCGGACTGTCCAGTTAGAGAATGGCTTCTGGTCTCATTCTTACACCTAGAGACTGGACCACAATCGCATCGATATCACAGTAGGCAAATAATAAACTGATTAAATGTCTGTGTAAGGCTTCTGTGATCGAAAATGTATTTATTGGCCAATCTATCTGTTCACAGAACTCTCTCACCGAGGGTGGAATTAAAATGTACATATATTAACATATAAATACAAAGTTCAACTCACATGACAGCGCTAGATCGACCTACAATTTTGAACTAGAGGTACTTTGAGGAAGCTCACAAATGATACTCCCAGCTAAGAAAAACATCATAACTTTACCTTCTAATCATTTCCATTAATGCAAGACATGATACGTACAGACAGGAATTAAGCATTTTTATAAACAATGACCTTAAACTTGCCCAAACGACCTTGGGTCAAGGTCATGACACATCCTTAGTTCATAAGCAATCTTTGTGTGAAAAAGGAACTTCTAATGTTTCTCCATAAAAAATATGGACCGGACACAAATTTTGCACTTTTCCTGCCAGTAACCTTGACCAAATAACCTTGGGTCAAAGTCATGACACACCCTCAGGTCATATGCAATATTTGTGTGAAGTAAGAACTTCCAATGTTTCTCAATTAGAAAGATATGAACCGGACACAAATTTTGCACAGACAAACGGAAAGATAGATAAGGTAATTCCTATATACCCCCCAAACTTCGTTTTCGGGAGGAATAATACGAAACGACAAGTGATTACGCTAATGGCACACCTTAAATATTTAAGAAAAGCTAAAATTCTACAAAGAAGTCACTGCACAATGTGAATCAAGACATTCTACAATGGAAGAACCATGGGCATGGGGTGTTTCACCGGAAAGAGATGAACCTGCACAAAAGCTGGAAGATGTTAACAAACTAGAACTTAGGGAAAGTAAGTGGTTTTCAAACTTTTATACTTATTTCCATTGTAACGAATTATCATAAGGGTCACCATTTTCCCACCACTGTTTTCATCATTGAAAAACATAAAGCATAATCTGAAAGAAAATAAATGTGCAAACTTTAACAAGATTTCAGATCATTAAAAACATTCTCGGGCATAGTTGAAAATATGTAAGCATCATAGATTTAAATTGAATATATGACAAATTACCACAGAAATAGACAGCAATTTCTCTTTGGGGACACAAACACCAAATAATGAATACTTCTTAGACGTAAAAACAAGCATGGTCTTCGCCGGATCAAACAAAAACACACTATTTCACAAACCAAACCCGGAGTCGAATCCAGCTCCCATCAGCTTACCTTGTCTTCGTTATTGACTGTGTAAAATAATTTCAAATATCAAATTAATAACTCCAAATACATGTATCGCAATTAAAAGGAAAAATGATAGAACCCTATCATTCGTATTCGTGTTAATAACATTTTTAAATTTAATCAATGAGGCCCGAGGGCTGGGACCGTGAAGGTGAAGATGATTTTCCCTGTTATAAAGGCGTTCAACTGAATATGGTCAAAAGACAAGTTATGAATTAACCTTGTCCCAATTTCATTTCATTGTATTTATTCTCATAGTGTATAAAACAACATAGAGAAAATATACAATACAGACAATATCATACCAAAAGCAAGAGTGTATACTGTACACATCAACCTGGAGAGTTGACCCTCTTAGTTACAATACATGTATTGATAAATTCACATAGGTTATTAAAAAAAGCTAATTTTGTACATGAAAATAATTTTTAAAAATTTGAAAGCATTTAGTCCTCTTAAATACATTGATGGTAAATAGGCTTTTCAAATTTTTTTCAAATCTGGACAGGTCATGGTATAGTGGTATTAATCGCAAATGTTATTTTTACATAAATTACAAAATCGTTGATTTCTAGGTATATTGTTTTATCTGCCTGTCTCAAATTGGCAGTTTATGATTGCTTGTTCTAAATCTAGAAATGTGGTACTGTAATTCATATAATCAACAGAGTTTATGTAATTTCTAGGTACAAAAATATTATTTGTTAACGATTTATAGATCAATCCTTTACTAGATACGTTACAATCAGCGACCTATTTTTGTTGAAATCGATCAATCAAAGTTTCGTTAAAAACATTTAAATTCCAATTTTTATTCTCTACATTATGCGTCAACCAGACATAACTTCATGTAAAATATTTTGTATAAATTCAACCCATTTGAAATTATAATTGTTGTGTTGTGTAAGGTTATGTAAAAAATTATACAGTATATATGACAATTTTGATTCTTTACCTTTCAACATTCTTATCAAAAAATTCAACATTCTTATTTTCACTTTCACACAAAATGAATATCTGGCAAGTTCACCATAGATTATAAAACTTGGTATGGACGTCTTAAGACTAAGTACAAGTTTACAAATTTTAAGATGCAATTTTTCAAGGATACACAAATTTTCAAAAACCCACAATTCAGAACCATGCAGTGAAATTGGCACAATCATTATATCGAACATATCACGTTGACAATCAATCGATAGAATTAATTCTCTCGACTTTTTAATTATTGCGTACAAAGCTGTGGTAGCTCTCCCCACTACATATTTCCTAGTACTGTTGAAAGAGCCTGTTCAATTTCTTCAGGCAGGCTTTTCAGTCCTGTGACATTTTCGTGTGATAAAATATCTTTTAGATCGTTAAGATATCATGCCAAAAGAAACGGAGATAAGTTTTCTCCTTGACGGACACCATTCTGACGAGGGAAGTATTCGGAAAAATCATTATTATAAAATATTCTTGATCTAAAACCATTAACAACCCTTAAACACTTCCCTTTAATTTAGTTTGTTTTCTATAATCCTACTCTCCACACTTTGTCGAATGCAGCTCTAAAATCAAAAAAACACATAAGAGATTTAAATATGAGATAACCATAATCATTATCATTAGCGAGAGAAAGAAGCGACTTCGGGACTATTTAATAGCTATTCAGAACTTATTTCACCGTATAATTATCAGAAGTAAAAATGTCTTAGACTAAATACACAGACATGCACTATCGTTTTCAATGGGAGAGGTGGGGGTAGCATAACCATAATTAAAATTCAGTGTCATTCAACAACTGTCGAAGAATTGTCACAGGTAATCCACATATTATACCTTTTGTTAAAACAAATCTAAATCAATGATAAGAGAGACGGAGAAAGCCTTGCGAAATAATAATAATAAAACAAACCCCTAGCATTCAACCAATAATGGCAGATATCGGGCGAAAACGTGCCAGCACCTACAATACCCAGATTTTTAATACCTTATTATTTTTGATGGTCGAGCGACACGTTTGTTTCAATATATATATTTTTATTCACATGCAAGTTATGCGCCGGCGCGAAGCGAGCTCTACCGGCAAGGCGTGTGTGAATAGAAAATTCGGACTATTTTCACATTCATTCAACGGATTTTTTGACGTCAGTAAATCGGACCAGTAGTGCCTTGTTTTAATCGTCCCAGTAGTTCCCTGTAATAATGGTTTCCCATTTCACACTCTCACGAGAACAAGGTAAGTGACAATGTACATGCATTGTAAATAACACAACGCCAATTTCCATTACTTTTAAGACTAACGGAGTTATCGTCCTTTCGAGTGACGTCACAATGGATTTCTTGCACATTGATCCGACAGAAATTTCGACCCACAATGCAATTCCTCAATGTCGGCCGATCTCACTAGACTGGATACCATCTCGCGAGAATCAAAGTAAAACTTTTGAGAAACAGATAAATTGTGTAATTTCCAGAACATCATGCTTTTTAAGTAAACATAACGGTATTTTTCGCGTATTTTTTTTGTAGTGTATTTTCAAAGAGACAGACTACACTTGACCGACGTGAACTTTGACGTCACAATAAGGGGAAACTACTCTAAGTAGTTATTGTAAATCTGCTGAAATATAAATACCAAAATCTTCTCAAAATCTTGCAGAGCTAACGAATCGGGACATTTCTTCAGAGATAGGAAACAGCTGTAACTTGCTCTCATTCGGATGAATGCTCACATTTATTTTTTTTTCACTATATTTACGGTAATTTCCAGGAACGTTTTTTTTTAAATGGGGCGTGGCAACATCATTCAAAAAACTTCACAAGCAAAAAGAAAAATAAAATTCTCAAAATCAGGAAAATTCTAATCGGGGTGAGGAATGGGGAGTGCGTGGTATGTCTTTAGCTCTTTAGCTGCTCAAAAGTGTCTTTATTTTCACTACTATTTACGGTATTACATGCTCCCGGAGGATCCATTTTCCTTATGTGATCAACAAATTTTTTTTATACGTTAATTTGATTTTTTTTTAAACGGGGGAGGGGGAAATCTGTGATAAGTCAATTTTTATTTGTAAGTTTAAGAAAAATGTCTGCTGCAAGAAAAGAGGAAATAAACTGCAATGTACATTATGTTAAAATCTTTATTATTTAACAACATTTTATTTGAGATAAATTCTATACTGGCGTGCGACCAGTATATAAACAATCTGATTAAAATCAGATCTTTGATCCGCTCCGACAAATTCTGATGTCGCTACACTTTGTTCAGCGACTATCAGAATTTCGGAACGTTACAAAGATCAGATTTTAATCAGATTGGTATATAAATGGAATAAAAAATCTTATGAATTATGAATAATGAAAATTTACTGGAAAAAAAGGTATATTTATTTTATTTTTCAAATTCATTTACTTTACGTCACTACTTTTATTTTTCTTGATTTATCAGAATTCATTTTTGATCACCTGTTGCGCTCGCCCCAACGGTCGCACCGTAAAACATATTGTATCACGGTTGCGGTGTTTTACCTTTGAAAACCTCTGTTCATTAATTCTTAATACCCTTACAGAGGCGGAGCTAACGGCATGCGTTATCGTGCAATTTTAGGAAGTTATTGCATGTACAATAACTTCCAAAATATACATGAATCCACAGCCACGCTATTAAAATTATTTCCAAAACTGACAATTACTTTTTAAACTTGCACGAAATCATTCAACAAGCATGTGTCCAACTATGTTTTTATTGGTCGCTTATATAAACAAAACGGCAAATTAATGGTCATTGCCATAGATTAAATGCAAAAAAAAAGAAACAAAAGAACAAAAAAAGTTCACACTGTGCTCAACTCATTAGATTCAGTGCGATCGCTGAAAATTGGTCGGTTTACACAAAATATCGAACAAACAAAAAACATTTAACACAGCACCTCCTAAGGTTTAGCAGTTGAAAGAGATGTTGCAATTGTTAAAAATCGGACGGTTTTGAGATAACTCTTTTAATACACTCGAATAACTGGTTTTCGGCAATTCATCAGATACTTCAACTTTCATTTTCTTGGAGTTGCATGTGCCAATGCAGTTTTCTCCATCATCAAAGGCTCGATCACGCTTCAGTGAGCAAGTTGTGGGAGGCGGATCTAGGACAGATGCTACTTTCTGTTGGATCTCTGTATTTACGCACGCTCTTTTCAGACCTGTGCTCAGTTCTTGCCATGATTTCCTGTTCATCGACACCAGCCATGTAAAGTTGTGTCGCACAACTTCGTTTTCCGCTGTGATTTGTATAATTACCCTTCAGACCACCACGCTCACAAATGATCTTCATAAAGTTTTTCAGCTTGTTGATACCTATTGGTTGTTCACCATAACGAATAGGATAGCCATTGAGAGGTCGTCTGTAAAATGCACCTCGTCCCTCCAGTGCTTCAATGTACCGTTTAAATAAATCTGCAACATTCCGATCCACTAGAAAGATCGTGTCTGCCACCACCTCCTCCTAGATCCGCGCATGAATGTACATTTAAAAATCATACATCTAAAATTTATAACACAAAGCAGTATAAATGATGAGAAAAAGAGTAGGAGAGAGAGAGAGAGAGAGAGAGAGAGAGAGAGAGAGAGAGAGAGAAATCTTACCATTCTGGCAATAATAACGGATTTTTTTGTTGGAAATCTCCAGATCCTTGAGGCCACCTTTGTATGTTTTATTGCTACGTCCGAAAAATTTAACATACTTCCCTCCTTGATCTTCTCCAATTGCAAACTGATCACATTTTAACTGGTGATGCTCGTCGTGGCCCCTCAAAGCAAATAACTTGCACGCATAGAAGAACACCGTACTCTGCAATGCCTCAACATTGGAATTTCCAAAGACACCCTTCTCCCAAAGCACTTTTTCGTCTTCAGGTAGAACTGCCTGCGCCTGCTTGACCTTCAATAAACAATTTGTAATATTACCTTTGTGCCGAATCCCATTTGTAGCAGCTCCTTCATCCTTGCGTCGAGTATTTTTCGGAATTCGGAAAACTCCAATGTTTTTGTGCAGAGAAAGATTTTATCATAAACCTTCTTGTCTCTCAGGTGTCGTAAAAGCCCACAGGAAATGAGATAGAGTGAGCGTGGAGGGTACGGTTGTCCATCCTGTTTTCTGGCTTCAGCAATAAAACGCCCTAGATAGTAATTCATTTCTTCGGTGTTCATGTCATGCAATTCCTTCACAGATTCGCCATAACTGTTTCTGTGTGCACGCCAACACTCAAACACACAGAGCGCCTAAGTCGTGTTTTTCTTGAGAATCTATCAAATTTTTAACGTCCGTTTCAGATAATGGTGCAACAAAACGGGTATTTTCCGTAGCAGATATACGCTGGCAGTCGGTTTTATTTCAGGTTCCAACAAAACATCGGCATCACTCAACTCGGGTAAATTCACGTCGAAATTGACCATACTTGAACCGAAATCTGTTTGCTCATAGGAACAAAAATCCATGTGGTCCAGCGGATCAGCATGAGGGCTAAATCCGTATGCCTGCATTGCCTGTGACATAGTCAATTTGTCAAATCCTTCAAAAACGGCGTTTTCTTTTTCCATTTGTTCGCAGACTTGAGACAAAGTAAGGTCATCGATGTCCGCCTGGAAAACATCGAACGCAGAAAAATCGCCAACGTCCATTTCATCCTGCATCGCGCAATTAATATGAAAGAGGCGCGAATTCAGTCCGTGCTAATTTGGGTGGAGCTTAAACAATGGGTCAAGTGACCAATGATTGACATGATACAAGTTCCTTATTGAACAATTATATTTTGGGTATCACGTGATATTCTGATGGGTGTGAACTCGTTCGCTGACGCGAACTCGTCACCACCCATCAGAATATCTCGTGATACCCAAAATAATTGTTCAATAACTGTAACTTATTGCTCCTTGACGGATTAATTAATAGACAAGTGGATTCTAACTTTGATATTTCCGTCGTTAGTCTGTTCGTTGATTCGTCTGGTCGACATGTGGCACGAAGCACTCGCGAAATCTACAAGGGATGATGTCACAGAGGAAGATGGAATAAGGAATATTCGTGACACTAACCGCCGAGTGGCGCTGGTGTACTATCGGTAGATCGCGTAGACGCTTTAATTTGTCAAGCGCCTGGAGAAAACGTATTTACTACCGTTTAGTACTTGTGTATGCTAAAAATATTGTGAAAATGCCAACTCGCTGTTGTGTGCCAGGGTGTTCTGGGTATGGGGGCTACAAATTTCCCCACTGACCCTGACCTTTGTTTGAGATGGAGAGTGTCAATAAAGCGGTCTTCAAGCAAGAAAGGATTATGGGTGAACATGACGTCGTTTGTTACCAGCATTTCAAAGCTAGTGATTTTAAAGAGACACTATTATGTGAATTAGTGTACAAAGTCTATGTTTATTCTTTATTAATCATCAATTAAATAGTTGCAAACTCTGAAAATTATTTATAAAACAAACAATGTGAAGTTCGATTATTAAGACATTAGAATTAAACAAATTTATTACACTCTACATCAGACTACTTGATATTGAAATGTAGAGAAACCGAGTCCAATCTCAGAATGCCTTATTTTCCTTCTTCATTTTTATAGGAGACAAAAGGAGGTTGAAGAAAAATGCTGTACTATCAGTATTTACTTTTCGTCTTGAC
This sequence comes from Magallana gigas, assembly GCF_963853765.1. Classification (NCBI taxonomy): domain Eukaryota; kingdom Metazoa; phylum Mollusca; class Bivalvia; order Ostreida; family Ostreidae; genus Magallana; species Magallana gigas. Next base: position 1,009,635 of record NC_088862.1, on the reverse strand, counting down.
TCCGACACTGTCAGCCCAAGAGCTCAGATAATGCAGTCCAGGTAAAAGGCACCAGCTGATAGCGCTTGGACCAAGGTATACAGCAGGACGTCGAGATAGAGTATGAGTCTCTGCCCAAGACAGAGGATGATCTTTATGCTTCTGAAGGAGAGCCATTATCCAAGGAAGTGGAAATCCAGTGTGAGCCTCTAGGTCGTCATTCAATAGAAGATTACATAAACAAGCCAAGGTTTGTTTTGTTTTACACAGGCTTCAACTCTTATGAACAGTTTATGTTGTTGTTTCAAATTATAGGCCCAGCTGCATATGAACATAATTACAAATGTTCAAGTCTTCCTCCATCTGATCAACTTTTTCTGACATTGATTAAATTGAGATGTGCTAAAGGAGACGTAGACCTGTCACTAATGTTTGAAATTTCAGAGTCCCCAGTTTCAACAATTTTCAACACCTGGGTGAATTTTCTTTATTTTCAGTTGAAAGAACTTGAAATGTGGCCATCTAGAGAAGTAGTAAATGATTTCATGTCTCAAGATTTTTAACAAAAGTTCCCCACTTCCAGAATTATCTTAGATGCAACCGAAATGCCTATTCAAAAACCTTCTGATGTCAATGTTCAGAGTCTTACTTGGTCATCTTATAAACATAAAAATACAGTTAAAACCATGGTTGGTTGTACTCCAAGAGGGGTTGTTTCCTATGTATCAGATTGTTATGGGGGCTCTGTTAGTTACAGGCAATTTATTGAGGACTCTACTCTTTTAGATAATACTTTGTTTGATTCAGGGGACAGTATCTTGGCTGACCGTGGAATCATGGTCCAGGACCTTTTTGCAAATCAAAATGTTTTTGTAAACACGCCCACAATGTTCAAGGGTAAATCTCAATTAGAACGTGAGGAAATAGTAAGAGACAGACGAGTGGTATCATAATAATATTTTACATTAAATTTGCTTAAAGTACATGTGGGTAAATATAGGCTAAATATACCGCGGCAATGATTAGAAACACTTGTACAGATTCATTCATAAGATTATTTTCCGCTTGTCAGTAGATAGAGAATTCTTAAGAGATGAACTAGGGGTCATGTGTACATCATTAGGGAAATTGTATTGCTGATAAATGATAAGAAGCACGGAACCGAGTTAGTGGTTAAGTGTTAAATATAAAGTACGATATAAACTGACCACGGCGCGTCGGAGTAAGTGAACGCGTTGTGAGATAAACATATAAGGGTATGGAGGTTGAGGTGACGTAGGTTAGGGCATATAGACGGCGGATATAGGACTTTTGGATTAGTGGTAAACCGAAGTCTTGTCTGCGTTGTCCTATATTCAGGTAAGATCATATTATTAGTTGTTCAGAGGTTTTCAATATTTTATAATTATTATGTATTATATTGAGTTGTAAAATGGTTAAAATTGGTTATAAAAATAAAAGGTTAAATAATATTTAATAAAAGAGTGGTAAATCGAAGTCTTGTCTGCGTTGTTCTATATTCAGAGCTTGGGTAAAGAATTTACACCCCAGAGCGGGTAGGACGCCACTCCCCATAGCGGTGAGCAGTCCCGATTCCTTCGGTTAAACAGCGATTTCAAGATCCCGTACATTATGAGAATTTTACCCCATTAACACCAAGAATTGTCATAATAGTGGCATCAAATACATGTCGAGAGAGTGATTGGGTTGAGTAAAACATTCGAAATATTGAGGCATGAACTCCGTAATAGCAAATTGCCACTTGTAAAATATACTCTTAAATCTGAAAATTCTTTGATGCATTTCTTCAACCAGAACATAAACAAATAAATATCCCATCAATATTTAGGCCACAACATTGATTTTATTAAATAAAAAGATGATAATAAGATAAAAACCTACGCATGTCTAATTAATTATCACAACGTAGATCTTGCGATGAAATACATCTAAGTGTAGTACTTAAACATTGTATGATCATTTTTTAAAAGATGTGGTCTCATAACTGCAATGGCGCATGCATACAAATTAAAAAACGCAAGGTAGCACATTAGGAAAATTTGTTTGCAGACTTCGTTGCAGTTATGAGACCACATTTTAAAAATAAAATGCTGATTTAATGCTTATATTTACATTTTTTTCTTCAACTTTCAATGTAACAATGTTGTCTAAAAATGTCGGTAAAATTTTAAAATTCCTGTTTCATAGTGTAAGTTCAAATTAATGTAACAGCCATTTGAACATTCGTGAATTTTGATGTTTGTTTGTTAGGTCGCATTCTTTATGGCGTTCAACAATTGTGACGTAGTGGTATAACCTTTGATCAGCTTTGTAACTTATTGTCACATAAACACCTCGATTTTCAACACTGTGACACTCTACAAAAAATACTTGAAATGTAAATGTACATTTATAAGTTGTGAATAGAATATTTACCATTGTAATGTGATCTGGGTTTGTGAAAAGTTTGGAGGTCTTGTGTACAAGTTTTCTGGACTTGTATCTCCCCTGTCTGTGAAAAACACTCGAGCATAAGCATAACTGCAGCTATGTGTTTGCAGGTTGCATTAGGTCCCTTCCCTGCTGGACACTCGCATTCAGAATTCAGTGGACTGCCAGACAGCTTCTCAATTTTCAGTCGAAAATTGTAACACACCTAGAAATAAATAATATTTAAATGAAAAGGGAACATTCATTTGAAATTCAAAGATATTTAAGATAAGCTAGTTAATACAAATCAAATTTCAAAACATGTAACCTGTTTTTTTCATGGCTGCACCAACAATGCCGCTGAGGTTGATGTCGTCTTGTGTTAATAAGGAACTAGCCAGTATCTTCTTCCCTTCCAACATTGATTGGCCTTTCTGTAGGGCCTTACTATCCCCATTTATCTGCTTATCTCCTTTAAAAAGTAAAAATAAAGTTATAAATGTTATGGAATTAAAAAAAATATATATTTAAACTCTTCATAAGTTGACAATTTTTTCATTGTACCAATTATACGAGGGTCAATCAAAAAATACGAAGACTTTTGTCATAGCTATGTTACCCAACGTCATATCATTACTAAATTTGGTAGACATAATTTAGCAATAGTTTCAAACAATTTGCAAGAAAAAAGTTAATAAATTCCTTTATTTCTAAGAATCATTTAGAATCTAATCCTGCAAAAATGAGGTCACGGCGCACGGTCAAAATTTGTGTTATGTCAACAATAAACCATATAATGTTGAAAGCAATATCTCTTTAAATTGGGCTAAAAACCAAATAATATTGAAACCTCAAATTAAGTATAGTCATGGTATTCTATGTTCCAAATAATGATGGGATATATTGTTTTGTCGAACAAATATTAGTAACTAAAGACAGATAGTCCTCTTTAGAATTGACCAAAAAACATCGACGTCGCCGGACGTCACGGCGCAACGGGAGGTACAATAAAATGGATTTAACCCAGAAAAAAGCCGACACAAGCTGTGAAAATGCTAAATGGTGCAAACAAAAAAGTCAACAATTATTTGCAAGTTTGTGTTTAACTGTAATAAATTTTGTGGGGGTGGTGGTAATTGTATTTTGACTATAAAACAGTCCAAAATAGAGTAGAATATCTGTAAATGTTTGGTAAAAAAATAAGTAACGTCAACCGACTTCAGGGTTATCCTTACTGTAAACTAAGAGAAACACGGTTAGAAAATCAAAACTTTGAAGAACTTACATATGATTCTCGAACAAATGTGTGCAAATAAGATGTTATGTGGTTCAGTGCAATTTTAAATTGTGAGGAGAAAGGCACAAGAGACTAGTATGCGTGATATATAGATGGGGTATATCTATAAACTGTGCGTGTTTAATGTTGAAGCCATGTTTTGAACGTTAACCGTGCGCCGTGGTGACAAAACATGTTGTTTTTAAAAAGGGGTAACAAAAATACTGTTTCATCAAATGGACTAAAACTTCGCATATCAATAACATAAGTGTTGGTTCACAGATTATTCTGTTAAGTATGACTTTCATGAACAATATATGATAGACAGCCACATTGTCTTCGTATTTTTTGATTGACCCTCGTATTTGGAAATTTTTATATACATTCATAGATCACGTTAACATGGACAATTCTATATTTATATTCATTCAATATTGTATGATAAAATTGTACACAATGTAGTTCAATGAAAAAATCAGTTAAAATAGGCGAAGAAATCAATAGAAATTGTGGTAATATAACATTAAACAAGCAAATGCAAGTTTAAACACCTGCTAACCTGTTTAAAAAATAGCCTTCAATTTGCTCTCGTGTGACTTTTGAAAGGATATGGCGATGCCATTGGTTGGCCATTGCACAGCAGCGGAGGTTGGGATGTCTATGGATGGGGGTTGAACATTTCTGTTCCTATCATAGGCAAGTAACCTGTGCAAAAAATAGTAATGTATTTATATGTTATACCATATTGTATATTAGGGACAACAATATTGCCCCAGTCAATACGAGTGTTTTTCACCAAGTTTTCTTCACATCATATTAAATTAGCGCAAGCAGCTACATGGATCATAACCATACTACACAAAACGTTTAATATTATAGGGAGCAATTTACTTATACTAAATGCACTTGTAGAGATCTTGTTGGCAATTTTAAGCTTTAAAAACAAACCAATCGTTCCTAATGTTAGGCTAAACGTGATTGCCGCCATACTTATACTAAAAAATACATGTACATGTAGGTATAATTGCCATGCCCTAATCCGGTATTCCTCTAACTCTTGCACGTCACATATAAAAGTCAATCGCAACTTCTCGGGCCTTTCCGGCAAGCTCGGAAAAACACCTCGAATGTATTAACAGCACCGGATGTTAGACTTTTATACAAAATGGAGTCGCTTCCCATTAAAATAAGTATCGGCTAGACAGTCTTGTATGTCGCTTTTGTGTTATATTTTAGTGTATATCGTTTATTTTAATGAAGTATAGCTCACATCTCAACAGATCGTAAAATGTGTTCTATTTATTTCAAGTTTTACAAAAAGTGGGGTTGTCATGGACGCCTAGGTAATACATTCGAGGTGTTTTTCCGAGCTTGCCGGAAAGGCCCGAGAAGTTGCGATTGATTTAAAAGTAGGGTATAGTCAGAGTAGATATGAGTCAGAGGAATCTCGGATTAGCCATGCCCATGCTTTGTATTGTTTTCTTTATTACATAATTGGATTATTTAGAGTGAATGACAGCCCTTCTGTAGAAAGTGAGTTACCTGTCAATCAAATCGGCTTTACGGCCAGTGGTAACAGCACCTCTGTACACTAATTATGCCTTTAGTTTCGGCACCGTCCACTTCCAGTAGGATTGCGCCTAGCGCCGCGATGAAATTAAAACTTCTGTCTACGCGACCACCGATAAGACACCAGAGTCACCTGGCGCGCAAATTTGGATGAATGTAATTTATTCAAAAATTTAAAATACACATAGGTTTTTTTTTATCGAGCCATCGCCTACAGCACTTTGGTTTTAAAAGCAGAAATCGTTTTCATGCTCTTGGAAATTTATTTTTATACCCCCTGCAAACAAAGTTTGGGGGGATATATAGGAATCACCTTGTCCGTCAGTCTGTCCGTGCAATCGTGTCCGGTCCATATCTTTCTTATGGAGAAACATTGGAAGTTCTTACCTCACACAAAGATTGCTTATGACCTAAGGGTGTGTCATGACCTTGACCCAAGGTCATTCGGGCAAGGTCAAGGGCAGAAAAAATGCAAAATTCGTGTTCGGTCCATATCTTTCTTATGGAGAAACATTGGAAGTTCTTACTTTACACAAAGATTGCTTATAACCTAAGGGTGTGTCATGACCTTGACCCAAGGTCTTATGGGAAAGGTCAAGGTCACTGGCAGAAAAAATGCAAAATTCGTGTCCGGTCCATATCTTTCTTTTGGGGAAACATTGGAAGTTTTTACTTCACACAATGATTGCTTATGACCTAAGGGTGTGTCATGACTTTGACCCAAGGTCAATTGAGGAAGTTCAAGGTCATTGTTTCAAAAATGCTAAATTCTGTCTGTGTTATGTCTTGTATTAATGGAAATATTAGAAGCTAAAATTTGACACAAAGCTTGCCTGTCTCAGGCCACATAAAACTATTTTTAGACTCTCATCCCTGTCTCTCTGAAAATGGCCTGCCCGATGAATTTTTTTTAGGGAAAAAAAAAGATGTGTGGAAATTTTTTTTGGGAAAAAATCCGGCTCAGTATACCAATAATTCAAAATGTTTAAATATTAAATTTTTCTTAGCGGGGGGTATCAATTGTGAGCTTGCTCACAGTACCTCTAGTTTAAAACTAGTGTCACGGGGTCGTTACTCCTCGTACAGAATAAATAAAAGTATGCATGAATCAGTTTTCCAACGTTACTTTATTCTGATGAATAACAAAGATAATGATGAGAAGGTGACCAGAAATGAAAACATTCATACAACTGAAACATATTTTTATAATATTTAGACATTTTAACTTTAAGATAAAACAATTCCAAATTTTTTTTTATTTCTCACCAAATTCGCCTTTAGTAGAACTTAAAGAGGTTCGCTCTCTGGGTTTTGGGTAGGAATTTTGGGTCAGCTCTAGTCCGAACATTCTAACACCCTGATTGCCCGTCTGAAGAGTCAGTGTGGTCTGTCTGTTGTGAAAAGACTGGACAAAAATCATTGTGTGAAAAATATTATACAAACTTCGTACGATCTTCAAAATTTTAAAGTAGTGAAAATATCCAATCAGATAATACAGCATTTATCTAAGTGCATTAAATACATATTTTCAAAGAATCAAGGTGATGGAGAAGGAATGCGAGAAAATTTGGTAGCTTTGGCTCCACATCAGTTTGGTGATCACAGCAAATGTCACGGGAGATTTTGTGGGTATTAACGCAAACCTAATGAAACATGTTCATAGGAGTTTTCCATATAAGGTACAATTGCAGGATCAATTATTACGCCAGAGCCTCGATGAGAGCTTTGCTCCAATCATTGCCAAAAGTTCCTCATATATAGAATTAGGGTCAAGCCAGGCCAGAATGCCAATAAAGAGACATGTCTGAGAGTTCCAAAGAATCTCCATTATGGGGAAAGTGAAAGCTTAGACTTCAGAGTTAAAGCGACTGCAGCGTTTATTAATAAGGGTAGAAAGTATTTGTGAGAGGTATAATGAATGTTCAATTCTTTCTGCTCTGTTTGTTGATATTTCCTGTGGTACAAGTTGGAATTTTGGAAGGTCTGTTCTGTTCTGCTGTTGATATTTCTTTTGGCTTTTCCTCCTTTTCAAATTTGATATTATTTTAGATCTATAAACCACTGGCCTGAGTAAATATTTTTTTTCTTAAGAAAAAACAAAAAAAACCAAAGCTATACAACCCAGCATCAGTATTTGCATCTATATATTTTCAGTTCAGCATGGCATTATACCCCACATCACTCAGATAGCTGCTGTGAACAGCAATACCAAGGAGCAGTTCTCAGGATATGAGGCTCTAGACCTGCCTATTACACAAATGGCTGAAAAAGTCAACAACATTACCTGGAGTGGTGGAGTTCTTTGTTACCGTGGTGAGCCTGTTGATTTTGTGAGAACTTATGGATTTCTTGGTTGGAGAAATTTCCCACCGTAGTGATTGTAGCACACAATGGCCGAACATTTGATTTTCGAGCATTATGCAACGCATTTCGTAGCTGCGGTTTGCAAGAGACATTTTGCTCTAAAGTCTCAGCATTTTGTGATTCACTTACCCTTTTCAGACAGAAATTCCAAAACTGCAAGAATTTCTAGCACAGCATTTTTGTGGTCATACTTAACAATGCCCATAATGCTCTCGATGATGTCATCATGCTAGATGAAATCATGCAAGCTGCACTTCTGCCTGTTTCAGACTTTAAAAAACATTCTTATAATATAGAAAGCCAATTCTATTCAATTCTTGTAACTCTAAAACATCGCTTCCCTTCGCCCTCTTATCGAAGAAAAAATCACGAAATCCTGCACAACAGAAAATATTGCTGATTCTGGACTGAATTTGGGACACCTGAGACTTATATTTAAGAGAAGTGGTGAAGATGGACTAGTAGGTGTGTTTTCTATGAAAAATAGTTTAGGGAAACCAAGAGTTACACCAGAAAAAAAAGTGTTAGGTGAATGTATTCCAAAACTGTGCGCATATTTAAGTTTTGAAATGTGTGTGTCTGTTTACAATTACATGAACTGTGCAAAAAAAATATTTCTATTATTTATTAGCATAAAAAATAAGTGAAATCGATCATTGTGTTGACAATATCTTGATCAAACTCTCGAAAAAACTTTTTTGTCGAAAAGATGGCCATGGGTTATCTCTCTTTATGAGTTGTCGTCCATGATGACCAATTTATTCTGAACTACTTTAGCAGCCTTTTTTATAAAACACAAAAAATATTATAGCTTCCAGATATGTAACAGAAATAAAAAATTATTCAAATCGACCAAAAATGTTATTTTTTCGTATGTTGTAAGTTATGGCTTTTTTGTATAATTTTACTTGCCGAAATTTTAAATGTTGAAAAATAATTTATATTTTTTGAAGTATATACATGTATATGTTAAATACACAAGATAATTAATTTTAGTTCTTATGTTTATTATTCATTTTTTTGTTATATAATGAATTAAAAGTAGCCGATTTTGAATTTTCGAAAAAGTTCAGAGTTATCTCCCCTTATGAGTTGTCACCCTTGTTGACCTACTTTTTGTATACCCCACAGTATGGTTTTGCTATCAATAATGCTATAAATATTTTTTAAATAGTGTAGATCACTACAATTTTAATGTGGATGAGGGTACATCTTGTTTGAATTATAAAAGTTTGAAAGTCCTGAAAACACAACCAAACGCTTCAACCAACTGCCTTACACTATCATTACAACAATATTACAAAAGAAAAATAATTAAAAAGTTATTTTAATAGCTTATTTATTCACAATGTGTGTACATTTCATTTCTCCGTTTCGTACTTTATTAAGCAAATTGATTGCAATGAATTAGTTAAAAGAAATTCTTAAGAATGATATCAAACTAGAAAACTGACCAGTCAGGAAGGGCCCCGCTATGACAATTAATATAGAGAAGTGAAAAAAACTTTGAATTCCATCCTCTTTATATTAACAATGATGAGAAATAAATGCCCAGCATAAGATGTAAAGAACTGCAATATATAGGATCTCGTGATTTGTAGTTGGATATGATTTTCATCCAACAATTAAAGTGTTTTTTTCTTGAGCCTTAGTGAGGGGATAAAACACACAAGTTGGATAAAAATCATATTATACTACAAATCATATGAGATTCTATTTATCCCATGTTTTATACACCACAATAAATGTTTACACTGTTTATTAAACTTCACATTATTTTACTTCATTATATATGCCTACGCAAATCCCGTTGTAAAGTCACAACTGTGGGATATCCAAAAAATATCCAATGAGTCATATCCATGGGATAAAGGAGGTTAACATGGGATGAAATAAAATTTGTTAGAAAAACAAAGAATTGATATACCAATGCAATGATACCTAGACTTTGCCTCAACTTCAAACAAACCACTTGCATACACATGTGTACGGTAATAAATATAACAGATAAAGACAGGCCTTAGATTTTCTGAAACAGGCAAGATAATTAATCTCAGGGGATTAATTATCCTGCTTTCATCCATTTATTGAATTTAATCAGGGCTTACAGAAGGAACATTTTCAGGTACTATTCTTAAGTTTCCTTTAATATAAACATAGCAACCAAAAACAACAACACCAAAACATCCATTAAAAAGAAAAAAAAAAGAAAAAAACTGATATCTAATAAAACATTTTTTTTTAAATTTATTGTAATTCATATATTTTTTTTATTTTACAGAATATAAGTATTTGGACTAGAATGAAATATATTCTTTATCAAATACCATCCTTTAAACTGAGGGGTAAAAATATTAGGGTGCAGCTCATGGAATGAGAGTTTAATTTGCTTCAAAACAAACATCAGTGCAGACAAAGGTGTTCATTAATCTCGATATGACAGATAGAGATAAGCCTCTAAATTTTCTGCAGCAGGCAAGATAATTAATCCCAGGGGATTAATTGTTCTGCTCTCTCATCCTTTTCTTCTAAATTTACAATTAAGATTTTTTTTTCAGAAATGACAGAATGGGGTTATTATCTGATTACCTGTTAAAATTAACAGCATTAAGGCAGAAAAAAATAAAATAAATAATTAAAAAATAAAAAAATAGTGTGGAAGGTTAATTAATCCCAAAGGACAAATATTGCACAGCCTTCAATGTATACAATGGTAACATTCTCAGCAGTTATCTATCTTTGCCCATTCATTCTCAGCAGTTATCTCTCTTTGCCCATTCATTCTTATGCATAGTTAGGAATCTACCCCACCACCTCAGCTCCAAACCAGAAGACATAGAGAACCAAACTTAGCATCAAAATATGTATTTCTGCCTACTGAACTACCATACCAAATTTGAACTTGATTGGGCAACCATAAAAAAAGTTATTAGAAAAAAACCCGAAATTTGTGGACGGAAGAGTGACAGACGGACGGACAGAAGGACGGACGGACAGAGTGATTACTATAGGGCACCCGCAAATCCTTGCAGGGCCCTAATAAATAAGCAACCCTTTGATAATAATCATTCATAAAATATGAATAAAGGATACAATGTAAATGGATTGTGTCCATTCTATACAATATTTAAGCAATTAACGTCACAGTATTTTACCCGTCCCGTCCGTTTTCCGTACCGCGTTTTAGCAAACCCCCTTTTAACACCCCTTCAATGCTGACATTGCTCATATATAGTGTCCAAACTCATAGATAAGACTGAAGACTGTCCGCTAACGGATGATGCGGCCTGACATATTACTAGTATAGATTCCTTATTTTACGCGAGTACTTAATTCCACGATTCAACCGTTTTCCATCAAATCGCGGGAACATAAAATCACGAACGCCGAATTTGTCTCGTAGTTTTATGTTGTGAAAACCGAACGCCGAATTTGTCTCGTAGTTTTATGTTGTGAAAACATTTTAAAAATCGCAAGATGTGCTTCTCTCGATTTTACGCAGATATTTATTTCTCGCGTCTAATTAGGAATTTATAGTATTCCATAATTACAGCCAGAATCTTGCCACGAACTGCAATTAGGCAGAAATCTGAAGACTGATATGACTGTCTCAAGGGCTTCAATGCCGCTAGTTTTGAATATTGGGATTGTAGGTGCCAGCACGATGGATTAAACACTCTACAAAACTTCCAAGTATTCACCCAGTACAATGTAATTCATAGAGATTTCGCATTGTTTTAAGTTGCTGATCATAATAATAATACGCTTACGAAATAATTTTTTTATATGTCAATATGTATTGTTTCCTTCGGATTGCTAAATATTTAGAGCAATGTTGTGAAAAAACAAACAGCGATCTTAAAGTGAATAGGATCTGCTGTACAAACAATGCAGACAACGATATTCCAACGGCTCTGACTGTGCTTGCAGCGATCATTTTGGCCATGTAATGTAGTTTTCTTTTTAAACTATCACCAGATCGCAAAATCAATCACAAAATAATGACAATCATATAAAGAAAGCGCAAAAATAACAATTTTATGTGTTGACGATTCGTCACGCGTAAATAGTTTTAATCGGTAATAAAACCGGGTTTTCCAACGGAAAAACCGGTTATTAAAATGGTGACAATGGCGGGCGGGCGGGTAGGCGGCTGCCAAAAGGGTACCCTCATTGTACGGATAACTTCTCCTACAGTTTTCAAGATAGGAAGTTGATCTTTTGCAGATCAATTGTACATATATCAGAGGTGTGCATATTGCTAGGATTTTGATTTCTGATTATTTAGGGAAAAAAATACCAGCTTTTAAACTAAGTCATTATTTGGCAAATCTTAGTCATTTTTTGGCTAAATATTGCATATAGGGTGACCTCATTGTACGGTTACATCCTCCTACAGTTTTCAAGATAGGAAATTGTTCTTTAGCAGATCAATTGTACATATATCAGAGGTGTGCATATTGCTAGGATTTAGATTTCCAATAATTTATGAAAATAACACCAGCTTTTGAACTTAGTCATTTTTTGGCAAAATATTGCATATAGGGTACCCTTTCACCTTATCCATTTCACTGGATACAGGTTGACATGGATTATGGATACAGTTCACATAAAAGAAAACCCGGTTTGCTGTCACATTGACAGCTTTATACTTGTTTTATCTGTGCTATAGACCAATCCACACTTTACAAATGTTATCTCCCTTGGCCGCCGTCTTTGGGGGAAAACCCATATATTTCTTAGAGTAGCCATTGTAGTTTAGAGGGTTGAAACTTCGTCTATTTGACATTAGAAATCGGGTTCCTTTGTGAATTTTGATTATCCCAATTTGGGGCAACCCACACATCGAAGGAATACAATAAATTCCATGAGATTTCTTCACAGGACGCCCAAATATTTGGTTGCATAAAGAAGGGAAAAGTTGTTTTTTCCCTTTTGACCTTTGGCTTGACCCCGCAAAGGGTAACAACTTTTGCAAAGTGGACTATTAATGTGAAGACACATCAGTTACGAAATGTTGAAAATTTCACATCAGATTACTTTGTCATTTCAAATTTATTCTATTTATTAGTGTAAACACTGAAAAGATTTGGTGAGTGTATACCTTACTGATATATAAATGAAGTTACCAATGGTATTGCAGTGACAGGGACGAATTGCATGGCTACCGCCTAGATTATCCTCGCACGTGGGATGACGTATGTTTCATCATTCCCTTACCTGTTGTCGAGGAGATATGACGTGTGTTAAAGTTGAATTTATCATTTATCGTTTACCAAACTACATGTATATAAAGCCTTTATCTCCATCTTGGGATTTCGATAGTGACTTATCTCTGCTGCATCATCAATATGTAATCGAGATGAAGCTTTATAATATAATGCTGTGGTTATTGTCCCCCGCCGCAACGCGGTGCGGGGACATAGAAATGCCGGGCGTCCGTCCGTGTGTCCGTGTGTCCGTGGGTCCGTGCGTCCGTCCGTCACACTTTTTTGTAAGCGCTCTCATGCCTACAAATTTTGACGGATTTTCATTACATTTATACCAAATGTTTATATCACTATTATCTTGGTCAAGTTCGAAAATCAGCATTGGTCGATACTTTTTGTTGCAGTTTTGGGACTTTGACCACAATCATGACTCCGTTTTATCCAAAAATTGACCTTGTAAGCGCTCTCATGCCTACAAATTTTGACGGATTTTCATTGAATTTATACCAAATGTTTATACCACTAATACCTTGGTCGAGTTCGAAAATCAGCATTGGTCGATACTTTTTGTTGGAGTTATGGGACTATGACCACAATCATGACTCCGTTTTATCCAAAAATTGACCTTGTAAGCGCTCTCATGCCTACAAATTTTGACGGATTTTCATTAAATTTATACGAAATGTTTATACCACTAATACCTTGGTCAAGTTCGAAAATCAGCATTGGTCGATACTTTTTGTTGGCGTTTTGGTACTTTGACCACAATAATGACTCCGTTTTATCCAAAAATTGACCTTGTAAGCGCTCTCATGCCTACAAATTTTGACGGATTTTCATTAAATTTATACCAAATGTTTATATTACAAATACCTTGGTCAAGTTCGAAAATCAGCATTGGTCGATACTTTTTGTTGGAGTTATGGGACTATGACCACAATGATGACTCCGTTTTATCCAAAAATTGACCTTGTAAGCGCTCTCATGCCTACAAACTTTGACGGATTTTCATTAAATTTATACCAAATGTTTATACCACTTCTACCTTGGTCAAGTTCGAAAATCAGCCTTGGTCGATAGACTCGATACTAGTATACTGTTTGACCGGCGGGGGACCCAGGAATTCTATTCTTGTTTCCTGTGAAAACGGTGCTTTGTTATAGGAAGATTGTGTTAAATTATATAAACATGGTGCTTTATTTTGAAGATAGTGATTTATTATATAAACATGGTGATTAATCGTATGATTGTTTTTAAAGGTGCTTTTAAAACCACTAACGAAACAAATACAAGACGTCACTTTGATTGTTCTTTGTAAGCATCTTTGCTATTTCGTTTACAATGTGCTGCAGTTGAAGTGAAATGCATACGCAGCATAGTTAAGGTTTAATATAAAAAAAATCAGCGGATTTAAACCTTAACAGTGCTGCGTACAAAAATATCTTCAGTTTTAAAGTCCAACATGACTACCAAAACACTGGCCGTGTCTAAAACCTACTTCATTGGATTATTTTAAATGTGTAAATAAATATGATTAAAGTATAATTTAAATTTAATTAAAAAATAATTTCAAACATCTTTTAGAACACTTTGTTAAATATGATACAAAAATTACTGAATGCAGAGGAATGGTATGCAACATCCCGTTAAGGTTTGATAACCAAATTAACACTCTTTCTTTCCTCATACTTGATCTAATCAATCGCTTCGAACGAGTTTAGATGTATGTCGTTTTAAACAAGATAGGATTACAGATAAGTCATTATATTAGTCCAAAGTCGGGACACGGTACAATGTAATACAGTTACATCACGCCTATTACGTCTCCTTTGATTCTTCTAATTTGGTAGGGAAGTTGTCAATTCAGAACACGAAACATTATACAATTAACATTTTTGATACCTTAATATTTTCAAAAAAATATTTTATTCAGGTATAAGATAAATTGAATACTACAGGTGGTAGTCTTAAGTAAATTTTATTAAAAGTAGTGACTCCGGTAGAATGACACTCCGTTTAGGTTAAACAAATAGATCAATAGACTCTTTATATCTTTATAATCAGCCAGTGAGACTAGCCTTGAACTCTCATCCGACTCCATGGATAAGTTCAGAATTAGTTCACTTCCGTGAACACCATCTTCGCAAGCCAAGGGTTTTCGGCCCACTTTGCTCCCCATAAACCCATGGCGGATTTCATTACGAAAACTCGGTGATGTGGTGGCACTATCTAGCGAGCAACCTTATTTTAATCGAATTAAACAATGGGTTATATACTACAGCATTCATACAACTTGAAATCACGTGGACTACCGAATATCGGAACATAATTAACGATTATACTCCCAGCTGCAGCCAATCATAAAACGGAGCTTGTCACCGAGTTTTCGAGTTTCCGCTAAGGGAGCAAAGTGGACCGAAAACCCTTAGCTAGCAAAGATGATGAACACATAATTTCCTTAATATAAAAGTAAGTCACTTTCAATAATGTGTAATCTTTTAGGGGAATTGAAGAGTTACTAGTTGCGGAGGAATAGTATGCGCAACCCGTTGAGGTTTTACAGCCAGATAAACAGCCTCTTTATTTCTTTGACCTCAGTCTGTGAGTGTCGCCTCAAACACTCATCTTGCTCCATCATGACTATGTACAAGTAATGAAGTCGGTCGCTGTATACACACAGAAGTAATAACTATTTATTGAGTTCGGTAGTTAGCAATTTAGGCAACAAAACACTTCATACAGTTTGTGTTATTTTGTTGTTTGTACCGTGATCATAGAGATATTGCTATACAAAGGCATAAGAAAATCGACTCGATTTAAAAAAAAAATTTCAGTCCCAGGTCAAACTATTAATCAGGGCCACC
This sequence comes from Magallana gigas, assembly GCF_963853765.1. Lineage (NCBI taxonomy): Eukaryota > Metazoa > Mollusca > Bivalvia > Ostreida > Ostreidae > Magallana > Magallana gigas. Next base: position 993,943 of record NC_088862.1, on the reverse strand, counting down.
GCCCAGTCATTTAGTTAAACACAGGTAAAACATTTCAATATTTAAGACAATGTTACAATGGAAAAGGTTTTCAACTCAAACTAAATTAAAGAAATAGACTAAGATGACTTTTAAAATAATTTTATGAATAACAATATAAGTTAAACATACATAAAAACGGTATTTATTTTTGATAGATAGATTATTTTAAAATATAAAATTTCAAGTTTTCTTCTGATTTTTACGGCTGTACCGAAACATGGAATTTTTATCCAATCTAGGGACTGGATACTGGTCAGTCGACTTAGTGGTCAGGACCAGATCTCCAGCCCCTGGTAAACAACCCGGAGAATGACAATCGTGGGTGCCATTCTAGTATTTCCGCAGTTTCATCGCACCAGTTTACTCTTATTAATCTTTTATTTACTAGTTAACAAGTATTCTCCACCCTCCACCCGTTTAAATCTGCTTGTTCCTCCATGTTTTCTATTTTTATTTAGTCTACCAGTAGTCTCTCACGCTCAACGCACCAGTTTATTCCTCTAGTTTTCTATTCTTCATTTGGTACAGCTCTATCTAGAGCTTAAAAATCTTCATATCTAGATGGAATTTTGATCTTAATAACCGCTTTCCCTTTATGCTCCCCCTAAAGTCAATCTTGAATTGAAACAAAAAAAAGAAAAGAAAAATGTTGTACATGTAAACATGTGAATCTTTATATAGATTAATTAAATTGTGAGACAGTTCAGTCAGTTTTATTATTATTTCTCAAACGCATTAAGTAAAAAAAATGTTGAAAACTGAAGTGGGACAGAGAGACGGACGCAGAGGAAAGATATATTATATAATAATAAGTACATGCGGAGTATGATCAGCTGGTTTTAAGTTTGATTTAAAAAGAGAAAACAATTAAAGACCTACAACTATTAAAGAAATTTATACACAATATATATTCAAATAAATATTTATAATCTAGAAATGAATTTAATTTGGAGTGCTTTTATTAGTGTTTCACAAATCGAACGAAAAATAATGAAGTATTTTAATTCAATGGCAATAATTGTATATATGCCCCGTCGACGTTAGAGTGATATAACGACCATTCATGTTTTCCTCTAATTATTCCGTCTTTCCCTTCATGCCTTTTATTCGTAAGGTACATGGTGTCTAAAAAAGTTGTCTTGGATGCATTGTACCATTATAATGTTACAGTGTCTGGGTGCACGCTCAGAATTTTTCCAGTTTATGGCCACTCTCCTGCATAGGCTGGAACAGCAGTGTGGTTTAGGTTTAATGGTTGTCAGTCCAGCTGGTGGATCGTATTACCTATAGCACAGCTATATTTTTTTTAATAAAAAGTTATATCGTTTCATATGCTTAAATAGTATTTAAAGAACCAAACTTGATTTGAAACAAGTTACTAAGACATTGACGTGACGTCATCTTGCACTCACACAGAGCGTGTATTTGCAAGTAATAAGTTAATATTGCTTAAGAAATGAAAAAAACTCACTGGTGGTATTTTGGCATCTTCTAGTTCGAAATTAAAAACATCAACAGCTTGTATATTTACCGTTTCCGTTTCTGATAAAAAAAAAAATAGAATAAATACATGCAGCTTATTTAAGGAACAAATTCAATATTTATTAGTTTTGTATAAAGCGGTTTATAAGCAAGAGGCCATCAGACATTGACTTCATTGTCATCTAAATATGAAATAGAAGAAAAATAATCGTTCAGAACTTCAGCCTTTTCTGCATTGGAATAAGCTATCGATTGTTCACCCGTTTTCAAGGTAAATTGCAATGGAGGAATTCAGTAGACATTTTAATATTAAAAACGTTCTTCAATAATCTCCAATAGAGTTTTGGATTATTCTTACTTGAATCTAATAAGCTGAGCTCCAAATTATTATAGTAATTATTAATGGCATACTTTTTCATATTATTTACTTTATTGCGTGATTTTTTAAACTTTTGCATATCTAAAGCGTTATTTGATTTCATTGCAATTTTCCTTAAACGATTTCGTAAACTTATTTCTTTACGCAGAGCCGAGTCGAACCATGGTTTATCCTTTGGTCGTATAGTTATTAATTTTTCTGGAATGGATTCCCTAATATGAGAAAAAAATGTATGTGAAAACTTAACAGTAGCATTATGTACATTATCGGTCCTCATTATTAATGTTTCCCAGTCGGTATTGGTAATAAGAGAATTAAGTCTGTCAAAATCAGCATTTTTATAAAGCCAAACTTTGCGCTTGTAAGCTCAGTTGAGATTTAAATTTGTTTTGACACAAACATGTAGCTTTGTGGTCACTAACGGAATGATCCACATTTAAAACACCCGACTCAAAAACTGGGATGTCACGTGTTATTAAAATTGGGTCGATGAGTGTGCTCGTGTTTTGTGTGACTCTCGGTGATTGTGTTTTCTAAAAAGTGGCTAGAGAGTAAATCAAGGAATGAGTGAGTGTGTGGGATATTTAGAAAATCAACATTTAGATCACAAACTAAAATAATTTTATCAGAATGATCAGATGTTTTTTCCGTGGACTAGGATAAATTTCTCCAAAAGGTATTATCGCTATTTGGGGGCCGACATGTACAGCAAAGCACATCGTGTCATGGTGCGGTACTTTTTCCTTTGATGTTGCCAATTCTTTAAATCAGACAGAAAGCCTTTGGCACAATTCCAACATACAATAACTTCAAGTAGGCGGGGCTTGACTGTACAATAACTTCCACAGTACTGTACAATAACTTCCATGTCACAAACATGAAACACACATTTTTTAAAAATCAATTTAATCATTTTAAAGAAACCCAACAAAATTGTATAAAGTAATGAAAAGTTCCAGCATCAATACGTGCATTGAAAATAATTCAAGCAAGATCAAGCATTCATGTGCTCAGAAAACAGAGAAATATTTAACAAGACACAAATCAATTAAAATTAAATGATATCTGGCAATTTTGGAAATATGTTGAATTTTCAAATATTTCTTTTAATGCATTTCGGCTTTGTTGGGGTACAAAGCATTTCGGCTTAGCAACATCGATATCTGCACACACTTTCGTTGCAGACACATTCTCAGCAGTAGTACGTGTACCGGTACATGTGGAAGGCGGTGACTCTGGTTTGACCTTTTTAGGTGCTGGTGGATCCAGGACAGAGCTCACTTTTTCTTGTATTTCACCAGATGATCTCTTGTACTTTCTAACTGCTTTTTCGGAACGATGGCCTGTACGCGACATTATTTCTTGTTCGTCAATTCCGGATAAATAAACATCTGTGTTGCGTATGTTCTTTTCCCCGAGTAATTTGTGAAGTTGCCCTTTAAGCCTCCGGCTGCACACACCTCCTTCATCATAGACTTCAATTTGTTAATTCCAAGAGCTTGGGTACCATATCTTATCTCAGGACCAGGTAAAGGTCGTCGGTAAAAGATTCCAGTGTTGCCCAATGCTGTAAGGTACAAGTCGAAAATCGTACATAGGCTTCTTTCACCTGTAATTAGACATTATAAATTGAGGAAAAAATTATTGATACCATAAAATATACACAAACCATGCGCGGATCTAGAGATCTAGAGGGGGTGTATGGAAATAAAATACCCCCCCCCCCCCGCGGAAAACACAATTCTCTGGATCCGCGTATAGTAGTATGCAGTAAAATGTACAATATATATATAAACTTTTAAAAGGGTTAAGGAATGAACTTACCTGATGTACAGTAATGCTTGGTGTTCTTATTGCTCAGCTGCATCTGTCGTAGTCCTCCTTGGTAGGTTTTGCTTTGCCTGCCCACGAACTGAATGAATTTTCCCTGATCGTCGGAGTTGAGAATAAACTGTTCACACATAAGTTCACGATGTTCATCACATCCACGAAGACCGAACACTTTACATGCGTAGGAAAACAGTGTTTTGTACGGACTTAGCGGAACTGCTTCTTTTTCCCACAATATGTCCTCTTGTTCTGGCAATATGGGGTCAGCCTGTCGCGTAGTTGTTCCTATCCCTTGAGCGACAAGACTTTTCATTCTGGCGTCGAGTACCTTGCGTGTTCGTGCAAATCTATCGTCATTATGGTCAAGGAAGTTCTTTCCAAATATTTCAATGTCACACAAATGTCGAAGCAAACCGCATGCAAGATAATATAATCAAATAATTCCATCAAAAATCTCTGTAACCAGAAATCCAGGCATGCCGCGTCCATTTTTGACAATTCAGGGATAACATTTCCAGTACTATTTGAAAGTCCGTTTCGCTCCTCCCGCCATTTCCTCCACACGCCGACGGCCCATCTAGTGTTTGCCTTGGTGTTTTTGCGCTATTGATCCTCATTGAGAAGTTTAATTTCATTTTCATCAATAGGGACAGCAAATCTTCTCTGTAATTGTGGATTTTCTGGGGGAACTTCAGTCATCGCTTCTTCTTTGAACAGGCTATCGAGAATTCCAGTGATATAAAAATCTCCAACGTCGATGTCTATGGGAGCGTTCTCATCAGGACACGATGTATGAGTGGTCTGTGAAATACTCATATTTTCCAATTCGTCGATAGTGTACTCCTCATTCTCAACCGCTTAACATATTTGTGATAATGTTATATCATCGATTTCGTTAGAAAATTCTAAAAAGTCAGGCACATTAATCTCCATTTCGGCCATTTCGTGTCGGCGGCAAAAACTAACTGCGCACTTTCACAAACCATGGCAATCTCTCACCAGAGGGCGTATTACGCTGCGCTACAACACCTCTGTTAACGTCTAAATGCCAAGAACCTTGGCAAAACCCATTCTCAATCATGATATTATAAATTTTAGTTTTATATGTATTCAGTCTACATTTCGATGTTAAAGCCTCGCTTAAAATATTGAAATAAAGATTTTTTATTGGTAAACCACGGTAACAAACAAAGAACTATTTCTCGGAGTAATACTCCATTACCAATGTTTTCGTGGCACTACTTTTCAGACGTTAACAGATATGTGGAGCGAAGCAGGAACGATAACTCTGGGTAGAGATTGAAACCATGGATGGACTTTATGACGTCATAGCGCGTGCGATTATGCAAATTAACCATGACACAAAACATTTACAGTTACATTTGTTTCGTTTGTAAGGTATTTATGGATACAGAGAGGCGGGGCACCCTCGTCGCTACGCGACTCGGCTGCCTCGCCTCTCTGTACCATAAGTACCTTACGCGACGAGGGTGCCCCGCCTCTCTGTATCCATAAATACCTTACAAACGAAAAAATGTTCTGTAAACATAACTTTAGTCTGTAATGCATGAGTCTACTCGGCTGCCTCGCCTCTCTGTACCATAAGTACCTTACAAACGAAAAAATGTTCTGTAAACATAACTTTGGTCTGTAATGCATGAGTCTAAGAGAGATTCTGTAGAACATAACACATCAAATTCTGTAACTAAACTCAATAAACTATCTATTTTGTTTCTGATACTTCGAATATTTAGGTGAATATTTATATTCAACAATCTTTGATTGCACCTTATACGACAATAGAATAATCCAATCGCGGCTCGGTATTGTTCAACTGACTTACCCGCCATTAAATGGCATATTGATCAATGTTATCACTTCTAAGAGAGAGCACTGCGATTGGAATGCCAGGTGTGAATGACATGCTAAGATCCATGACCTTGGTTGCGTAACATCAAAGCAAGAATAAAAACAGTAAACAGTGAGACACAAGTAAATGCGCAAGCACATTGCTGCATGAAAAACCAAAATGGAACAATGAAACAAAAACAAAAAGTACAGAAAAAACATAGTGAGGTTTAAATTGTTGCGGTGTTAATCAAAAGATCAATGGTTTGGAAGTCGGAAAAAAGGTGTAAATAAACAAAGCTGCTATGAATACAAACGTTATTGCAGCAGTCATTATTATTTATAACCCAATTGTAGTCATTTAAGACAAAAAAGAGGCCCATGGGCCACATCGCTCACCTGAGGAACAATAGGTATGATAAAATCAGCTCAATGGAGTCATAATACAAACTATATGGACAATGTACAGTAATACATGTAGATCCTGTATAAATAAAATCCATTTTCCCCTGGATATTCTTATGTTTATAATCATTAGTCCCTTTTCTAACAGGATGATTTTATAGTCATATCATATGTTGAGTATTGCAGTTCTTAAAAAGATCCCTAACAATAGTTTATATATGGGATATAAACGTACATCAAACTCTGAACCTTCTCGTGAGGCCAACGAATTGTCCTGGGGCCAAAGTCTTAACAATTATAAAAAATCATCTGGCTGATTAGTGTCTGAGAAGATTTTTAAAGATTTACCCTATATATTCCTTTGTTAAACTTTGACACCCCCCCCCCCCCATTGTGGCCCCACCCTACCCCTGGGGATCATTATTTTCACAACTTTGAATCTACACTACCTGAGGATGCTTTCACACAAGTTTCAGCTTTCCTGGCTGATTAGTGTCTGAGAAGAAGATTTTTTAAGATTTACTCTATATAATCATATGATAAACTTCGACCCCCAATTGTGGCCCAAACCTACCCCCAGGGGTCATGATTTTCACAAATTTGAATCTACACTACCTGAGGATGCTTCCACACAAGTTCCAGCTTTGCCGGCGGATTAGTTTCTGAGAAAAAGATTTTTAAAGATTTACTGTATATATTCCTATGTTAAACTTCGATCCCCCCTTGTGGCCACACCCTATCCCCGGGGGTCATGATTTTCACAAAGTTGAATTTACACTACCTGAGGATGCATCCACATAAGTGTCAGCGTTCCTGTCTGAATAGTTTTTGAGAAGAAGATTTTTAAAGATTTACTGTATATATTCCTATGTAAAATGTCGATCCCCCATTGTGGCCCCACCCTATCCCCGGGGGTCATGATTTTCACAACTTTGATTCTTCACTACCTGAGGATGCTTCCACACAAGTGTCAGCTTTCCTGGCCGATTAGTTTCTGAGAAGAAAATTTTTAAAGATTTACTTTTTATATTCATATGTTAAACTTCAACCCCCCCCCCCATTGTGGCCCCACCCTACCCCCAGGGGTCTTGATTTTCAAAACTTTGAATCTACACTACCTGAGGATGCTTCCACACAAGTTTCAGCTTTCCTGGCCGATTAGTTTCTGAGAAGAAGATTTTTAAAGATTTACTCTATATATTCATTTGTTAAACTTCGACCCCCCCCCCCCCCCCCCATTGTGGCCCCACCCTCAGGTGAGCTAAAAAGGTTAAGTTTACAATTCAATAAGTTGGTTTCTAGAAGAACAGATTTTGAAAATTTTCGTAATAAATATTGACAATTTTTTTACTTTTTTAATCTTTACCTTTTAGATCTGTGTACATAAACATAGAAGTGTGAGCAAATCTCTGTATCTTGCTTAAAATTCGAAGCTTAACACTCAAATATGGTTAGTAAATAGAAATTGTAAACAATTAAACACAAGAAACATGCACTACATGTATAACAAATAAAGAACACAATTTATTTTTTCGAAATGAATTATATATATACATGTATATACCTACATATTTCCGTCAGCGATATCAAACTCTATTTAAACTGAATAAACTCGAGAAAATGCCGAGCATCTCAACAAAATCTATTGCATTAATCTACCATTACACAAAAGATAATGCCGAATTACCGATAGAATGAATTGTATTTCAGTACCCCTACATCAGATTTTGCTTAATTTGCGCAGGTAAACAGTTAACGTAACTGTTTGATTTACCGAAGTCTCTGTTTGATTTGATACGTAAAAATCAAGAAATACAGACGATAGTTTCCAGGTTACAAAGCATAAATAATGAAAACGAAACGAAAATCAGAACAAGCTAACACCAACGTCATGTATGAAAACTGTCAACGCATTCAAATATTTAGCCTCAATTTACTTCACAAAATCGGCACCAGTATATTTATCATGTTTCAAAATTTCCCTTCATACGCGAACTGTTGCACAACAAGCAAATTCATCATAGTCAGATCGACCCTTTTTCGTGTAATGTCATGGCTGCTTTGAACAAAGAACCTCGTTTTAGAAGTATGGAATACGAGTCTTGGTAAAATGGGTATGCAAACCCGGGCCGTGGCAAAATAAAAGCCGGGGGAGATCGGCAATCGTCAATTCCAAATACGCAATTTTTTGCAGCAATATTTACAGCGAATACAAATATACTAGTCCATCAAATATCCTGAAATTTTAATGAGATTGGCAGATTAATAACTGCCAATCTTTTGTTTTGCCCAGGCCAAATCTTGCCTACCCATTTTACCGGATGCCGAACTCGAAGCTATTAAACTGATTGAAACACGCCTTTCCTTTATTATTATTTTCGTAATAACTCAGATTTGAAACAGAATTACCCCTTAATTTTTGCAATTTATATTGTCCTTCCCATAAGGATAATTTATGCTAAACGAATTAACATAGATTGTAACAACTAATTCAAACTCATAAATTTTGGAAACAATTCGAGGAAATCCAGGACAATTACAAATTCAAACTTTCAAGACCCCGTCTTTTAGTACTCTCAGTACTTTGATCAACTTAAAGGAATATTTACATTCCAATATTTTTTGCATGTAAAGTGTGTGAAAAGACAGTGCGGTTATAAACCGTAACACACACATGGTACTCAAAGGTTAGAATGACTAGTTTTATTATGACGTCACAAACGTTGAACGCTGTAAAATGCAACGTCACAAGCGAGAATCAAAGTTCACGCTTGTGGCTGTTACAGTGGCTCTTCCATTAATATTAACTTACCCTTAGAATAAAACAGAAGTTTTGATGTATGAATCACATTTGCAGACAAAGCAAGAAGTTAAAAAAATGTAAATATAAGCATTGAATCATTATTTTTTGAAAGATATACCCTGTGTACCCTGTCTTCCCCTGTACACATCCCCTGTGTGCCCCTGACATCCCCTGTGCGGCTTTTGACTGGTTTAAAAAAAAAAAAAATTTCTTAATTCAACTATTGAAATCACATATGTTTTATTTTGAGCTATAAGTCAATATTTGCACTCAACAGCGCCGAATCACAAGATACACTGTTATCGTAATTTTAGAAATTGCATGTTTTATTTGATAATTTATTGATGATTAAATAATCATGCTAACAGCTAAAGATTTGATAAACCTCAGGTGATGGCGGGGATTATTTTTAATATTAGGTCTGAAAGCCCTCGGGGCATGTAGTCCTTTTGAGCTCGGGAACATCGCTACTCCCTTATGTTGGAAAAACAGAGGAAAAATACAACAGAGTGAATTATTTTTATTTTTATATTGTCTACAAATATATATACCCTTTACTTATGAATATCTTAAACCTATGAATCATATAATTCTTGGAAATGAACAATACAATAGAAACTAAGATAAAGCGCGGCACATGGTTTTTAAATCTTGTATATATCTAAACATATAGGTGCGCACTTAAACCAATAAATCAGTCAAAATATAGAATTTATAATCAGCCATGAAACGCGCTAGCGCGTTACTCAATTTGTATGCACACACCGCTGCAGTTATGAGACTACATTTACATTCTACTGTGTTTTTCCATTAAATTCTGTGATCTTCAAAATGCCTCTAAATGCAACAAGTAGTCAAAGGTCAAATTGACGAGTTTTATTATGACGTCACAAACGTTGAACGCTGTAAACTGCAACGTCACAAGCAAAAATCAAAGTTCACTATTGTGGCTGTTACTGTGGCTCTTCCATTAATATTAACTTACCTTAACTTACCCTTAGAATAAGATAGGAATTTTAAGGTATGATTCACATTTGCAGACAAGGCAAGAAGTTAACGCGCGTTACTCAATTTGTATGCACACACCGCTGCAGTCATGAGAGTATATACTTCAAAAAATCATGATTCAATGCTATATCTTTAAAAATAATAATGATTCAATGCATAAAATAATAATAATATGTATGAAATTCAACACCATCACAATTACAATTACATTTAGATACTATCAGAGTAGGTTTGAAACAGTCTCAAAATGATTGTGATAGTAAGAGTAATAATGCACTCCAAATCCGGTACTGGGTAGTGGAATGCAAGTCCATTACCCTAACTCTGACGTATAAATGAAATCAAGTTGTACGAATAAGTTTTATTAGTCTCAGTTCGGCAACGTTAACAAAGTTGCAGAAAAAACCACGTACGAAATAATATTTTCTCAAACTGATGACATTTGTTAGATCATACGTTGAAATTGTTTCTGCCTTCCGACTCGTGCCGCCATGATTTCCACGCCCCATTCCAGCCACCCTATATAAGCAGCTGATTGTCAAACTGTCACAGTATTCCGCCTCTCATACTACATGTGTTCAGACGAACTTCTTTAACTCGCCGCTGTCTATAAATTCATTAAGTTAACGATTGTTATTCCGAATACACTTCTTACAGAAGTTGTGAAATCCGGTTATCTAACAGAACAAAACTGGAAGTAATATAATTGGTTCAAATAATTTAATAACGTTGGAACACGTGCATAGAAAGGATAAAATACATGTTGGTGCACAGTTTACAATTGTATTCATACTTTTGTTTACAGATGCTAACCATGCTAAGACTATTAGTGGTAAGAGTAAAACAAGTCCAACGTTGCAAGAAAACCGCTCTATCATGATATTCTTTAACATTTGGTCTCGTCCTCTATGATTTTTGTTTGGAAAGGTATCGACTATCGGCTGCGAGATTACATTGTACAGAGCTTACAGTCTTCTTTAATAGGTCCATTACACACCTGCTGGTCTTTTTAATTGTTAAGTGTACTTGCAATACGAGAATTAATAACATTGCTATTTTGACTAACTTTTCAATAAGTTACTTAGCCTTAACTATTTGAATCCTATATATGGTATCGTCAGATGACTGAGAAAATCTATTAACCGTATCGGAATAATCTGGTTTTAATTCTTTAAATGAGCAACATATTTTCAACTTAATTTAAATTCTTTTAATTTTATGCGTTCATGTTACCAACAATTTTTTAAATATTTTTTTTTATAAGTAAATAGAATGTAAAAATATTTATGGTGCAATTTCTTTTCTTAGCCAACCTTATTGCTTGGCATTACGAAGAGAAGAACAATAAAGTTCGCCATACAGTATGATGTGGAGCGTTAGAGCGGAAAAACGAACACGTTTTATATGCTGTGGGTTTTATTGTCTGTCTCTTTCGAGCTTTCTCAACGTCAGGGATGGTGTCAGGGGCTAGTCTCTGCCCTTGTAGAGTGAATGTCCAATTCATTCGTGACACTAATTAGATGAGAAGACCTTTGGCTATCGTATATGAGCCCTTTTGTTCTTTGTTTATGCACCATTGCACCATTGTTATTGACAATGAAAAGGCATGGCCTAATCAGTTTCGTGCTTCACCCCACGTGGGTACTGCCAGCCGGCCATTACCCATACTTTTTGAATTTCTTCACTTTGACACATTCTCGTACTGGGCAATGCTGGCAGCCTATGGAGCCATCATAGGCATGAGTCCACAGGTCAACGGCTTTCTCACGGATTATCGGGTTGGCTAGTCCCTCAAACGAGATTCTGACTCTCCCACTGTCGTCCGGGCAGCCTGCCAGGTTAAGGCTTGGGAGCAGTCATCAGGGTGATAGTATTAAGCCAAACCCCCGGCAACCGTACGGCACCCGGCGGGCGCCCCCTGCAAGTGTCTCAGAATCCGGCCGAAGCACGGACCACCGTAGGGCTTGCTCCGTAGCCCTACTAGGTGTTGAGAAGACCCAGGTATTCTGTAAAACCGGAGCGCCCGGAGAGCAGTTGTGATAAAAGCAGGTTACCACTCCTACCCCCCTGGTAGATGGCTGCCACACAGCGCACTGTGCAGGGTGCCTCCCCTGTGGGTGGCGAAAACAGGCGGTTGGTTCCCCAGCCCGCCACCTGAATTACTAGTCTTTAGCACATCTACCGCTCGGTGACCAGCTGTTAGTTTGAATCCAACTCTCACCACGAGGAGGTCAGCCGGCCGGGTCCAAATAGCACCCGGAGGCTAAGTGGGTTGTCACAAGTGGTCTCAATCGAGATGGTTGCCCGACTAGTCCAAGTCCGAGAAATGGCAGTCTGAAGCTGCCAAATCAAGGAGACCAAGTGACTCATCAGTTGATGGGACTTGTTTACCCATTCATGCGCGTCAGGAGTTAGATGACAAGGCAAGCTATATAATCTTTAATTTTCACTCCCTATTTTTAGTCTATAGCATAGTATAATCATTTACATCCAAGGATATTTATTTTTAAAAAAGGCAGTGGCCAGGAAAAATACATTGTCATTAACACATTTTACAGAACGGTAATAATTCTAGGAATACCTAATAAATAGTTTTAACATCCAGATCGATGTCAGTAGACGGCTCTGCTCCCCTGGAAAGGGCGTTACCACCCAAACAAGTGGTTTTTGGAGGGTTGGAAGTCTGTCATACCACTAACTACAAACCACTCTACTTCAAATGACATGACAAAGTGTGCAAATAAAGAAGCTCGTTTCATCGATACACTCGGTCATGTCATGATCAGTGCTATTAAACTTGTCAAAAGCCGTAGAAATCTACAATTGCTCTGATAAAAACACACTTTTTTAAGTAAGTGGCCTCTACAAGAGAGGGTACTTCCAGTCCCATTGCCATCCAGTATTAGGACAGTCAACGTTTGATCTTTACAATATAGGTGCTGGTGCTGTCGATACACCAGTTTTTGCAACAAGTACTAGCCCTGACGAGGAGTGAGAATACGCCTTATATCTGAGAACTGTTTTGAGGTTTTACTCGTAAAGTGCTTAAGATTGCCTTCATGGTGAATTTGACACCTTTAAACTTGCTCTGTAGTTCAAAAAGAAAAATGTCCTTGTTATCAATCCATGCCCTATGGCCCTGTCCCGCGAAGTTGTATGGCTTTGGAGCTCGATCGAACTGCTCGTTTTCTCTCGTTGAATGCCGTTGGTTGCATTGTTCGTGACGCACGCTATACCCATGAAGCGCCGTGATGGTTACAGGCAAGTCCATTTCGTCCCGAGTGGTTAGGTCTGGGACCCCGGTTGACGATGGGGGCACTACTGGAGGAGTCTGTTAGAATTTCGTAACTCACTTTCCAGCTCCATTCTTACTTCTTCGCCAAGTTAAGCCTTTGGAACTTACGCCCCTCAGTCTCGTGTTTGACCTATTGCAAATTAAGCAAGAGAACTCGGTGATGTCTTGTGTTTAGCAACCATGTGCTGAACAAGCTTTCGACGATGGGAAACTCGCCTCTGACGTATATGGAATGTTCCTGATTTCTAGTGATTATTTAACACATAAAATTTCTGGATTCTGAAAAATATTTCTAAAATGCTACATGAGCTGCCTTTTTTAAAGTGCCATATGTATTCACAATTATTCTGTGACTTGTTTAAAATCAAACTTATCTCGAGTAGTCACAATGCCAACCTTCAATATAATAAAAAGCAAACGTTTTTGTTAAGTCATCTAGAAAAACTGATGTAGTGTAAGGTACGTGATATTTGGATAAGAAGAAGAATGGTCATCAAACTACTCTTTTGTGATTGGCTGAACAGTTGCAAACTTTCAGTCTATTCGATTTTAGTTATTGGCAGTGGCCAGCATAAACTTAAGACAGGAATTCGATCCAATTCTCTCGCAAATTGGTACAACTGAATTCTAACTACAATAAACCAAAGCAATTGTTCTAGTATGAGCTTTATACTGGGAAATTTTAGACAGGATGATCGTGTCTAGAAGAAAACAAGTTGATATTTGCTGAGACATTTTTTTTCTTTGTGCGGCCTGACAGTTCTAAACTTGTTTCCCAGCTGTTAGAAAAGGGTTTTGCTGGTCGTTATTTTCTTAGATTGTAAACTCTGGAACTACCAGATTTTGACGATGCTTTTTAGTTTCAGAACATGTCTTTAGTGCTGGCATATTTGGCTGATGTTGATGAAGGACAACTATCAACGCCAACAATTATATTTGCAAGGAAGAAAATGGCAATGCTTTCTTGTCCTGGTCCGGAAAACAATTAGCATCTCTAGCATGTGAGACAAAAAGATGATAATTTGCATCGTAATTTATGATGGTTGTGGTGCAATCATCAAATCTCACCATGGCCTCTGTTATTTTTTTATGGTGTCTATCAATTTTTGTTACATGAATCTGTTGTCTATTTAATAATTTTGTTAAGGAAACTAAAATATTAAAACGAAAAAATCTGAAATATAAAAATGCTAGGGTTTAAATATTAACCTGAAAGGAAACAGGGGTTTTGCCCATGAAGTTTGTTGGTCTATTTGGTATTTCATCAATGGTAAGGCGATGATCTAAACCTGGGAAATTACTGTGTAAAGAAATTGATTGGTGTGTAGGAAATGCCCTTGAAACATAACAGTGTTGACATTGTAATGGGTCAGAATAACCCTTAATTCCAGCAAAAATCAATGGCAGAGCAAACTTTAAACTTAATATATATAAAGATACAACCTACACTAATAATCCTAACTAAAGAGTGTCCGTTACAATCTGCCAAACGGATCAAATCACAATGTCCCAGTAAGTAGATAATTGTTCTCAGTTTAATGTCTTCGAACGAGAGACTCTGATGAGCACTGTTTACAGGTTATTTATACTAAAATATAAATGTAGCAAATTCTAGAAATTATATGTACAATAAGTTACACGAATTACCTGGACACTCAAGAATAATCTAGAAAGAATAACTGACCACTCCAGAATATTCTATTATACAAACCTACTATATATAACATCATCTGCGAACAGTTGACTTATTTTCTGCAATGTTAAAAATGGTCACAAAAACATGCTTTATTTGAAGATGTGTAAATATTGTCTATCATAATCGTTAATCTCTTCCTTCAGAAAAATATTACTGGTATATAGGAGCAGTTACCTTGTTCTGAAAATAACTCTCTTAATTCTGAACACCGCTCATAAATAGGCACTGTATCGAGTATATAAACATCTCTAGTTCGAAGAGCAGGCCTACCTCTTCATCAGTCAATCTTCTATTGCCATTTGTAGCAGAAGAGAATGCGGCGATGGGTTTGGAGCTGGGTCGAGCTGCTCGTTCGCTCGATGTCAGCTTTCGCTGCTTGGATTCGCCGTTCGTTTGACAGACAAGGATGTCTATGTCGGATGTGTTGGCCGAGACCGGACTTTGTCCTGAATTTTTCGAGACACTCGCTACACTCATGTATTAGAAACTTACCCAAAATAATAATAAAACAAAAAAGTAAAACTTATGATCTTATAGAACACTATAAATAGAACAGGTGAAACGAAAAGCAGGTGATTATTAACAAGCAACCTTTCGATAAGGTTTGTACGACTGTCTTCGGCTGTAACTTCGACGTTTATTTTTCTTTTAAACACAGGCGATCCTTACATACATTTTTCGTGTGTGAAAAGAATTGGAAGATTATTTATTGCGGGGTGAAAGGTAGTAACACGTTAAACCCTGATTTTTATATTTCTCTTCGTATTGCAAAAGGTTTTTCTGTCTTTCGTTGCTACCCCATCAATTGCACAGATATACTTTAAATATGTTTAAAGAATGGGAAGATTTTTTATAGCAGGCTGAAAGGTAGTTACAAGTGGAACCCCTGCTTTTGTATGTTTGCTCTTCGTACTGCAAACAGTTTTCCTGTCTTTCGTTATAGCCTCATCAATTGCACAAATGGACTTTCAATGTCCTACTCTGTTCTTCAAAGATTTCATCAGAAGAACAGACCCGTCTGATTCGGGTTGTTACTCCTTTAGACATTCCTCTGAAAGTATTGTTATGGGTCAGGATAACCCTAAATTCTGGCAAAAATCAATTGCAAAGATTTAACTTAAAACTGAATAAATTATTTACAGTAATATATGTATAAATACAAAGATACAACTTATACAAAGAATCCTAATATAAGAGTGTCCGTACAATCTGCTGAATAGATTTCACAATATCATAGTAAGTAGGTAACTGTCTAAATGATATTTTCTCTTCACACTCATGAATGTCTGCACAAAAAACATTTGATACCTGGAGAGAGGATAGCTAGAGTCTCCAAATAAAATTACATTATATTTACCTGCATTAAAAAAAATTTCTCATGATGGTTCATAAGTATACAGTAAAATTTTATAATTGATTGCTTAATTTACAGGTTTAGTCGTATTTAGATTTTGCTGGTAGAACACCAGAAGATCCTGTCTGGTGCCGCTTGGCCAGCCAAACCCATTGGATAGCGTCGCAGCGCCGGGAAGTCCACGGACAACCCTTTTGCCTACTCTTAATAGCAGGCTTCGCAGTCAGAAATTGCTTGGAGTTTGCTGACATGTTGCATACAATGTTTGCTGCGGTTTGAATACAATTTGGTTTCACTTGAGATGACACGTTCTTAACAAGCTACTAGGCTTAAGCACCAATCGTCGAGGTATCTATTCTTTGCTTAAGCGACACGTAGCTTTTTTGGCGATGGAGTAATGAGTAACGTTAAATAATTAATGTTGGTAATAGTATATTTATTAATATTAATTAGAAGAAACGAGTTAAAGAAAGATTTTAAAACCTATTTGTTGTGAATTAAAAAAACCCAAATTAATAATAAAACTTATAATCTCTTAGAACACTATAAATAGAACAGGTGAAACGAATAGCAGGGGGTTATTAACAAGCAAATTTTCGATAAGGTTCGATAAGGTTTGTACGAGTCGTCTTCGGCTGTAACTCCGACATTTATTTTTCATTGAAACACTGACGATCGTTACATAATGAAATATCATTGTACAAGATCATGTATACTGGCAAGTACCCAGAGTAATTTTACCGATTTAATATTAACATATTATTAAATATTAACTGATTAAAACAGTAGTAACAATCAAAACTTTAGTTTTTTCAAATGGGGTGTCTGGAGTCTGTGGTGATTGAAGTTATTCGTTGGTTATGTGCATTTAAACAAGTACAGTACGACATTTATAAGTTTGAAGTGGTTGGGGTTCTCTCCCCAAAGAGTAAACACAGATCTTTGATAGGTGAGACGAACCTCTCTCCGTTGTGTTCCGTACAACGTTGTGGACGCCCCACCGATCAGAGGATGCACAACGTTTTACTTAAACAAATAATAAATAAAATATTTCTTATTAAGAACAATTGTGGGTTCATATCGAAATGTTTCCCAATGGGCTCCTTTATTATTTTTGTCTCTTTGATAGAGCGGTGGTTGTTGATTCTTCTTCGGATATAACCTGTTTCAACAAATGAATGTATTGCTAAGAGCAAACTTTACAACTAATTAAATAGATGCGGTTGTCTGTGCGGCAAGACATGTTGGTTGATCTTGTAGGTGGACCCGTGATGGGGCTTTTTAAACTATCCCTGATGGTGCTGTGCTTTTACTCGTTAAGTGCTCTGAGATAACCTTATCTGACATCTGATATCTAAACATGCTTTAAAACCTCCGTTTGTCTAATATTGCTCTCACTACAATGTCCTTTTAGTTTCTTGGGCGTTTAAACGCAGCCATTGGCGATTCCTTGAAAAAGTCAGTCAGTTTACGTGTGTGTAAAGCATTGGAAGATTTTTTTATTGCAGAGTGAAAGATAGTAACAAGTTGAACCCTGATTTTTTTTAGGGTCTTCCGTCTTCAGCGGAAGACCCTTCTATTATTCTTCGGTTTCTTTTTCAATTCTATTATTATTATTATTATTAGGGTCTTCCGTTTTCAACGGAAGACCCTCTTGTTATTCTTCGGTTTCTTTTTATTATTATTATTATTATTCTTTTTCTTTTCTTCTGACTCCTTTTTTGCTTCATAACTCAAAAGGTTTTTAACTGATTTTGATGAAATTTTCAGAGATCATTGCACGTTAGCGTCCCTCAAAAATGTTAAAGTTTTAAAGAGAACGTCACCTCCGTTTTGACGTGACGTCATTTTTAAAAAATTTAAAAAGTCATTTTGTCCCGGACTTTTCTCGAAAACGCTTTAAGATAGAGGCTTGAAATTTTCAATGGTTATGATTTGGTCGATTTACCTCTGTAATAAGGCTCGAAATGAAAATCTGTCACTTCCGGTCGAAACCGGAAGTGAAACAATTTTTTTGAAAAAATGAATTTTTGGATCGAATCAAAAATGAATATGTGTTTTGTAGACCTTATTAAGCTGAATCTAACACTGAAAGTCGTTTTAAAATCGGACAATGCATTACAGAGATATCGGGGTTTAAAAATTGATTTTTCCGGAAATTTTGATTCCGCGTCCTTGGTTTAAAAAATAGCATAATGTTTATCGTAAAGTTAACTCGTACCAAAAATAATTGTTAAGTCGTACTTAAACACATTCGGATTTTTTTGGTTAAGTCGTTCTTAAAATCAAAAAGGTGTTTGTTAATTCGTACTTAAAATCATTCGTATTTTGTTAAGTCGTACCAGGAATAATTCGATTTTTTTTATCTTTTTATTTTAGTTACTCTTGTTGTTGCTTTAAGAGCTCTGCTTCTTACAGGAACTTCCAGCTTTACTTCCGACATTAACGGAAGACCCACTCGTTGCTTTGCAACGAGCTTTGCTCTAGTTATTATTCTTTTTTTCCTTACACATTTTGTGCAGAAGATTTCTCGGCGATTACTCGTTCGATTTCTTTTAAATTTTCAGTAAAGATGCCCCTTCGTCTGAAGTTTGTACCGCCGGAATATTTTTTAGAAATTCACTTCCGTTCGGAAGTTATCGTCATTTTACGATTTTTAAAAGTCAATTTTGTCTGACAGGTTTTTCAAAAATGAGTTAAGATATAAGGCTGAAATTTTCAGAGATGATAGACCTACTGTTTTTCTGGCGCAACACACTCAGGAAAATGTCCGCCGTCACTTCTATTTGCCATATGAAAAAAATTTAAAAAATTAAATTTTTCGACTTTTTTATTTTTTAATATTTCTTTTTTATATTTTAATAGTTGATAGTGACCCTCTTACTGATTCAGAATATGTAATTTGTTTTAAAATCGATCAACGCGTTCTCGAGAAATTAAGCGTCAAAGTCCTGAAGCGAGAGCCCGAGTAGCTCAGTTGATAGAGTCGTGGACATGGCCCAGGCGACCCGGGTTCAAGCCCCGAGTGCCGAAAAAAAAATTTCCTATTTTTTTGGATAGATTAACAATTTCGTGTTAGAAGTCGTCTTCTCTTCTCAAAAATCTCACGGAAGACCCACTCGTTGCTCGCAACGAGATCGAATCTAGTTTAATTTTCTTTTCGTATTGCAAAAGGTTTTACTGTCTTTCGTTACAACCCCATCAATTGCACATTGCACAGATAGACTTTAAATATGTGTGAAGAATTGGAAAATTTTTTATTGCAGGCTGAAAGGTAGTTACAAGTGGAACCCCTGCTTTTGTATGTTTGCTCTACGACCTGCTAAAGGTTTTCCTGTCTTTCGGTACAACCGCATCAATTGCACAAATGGACATTAAATGTCCTACTCTGTTCTTCAAAGATTTCATCAGAAGAACAGACCCGTCTGATTCGGGTTGTTATTCCTTTAGGAATTCCACTGAAAGTATTGTTATGGGTCAGGATAACCCTAAATTCTAGAAAAGATCAATTGCAAAGATTTAACTTTAAACTGAATAAATTATTTACAGTAATTTATTTTTAAAGCTATACACGCTATAATTGGCGTCGATTTTGAATGACAGTGAAAACGCATGTGTTTGTCTGCTTATAAAAGTTACCTTTATTTTGTCAATTACAATGGTGAATTCCATCTCGTTACAAAGATACAGATTTTTAATTGCTAATTTTCCTGCCAGGAAAGTATTACCTTTTCATGAATATTGATGAAGGAAGAGCGAAACCGACCTCATTGCGCATGTCTGCCGGAAATCCGGTGGCCGTTATTGTTTGCCTAATTAGATATCCCACTTGATTTTTAATATGCTTAACAGTTGTTAATTTGAAATACATGTATAATAAATAAAATAAGTTTGTCACTCACGATACCCTTACTTTTGCACTAACACTTACAGGTTCTAAATATAGCACATAGGGGAAACACATAGGTTCTAAAAATAGCACATAGGGGAAACACAGAGGTCTACGTCATTATTTTTAAAGGAAGTATTCATATATACTCATAGAATCGTATTTTTTTGTACTTGTATATTGGACAAATTTATTCTTTACTGAAAATATCCTTTCCTTTATAAAACTATTACAGTTATGAAGAAATTTAGCTGTCGATATCACGTGATATGTTGATATTCATTAGGAGGCATTGCTTTTCTGGCAGGAAAATAAATATTTTTTATTGTTAATATTTGATGTTTTTGTTACGTGATCGAATTGAGCATTATAATTAACAGCATAAAGGTAACTTTTTTAAGTAATCAAACACATACATTTTCCCTGTTATTTAAAATTGACGCAAATTATTGTATTGTCAATATAGCGTGTATAGCTTTAAATACAAAGATACAACTTATACAAAGAATCCTAATATAAGAGTGTCTGTTCCAATGGATAGCTAGTCTCCAAATAAAATTACATTATATTTACCTGCATTAAAAAAAAATTCTCGATTGTTCATAAATATGCAGTAAAATTTTATAATTGATTGCTTAATTTACAGGTTTAGTCGTATTTAGTTTTACAAAACGATTTGGCAGCATAGATATATGCATGTTATTATGAGGGCACAGTTACACTCACCATTCGTGATAGAGACGGTTAACTTAAAAAAAAATTCAATATCAGAGGGGAAAAATATGTGTTGCGTATGGGAATTGAACCCCAGTGGCTCATTTCGCGATGTCGTCGTTCAATCACTGCAGCCATTTTGTTTGCTTGAAAATAATCTCAAAAGCACTCTTTTGTAGACTCGGTACATTTGAAAATTAAACAGAATTTGAGAATTTTTATTTTGCTTAATATTTTTAATAGCGGTGGCTCGGTGACTTCAGAATGTTTTATGGCGGCGGATTGGTGAAACTGGATTCTAGATCGACTGGTTTCTTATGTAATCTGTAAGTTGTTGAAGGACGGCTATGACTCGTTTTTTCATCACTCTAAACATAGAATTGATGTGGTTCCATTGAAGAAATGACAAAGCCAGTAGCTGTCTGATGAGGATATGGACACCTTCTCTCTGTCTAGCTGTCTGATGAGGCTGTGGACACCTTCTCTCTGTCTAGCTGTCTGATGAGGCTGTGGACACCTTCTCTCTGTCTACAGGTGGTGACCAGGCCAAGCTGCTGTACACGAGTCCACACAGCCTTTGTCCAGTTTAATGCACAACCCTTCAAGGTTACCAGTGGGTCATCACCTGACATTATTTAAACAAATTGAAATATTTGTGAATAGTAAGATAATATGAAATATTTGTGAATAATATAGATAAAACAACATTGATTAAAAGAGAAATTAATGTTCCTTTAAAATAGTTCTTTTAAATAAATGTTTTGAAACACGGTGCATGCTGTGTTGTTAAGTACATTAGTACAATATATGCGGCAGTGCGTGGCTTGTGTGTGTGTGTGTGTGTGTGTGCAATATCATGTATGTATGTTTTAAAACGTTACTCACTTCTGAAACATTGTTGTTTTCTTTTTCCTTCTAATTTGACATCTTTTAATGTGTTTGTTGGGAAGATATCTTTTAGTTGTGAGTATGACACATTAAGAATTTTACCATTAACTTCGATGAGGTTGCTAAAAAAAGAATTTAAAATTATATGAAAGGATTTCTGTTATAAAATTAAAAAAAGAAGAAATTCCTTGAAAACTTGTATGCCATTTTGTTTTAGTGAATTGTTTAAAATTTAACTTACATTTACTTTGTTATTGAGCAAAGGCATTACTGCATTAGATTATAATGTTTTTTATTGTGGTTATATTTAAATCTTAAATTATTCCAAAACAATTTTAATAACCTTTCAATTTTATGTATAAGTACGAGTTGGTAAACAAAAATGTAAACCTACGAACATTAAGAATGGGTATTGCTGGAAAATAATTAAAGACCTGTATTAATATTAAATTAAACACGACATATACCTTTCAAAAGAGACGGACTCAACGTTTCCTTGAAATGTCTCCTCTTCTGCTGGAGCGTCTTTTCTGCAATAGTTCAAATTTAGATATAGTAAACACATTGAATAAAATGAAAGAATAATGACAAGAAAGGATGGTGTAAAATATTATTTATTGAAACATTTATAACTCTCCATGCAAAGTAAACAAATTATTTAAAGTATTTTATTTACAATCATCTGAAGGAAATTGACATTTCTTTATTTGTCTGAAATAATACAAAAAGTAGGGCATGGGTAGGTGCACAATTCCATGTTTTACTTGATCTGCTTTGCAAAATAGACATACCACGTATAAATCAATAACAAAGGACATACAGTGGTCATAACAAAAGTCATAAGTGCATAAGACTTGACCAGTCATCTGGCAATGCCAGATCCCCAGTCAAGATCGGATCCGCTAGACTTGTGAAAATTTGCTTATTTTGTTCTATTTTCTCCAAAACATGTTTAACATCCATTTTATTATGATCGAGGGCCAAAAGAGTTTTATACCTACTGTCATGAAACTTTACTTCGGGAAGTTGGTGCATCTTTTTGTATAAAGGATGTGGCTGTTTGTTTTTTTTTGTGTTTTTGTTTGTTTTTTTTTCTTTTTACAAAACTTCTCCATTTGAGCATTTCTTTCTGAAACACAGATCAGAGGGACAGTATCCGGCATGACTATCACAAAGGTGTGATACCAGTTCATTTGGTTTGTAACGAGTGGTCCACGATCCCTCAGGGCTACTCCAACGCTTCCTAGGAACCGATCATTTGCTTCCAGAGTCGTTCCGGCTAACATTACCCAAGTTAGAATGAAATTATAAAACTCCATTATCATCAATATAGTAAAGTTTTAAAGGAAATTGAGGCAATATATCTAAAAGAGTTCTTCAGTTGAAAATAACTGTCAACTGGTGATGGAACCTCTTGGCAGCCCTTTTATCCAACGTTATTTAATTGAAATTTAATTATTACACCTAGTACTTTAGGATTTGACAATATGACCACCGGGAATATTTATAAAAATTATCATCCATTACTGACAGTGACAACTTAATAAAAGTGGGACGGACAACTTCGGAATGGACATTTTTCCGGCGTTGCGCACCCTTTTCCGCTTAAGCTATCTTAGTTAATTTTTGTTAAAAAGATTGGTTTTTCCTTCTAAAAACATTTATGAAATAAAAAAAGGAACATTTTTAGATAGTTTTTTTTATATTCAGCTTTCAAATTTCCTCCCCCATGGGAACAAAAGTGATAAAAAAACCCCATGAAAAACCCCATGTAAACCCCAATAAATGCAATAACTGTTCAATTCTAGCTTGTATGTTATAAATATATTGAAAAGCACAGATAACAGTTTTAATACAATGATACAGAATGCAATTTTTTCATTACAATTTCAAATATAACATATGATAATAGAAATTTTGGAGCGAACTATTGCCGCACCCAATAAAAGTAAAAATCAAATCAACATATAAAAACCATTGGAGCAGACTATTGCCGTACCTGATTTAAACACCTTCATTTAAATAAAAATTTAAAATATTTTTTAGAAATTTTGGAGCGGACTATTGCTGCACCCGAATTAGAACTCCCAATAAAAGTACAAATCAAACTATGGCTGCTCCGAATAAACACTTCCATTACTCCAAACAAATAACAATTTCAAATCAAACAAATTAGAAATTTTGGACCCAATGAAAGTAAAAATCAAATCTGTTAAACATATTAAAAAACTTTGGAGCGGACTATTACCGCACCCGAATTAACAATCTTTCACAGTTTTAAACTTGACATTTACATTGAATGCTGACTTTGTCACTTAAAGCAACAACTCCATCAGTAAATTAAGGTCTTCTTCTTTGTCTCACTGTTCGAATCTGTCAAAAAGTACATATAAATAGATATAAAATAAATTTATACAACTTACGAACGAGAGACACACACAGAGACTAAAACTTTGAAATTTATTTAAAAGGTTTTCCTTTAAGACTTGTTTCCTAATGGTTTCACTAACGATATATATCACCAAAGTTTTACAGCTAAGGAAACTCTTACAAGAATAGTTTACATCACTTACTGTTGACTCCTGTGTCAGACTTGTCACGTGTCTGTTGATGGCTTCCGCCACAGCTGGATGGACCATTTCCTCAGTTGGAGCCAGCCTCAGATGCTCCCTGAAGGCACTCAACGTTGTTATGTTGGGTTGGTGATATTGAAACTGTCCATGTAAGTGGCCAGTCCACCAGTTCATCTCCTCTGGTCTGCTTCAATGCTTTCCTCCCCTTCTCTGGCCTGGTTCCAATTGGCATTGGTTCGCCTCTGAAAGCCCCTGCCAGGTTGGTTATGTCCACACACTTGTAGTCTGACCGCTTTTATCCCTCATTTAAGGGCATAAAATTACATATTAAACACACACAATTCTTAGAATAGTTGACTTAGCAGGGACTTTAATTTTGTTTGACACATTTCAAAAGGGGTCAAATCAATAATTGTTTTAATTGGTTTTTTTTTTCAGGATATACCATAGAATTTCAAGATAATGTCATCTTCACCACCAAGGCAGTGACGTTTTGAACTTATGCAGGCAGTCCCGGTCCATTTTCCTTGTTGCACAGTGTGTGCCTCCAAAGCAGGACATTCTGAAAATTTCTGTGCTTTCAAGTGGAGCAATCCACTGTAATCGGGATGTTACCCGTACCAACTGATATTGTGTTATTTATTGTACCTTACCAAGAATTTGTCTGAGAATAAATACCAAACACAATTTCCTCTTGTTATGAATTGTACTTTTAATTTGAAAAGGCAACAGCACACTGCACGCATACGAAATAAAAGTCTTATGAAATTCAATCGGTTCCTGTATGTAAAAGGCAACTTTCAGTAATAAGTAATGTATTAAGCATTCTCATAATACAAAAATATACTGTATCATGTGAATATATTTGTGTGTGCTATCTTATGCGTTTCATACAGGAATGATGTGGTATCGAGCAAAATTGAACAGAAATTTGAAATTGCAATATGGCAAAAACAATTTACATATCCCCTCCCTTTTATCCATAGGATTTAAAGTATCAAACTATATTGCATAGTTATCATAAATATTTGTTAGGGGATAACATTAAAATATTTTAATATGTTTTACGGTGCGATCGTTGGGGCGAGCGCAGCAGGTGATCAAAAATGAATTATGATAAATCAATAAAAATAAAAGTAGTGACGTAAAGTACACGTAAATGAAGAATGCAAAATAAAATAAATATAACAATTTTCCAGTAAATTTTTATTATTCATAATTCATAAGATTTTTTTATTTATTTATATACCAATCTGATTAAAATTAGATCTTAATAACGCTCCGAAATTCTGATAGTCGCTGAACAAAGTGTAGCGACATCAGAATTTGGCGGAGCGGATCAAAAATCTGATTTTGATCAGATTGTTTATATACTGGTCGCACGCCAGTATAGAATTTATCTCAGATAAAATGTTGTTGAATAATAAAGATTTTAACATAATGTTTTAACATAATATTTCCTCTTTTCTTGCAGCAGACATTTTTCTTAAACAAATAAAATTTGACTTATCACAGAATCCCCCCTCCCCCGTATAAAAAGAAATCAAATTTACGTATAAAAAAATTTGTTGATCACATAAGGAAAATGGATCCCCCGGTAGCATGTAATACCGTAAATAGTAGTGAAAATAAAGACACTTTTGAGCAGCTAAAGAGCTAAAGGCATACCACGCACTCCCCATTCCTCACCCCGATTAGAATTTTATTTTTCTTTTTGCTTGTGAAGATTTTTTGAATGATGTTGCCACGCCCCATTTAAAGAAACGTTCCTGGAAATTACCGTAAATACAGTGAATAAAATAAATGTGAGCATTCATCCAAATGATAGTAAGTTACAGCTGTTTCCTATCTCTGAAGAAATGTCTCGATTCGTTAGCTCTGCAGGATTTTGAGAAGATTTTGGTATTTATATTTCAGCAGATTTACAATAACTACTTAGAGTTGTTTCCCCTTATTGTGACGTCAAAGTTCACGTCGGTCAAGTGTAGTCTGTCTTTTTGAAAACACACTAGAAAAAACTACGCGAAAAATATTGATTGTTTACTTAAAAAGCATGATGTTCTGGAAATTACACAATTTATCTGTTTCTCAAAAGTTTTACTTTGATTCTCGCGAGATGGTATCCAGTCTATTGAGATCGGCCGACATTGAGGAATTGCATTGTGGGTCGAAATTTACTGACTCCGAAAAATTCTGTCGGATCAACGTGCAAGAAATCCATTGTGACGTCACTCGAAAGGACGATAACTCCGTTAGTCTTAAAAGTAATGGAAATTGGCGTTGTGTTATCTACAATGCATGTACATAGTCTTTTATCTTGTTCTCGTGAGAGTGTGAAATGGGAAACAATAATTACAGGGAACTACTGGGACGATTAAAACAAGGCATTACTGGTCCGATTTACTGACGCCAAAAAAATTCGTTGAATGAATGTGCAAATAGTTCGAATTTGCTATTCACACACGCCTTGCCGGTAGAGCTCGCTTCGCGCCGGCGCTGCGCGCCAGCGAGCTGCGCTCGCTATAAATGACTATGAAATATAGATAGTTAATTCATGTGTTGATTTGGGGGGGGGGGTCCCCTCCCCCAAGGTAAAACTTATTAAATGTTCCAATATTAAAGGGTTAAAAAAAATGGTTGGGCACCAATAAATACCCCCTTACCCCCTATGGCAAACACAAACAATTACATAATAGTATCCTCTTTACCCCCCTCCCCCCTACTTTCACCACAAAAACTTAGATCCGAGTTTATAATCATTACTGAACAATTGTGGGAGATACTGACATTGCATTACATAAACACTTTTTACGTGTTTTTTAAATGTATGGCGATAAGGAATATTTGTAAATATTGGTATCTTGACCTGTCAGAAGGCGGCTTTAATAATTTTAACTTTAATTATTTCTTGTAAATTAATGAGAATGCATGCATCTATTAAAATAAAAATGTAATTTAGATAATGAAGTTGCCATAATGATTTATTAAGCATTTCAAAGACAATAATGAAATATGCATAATTATATACAGGAGGCTTATAATCCGGAATTATAAGTTCGTTTTGAAACTTTATTTTAAGATAGTCACAAATCGTAATCATTTAAACGTTTAAAAGGCATATAATAACCGAACGAAGGTTTCAATTCTATTTTCAACGAGGAACAAGAAGATGGGATGTCCTGAGCGGTTTATCTCTTTCAAACAGAGAAATATGGAGTATTTGATACATGTAATTGGTAATTTTACTACCAACTATACTTATTGGTTGACGAAGTTTATAGCCATTCTATACAATCTTCCTTAGATCCCAACATGCATCCATGATAATAAAAACTGATATTAGACCACAGGGGCTCGTCACGAAGTTTTTCAACCTTTTATATAGACCACCTCTATACAATAAAATACACATAATGTATTTTATTGTATAGAGGTATTATATATAAAAGGTTGAAAAGGCCCCTGTGATTAGACTCAAAAATTTTATTGACTTTGAAAGAAAAGTAAAACATTGGATACCATTACATGACAAAAAGCTAGCTACTGTTAATTATGTTATATTCCTAGTTTGTAATAGTTCTAATTTTAAAAAGAGTGGGGAATTATACCCCATACCAGGAGTTCATAGGGAAACAAATCCCATTTGTTCTTTTGGGGAAAAGATGGGTTTAAAAAAAACATACACAGAAGAGTTCCACACATTTCGAAGTAAAATGATAAAAAGCCAAAGTTTACTACTAATCTGCGAAGTAAACATTTTTTTTTTCAAATAAAGACAATTAAAACCGAGTAAAAATAATGTTGTATGCTATCCTATAGTATGCAATGGTATGATATGACGAATGAGATTCTATGAGATTGTATGCTATGCTATGATATTCCAATGCTATGCTATGAGATTCCAATGCTATGGTATGAGATTTCAATGCTATGCTATGCTATGGTGTATGTTGTAAAAGATATGCTTGAACTGACTGTACGATTTTATTATGAGAGAACCGAGGGAAAACTTTCAAGAGGGCAAATTATACCCACTCACAGGGAGCGGTCTCTGGATTCTCCACAAATCCTTTTAGGGGCCATTTTCTTTATTTGTGATGCTATCTTATATATCTTTACACCATTCTCTTTGTCTCGTGAAAACAAAAAGAATGATACCATGTTTGATGTCATCAAATCATTTCATTACTGAGGTTTTGCATTTCCCCAAACACGACAGTTTAGTTTGTTTTAAGGCGAGTTTAAATAAAAGTGAAATTCATCGAAAAGCAAAAACAGTGTATGTTATATCGATGTCGTTGGTCATCCACTGAGCAAATTCGAGTCTCATGACAGTGCGCGTTTCTTGGATTAAAACTTTAAAAACTGCAACCGATTCATTGCTTCTGCTTGTCCAAGACATTCCAGTGTTTTTAAAACGAGTATCTGCTACAAAACTCTACAGAATCGGTTTGTTGAAATCCCCTCACTAACATGTGAACCTGCAGTGTCTGATGGATGTCTTTATCGCAAAAACACGAATCACTGTTACAGGTAAATGTGTCTCAAAATATAAATGGACATTTTCTGCAGCTTTTTGATTTGACATAGCCATGCGAAATAAACAATTCTGACGTCATAATGTAATGACGAGGTCAACGTTTCCCCATATTTAGTAACTAGACATGTTGACATTGCATGTGATATCTGACATTTTCGAAATAGATAGATCAACACACCGTATTGTTGACATTTACAAAACCAAGCTATAAGCCTACAATAATGCTTTTAATTTCACTACACTCTGCTTAGTTTGAATAATCTAACTGTGTCTCGGGATCACCACAGTTAAAATGCTTCCCATATACCCGTAATGTAGCAAACATTTGTAGAATCGCTCCGAAGTTGCATTGAAAATAACAGTTAAACTAGAGCAAAGCTCGTGGCAAAGCCACGAGTAGGTCTTCCGTTGTTGCTGCGGGTTAAAAATATATGTAATATGGTGTCAAACGATTATATGACTAAACTTTCAGTTCTGCTTTTGTTATAAAAACGTGTTGTGATTGAAAGCCTGTATATAAAATGTGTTTTGAACAAGACAGGAAGAAAATGTTTTAGGAAAACTATTTGTCGAACACAGTCTGTGTAATCGTTTCAAAAATTCTATAAAATGTGAGATGTTCAATGGTGAGTTAAATTTTAAAAAGGGTAGCAAGCATTGTTATAAACAGTATGTACTCATGATTCATGTCAGGAATTGCAGTTTTTTTTAAAAACCTAACCCGCCTACAAAACACGTAACCTTTTCTCTAAGATAACTTGTTTATTTAAATCTTTCTAAATTTTTGAAGACTATTTGCAAGTTTAAAATTGTTACGGGCTGACAAAATTTAGTAATTAGTCAAAATTGATGGCATCTTTGAGATTTTCTTCAGGGAAATGTGTGTCGTCTGATATTATTTAATGATACGAGTAGATTTGGACATTCAAAATAATATATAATCAGCTAATAAAAAAGATGAGCGGGAGAATTTATGCAAAGGCGAGCATCTAACTTTTACACCAGATGGTGCTGTTTCATAGAGACACCGCTATGTAATGTGAATTAAATAACCTTATTTACAGAAATGAATATTACTTCTCTCGACGATGTAATAATATGCAAAATCCTTATTTTTATGTCAGTGGGATGACTAATTAAATTTAAAAAAAAAACAACTTCAATTGCGCTTGCGTAAATTGGAATTCTGGGAAGGAATTAGACAGTCCGTGTTAGAGAAATTCGAAGAAGTTATGAAACTGGTCAGTTTCAAGATCAAACTGTGCATTGATGTATTAAAAGACTATCATTGGTATCGTCTGTAGCCATGGTCCGGAATCCGTATGTGCAGTCATACATTGTATGTACATCGATACACCTATACCTCCTCACCTACAGCCATACAAATGAGGGTGCAACCTTCATATACACAAGCATATTAGTATTATTATTCTGGAAACTATTTATCTTGTATTTAATATATTGGGTATTCATTGTTCACATAAAAGCCACCTATATTCCACTGGCTGTAGCTTACCTTGTAAGTAAATTAAGTTGCATTACAACCTCATAATACACAACTTCAATTAAAAGTTGGTTTTTTTAATCAATTTCCATACAATTAGCAATAAATAAAATTCCCAATAACGCACATCTATCTCACTTAAGTGTAACTTTGAGAAGCGCATATATTTTTGGGAGGCAGATATATCGCTATATTATAGCCTGCAAGTCAAGTGAATTATCATGGTCTTTCAAAGAAATAAGATATCCGTCGACAGTTGCAGTACTTTGATGATTTCTATGGCGATCGACTGCATTGCATAATGTAGTCGTATTTCCCAAGAAAAAAATTGTCTTTGTCTTCAAACTTTTAATTATAATATATCATGAATTATTATGTTCATAACTATAAAAGTTTAGCGTGATCAACAGGTTAATTTATTAGCCACATTCTTAGGTTACGATTTCACATCTTTAATGTGAAGATTATTGACTTAGAATAATAGTCTTATTGTTTATAAAAGCACCCTTCCAGTTGTTACTCAATTACATATGTTCTGAGTTGTGTGCGCTGAAGCGACACAAGATCTTCGGTCGCACGTGGCGATTGAATTAACACAGACTGACCGAATAAACATACGGGTGGGAAAATTAAACACGTTGAGGAGAAAAGAAGTCACCAAAAATGATTTTCGACAGATCTGGATATCTTTTCGCCAATTTAAAAAAATCCAGCGCGAGCACTTGTCAGAGGGGCGGGAGGAGGGGGGACACAGCACTGAGTTCGCTTCCACACTAAAACGAACAACCATGTAGAAAAACTACAGAGTGATTAATATGTGACTGATAGAATCTATTAATCTTAAGTTGTTTAAAACTCATGTGAATATTCTTTTAAATAATCCTCAAATGCCTCAATTCAGGACAATTCAGGACATTCTTTTATCGTGCTAGCACCTACCGCAAACATGTACATGTAACATGGAACTTTGATTATAATTTGATTTGATTTTTAAACTACCTTGTACGCTATTGTATAATAAAATCAATGCTTAATCAACTGTACAAGTAAAATAAATTTATTTATTTTCGTCTTAAATCTATATAATAGTTGAAAACATAATAAAATATAGTTCTGTCCGTGCAAAATATGAAACATAACCGCGTGATAAGGTACATATAGAAGAACACGAGCCGACCGCAGATCACTTGTCCACTCGCGCTGGATCTCCTCGGCCATGTGCGAGGGATGATCATCATTTAATATTGGGGGGGGGGGGGGGGGGGGGTTAAAAATTTTTAGATATACAAACCAACCATTAATTTATGTCTGACTATGTTTCCGATTTGGAGTAATATCTTTCATTAATATTCAGTTACACTCAAATGTTTAATTAAATAAATACAAGATGGACAAACTTTTATAATATAAAATTAAAACAGTTCTTGTATTTACGGCTATATAAACTCAAACACGTTCATCTTCATCTAAGTGTGCGAATCCTGTGTATTAGATAACCGCTTACCGCTAGTAGTGCAGCCGTGGCTGATCGGCCGTGGACGAAGGATAGATTACGTAAAGGTACAACCCACAGACACGCACATCTCAGAACCCAGGAAGATTTGAAAAGTTTGCCGTATAATGACCATGTTCTATCAAATAGACGTTCTTTATATTAAACCTAAAACCCACAATTGATCTATGTCTGATATTGCTTTAGATTGAGAATGACATTACTTTTATTAATTAACTGAACGATTTCTTAATTGACACCCAATCGTTTAGTCCATAAAACTTTTATGTGTAATCAAAACTATAACAATTTTTGAGTTCGCGACTAAATAAACTCATTTGTGAGAGACGCAACTCTCGTGTATTAGATAACCGCTGACCGCTAGGTAGCCCAGCCGCGACCATGGTGACCGATTTTCTCGGCCGCGGGCGAGGAAGCTTGGCCAAATGCCGCGAGTACTGGTCAACACGTATTACTTTTTACCCGAATATTATGCACTACCCGAACACAAAAACAGTTTTATGAGATCAATAAAGTCACAAACAACATTTTTTGCAGCGACGCCCATATCGAAAAATTTACCGTTTTAGAGTTATGAAGCAAAGACTTTTAAGGGATCTAGACCCCTCATTTTAGGGGCTAGCCCCTTTTTTATGGTATCAAATGAAAGCTCTTGATATTCTGCACAACTTTTATTCTATATGTGTCTAGAAAAAATTTACAACTAAAAAGTTATTGAGCAAAGATATAAGCAAAATTTAACATATTTTGAAACATAAATTTCGATGTAATTTTTTTAGCAGTATACGTGTGTTAATCAAACAAGTAAAACTAGGAGGACAACGTTCAAGATGTCTACATTAAAGATTTGTAAATTAAAACTACTTGCTACGGATCTACTCGGAGCCTTTGCAGGTACACGAGACCCACTAAAAAAATATTCAAAGGGGAATAACTCAAAACTGGAAGTAGGGATTTCACCATATTTTTTGCTATAGTAAGCTATTGTCATTTACAATAAACCCTGAAAATTTGAATAAAATCTAATGACAAACAAGCGAGATATTACAGTTTAAGGAAACGTCTAGAAGAAAAAGAAGAAAAATAATAATAAAGAATTTCCAACAGAATCAGTACAAGGTCTTCCGTTGGAAACGGAAGACCTTAATTATCCATAACAAACCACTTTGAAACTGTGAATATCTTTCATCTAAAAATTTAATTCATATCAATGAAGAATTAAACACTTTTTCACCAACCTTTTTTTACTCGTTTCGAATTTACACACCATGTTGATATTCGAAACTCTCGGGAATTTTCATACTAAATGCACTGAGTTAGAGTTATCTCCCGTATTTCCTTCGATGAACATAATATATGACAAATTTTCAATAAAAATTTACATGTATTTGTAATATCGTTTCTGAGTTTATCCATGCAAATGCGATATTGTGGAAACATAAACTAAAGAGCCTCCCGTGATTTAGTGTGAATGTAATGCATGTGCAAGATTGTAAAATCCAAAAAAATCCAGATAATTTCCGGATTTTTTTTAAAGAAATTTAGGGGGCTGCTACCCACCTCCCCCCTGCACTGCGACTATCCATCCATGAATAGTCGTGCCATGTTCATGGTGCCTTTCAGTGCTAGTCGGCAAAGGTGGCTCATAAATCCTTTATCCTCTATGCCTACTGTCTTTAGGGTATTGGTGTTTTGCTCACACCAGCCCCTCGCGCCCCTATCGCGAGTCCTAGCACTTCTACATCAGTGACATTGAACATTTTCCTTATCTCCTGGCCAATGTGAGCATATTTACAGTAGTTAGCTAAGTTTGCTCTTTGTAGTGATGGGCCTGCTTCCCATATCACTGTGGGGTCTAAAACGACCGCCTTTTTGTCTTTGACCAGGACGAGGTCCGGTTTCCACACCTTATTCTGGCTGTCAACTATTTTGGGCTCAAAGTATATCGTCCAGCCCTCACCCTTGCACTTTTCCGCCACACAGTTGACTATAGCATTGTGCCGATGAATCCTATAGTCTTTGACTTTCGGGCAGGCACCCGAGATGTGTCCCATTGTCTCAACTGTTTGATGACAATGTCTGCAGCTGACGTCGCCAACTGCTTTCGTGCGGGCCAGTGTAGCTCTACATGGGTACATATCGGCTCTCAGACTCACACCTGTGATATAGTCAGCCTCATTGAAGTAGTTGGCGTGCGGGTTCAGCCAGGTGTTGCTCACCGAGTATCGGAAGGTCTTAGCTGCCTTGCCGATTTTGAGCTTTTGTGTAGCTTTGCTAACAAGCTTTCTCCACCGTACCTTCCCCTTGGGGGCATCAGGAATCTTAAGCCCAGCTTTGTCAGCCATGTTTTCGACCAAGGCCCGGGTCTGGAATCACTAGACCGACATATACCGCGAAGCATGTTAATGCGTTGCGCAGGTATACTTTTGCTGAACTCCGGAAACCCCATACCTCCTTCTCCTCTGCTCAAGTAGAACAGAGTTGTAAGAGAGCAGTCCGGTAGTTTTGCCCACCTTCTTATTGCCGCTCGGACTATCAAATCTAGCTTTCTTAACACGCACATCGGGTAGGCATCCTGCGTAAGGGCGTACGTCAATCTCACCAAGGCGTAGTGATTCAGAAGAACCAGTTTTTGCCTAGGCTTCAAATGGGCAACCCCGATACTTTCAACCATACCCTCTAGCTGGGCAACTATATCCTTACGGATTTTCGTCACCCAAGGGCTCATCTTCGAGCCAAGGTACTTCATGCAGCCATCCGGGGGGATGACAGGGACTCTTTCACCCTTTATAGCTACCTTGGTTTTTGTCGTGTTCACTGTGTAACTTTTACTCCCACATGGAGTGATGCAAAAGGTTGCAGACTTTTTGATGTTTAGCCTCATTCCAGTCTCGCAACAAAACTTTTCTACCAAAGCCAGGTTTTCATTCATTTCGTCTGGGCCTTCTGTCATCAGAGCATTGTCATCTGCGTAGCATAGCGACTCAATGCGGTCGCTCTCTTCGGGCCCAAATTTATAGCCATTGTTCTGTCTACCAATGACCTCCAGCAAGGGATCCATTGCTATGTTGAATAGCAGAGGAGACAGAGGATCACCTTGCTTCACGCCCCGGGTCATCGGGATTTCTCCCGTCTGCCCAGCGTCAGTTTGGAACACCGTCGAGGCCCCATTGTAAAGATCAGCAACGATGTCTATGAAATGTTCTGGAGACCCAAATCGCCTCAGCCCAGCAATGAAGTGCTTATGCGACACCGTGTCGAAGGCTTTAGCGAGGTCCAGGAACGTAACACAGAGCTGTCGTTTCTCTTTCTTGGCGTGGTGAATCATCTCGCTTAGTAAGAACGAGTTTTCGGAGCATCCACTTGCGGCTATGAAACCCCTCTGTCGTGGGTTTAGGGCACAACTGTCTAACACTCTCCTTACCAACAGGCTAGTGTAGAGTCGTAGCACGGACGACGAGATTGTCAGGGGCCGCCAATTGTTGACGTCCTCCAGCCCATCGTTACCTTTGGGTAGCAGGATACTCCTATTCCCTTTGAAGATCTCTGGGACCTTCTTTCTGTACAAAAACGAGTTGAACAGATTCACCAATATGTGGCCTTTAGGGTCTTTCGCTATCACAGTTTTTAACTCGATTTCATCTGGCCCAGCTGCTGAGTCCTTCTTGGCTCGTTTGAATGCCGCACGGATTTCATCCGTTGTGAAGGGCTTCAGCAATGCGATTGGGTCGACTTGTTCAGCGGGTGGATAGGGACTTAGATCCACTTCTTGTGATACTCCTCTACAAGAGTGGGGTCCAGTTCACATTTGCTCCCAGTCTCTTTACCATCCAGTAACAAGGAAGTCAGCGCCTTTTTATCCTTCCGATATAGTTGCTGGTGCTTCCTGTACATATCGGCCTTCTGGCTCGTCCGTTTACCCACCGGTCTGCCAGAAGCCCTAGCCCTGCCTCCTTGACGTTTCTTCGAGCCGCCCTTACGAACAGGGCTAGCAAAGAGCCGCGCAATCTTGTCAAGGAGTGACAAGTAACAACTCTCCGAGTCTTCCCCCTCCACGAGACTTAAGAGTGCCTCCGCACTCTCCCCGACAAGTGGTCCGCCCTCTAGATTTATTGCAGCCTTCCAATCCTCGTTACTGGGGCCTTGTTGCGAACCTTGAGTCGGTGTCGCAGTTTGCTCCGTGGCAGATTTCTCTTTCACGGGCGGTCTAGATTATTGGGCAGCCTTCGCCAGAGCGCGCCTTTTGTCGCTTATCTGTTTCAGGGTTTTACTCTTCAAGTGCTCAGAGATAGCCTTGTTGATGAATTTTACACCCTCGAATTTGCTCTCCAATTCGAGGAGCAGGTCTATCTCTTCGTCAGTCCATCTTCTATTGCCATGACTGGCAGAAGTGGATGCGGCGATGGGTTTGGAGTTGGGTCGAGCTGCTCGTTTTCGCTCGATGTCAGCTTTCGCTGCTTGGATCCGTCTTTCGTTTGAAAGACAAGGATGTCTGTGTCCGATATGTTGGCCGAGACCGGACTTTGTCCTGAATTTTTCGAGACACTCGCTACACTCATGGAGCGCCGCGATAGTCTCAGGCAGGTCATTGTCGTCCCGGGTGGTTAGGTCTGGGTCCCCGGTTGCTAGTGGGGCACTACTGGTGGCTTCTGGGTCTGTGATGTTTTCGAGACTGACGTAGATGTTATTAGCATCACCGATGGTCTCAGGCACAGACTCTCCGCGCTTGCCAGCTCCAGTCCTAATTCCCCGCCCAGTTAGGCCTTTAGAGCATAGGCCATAGTGAATGGCAATGCCCTTGAGTTTAGGATTTGATTTGTTGCACAATGAGCATGCAAATTGGATGAAGTCATCCTTGTGTTTGGCACCCATGTGCTCAACAAGCTTTTGTGGAGACTCCATTATTTCCCAACAAGCGGAGCACTTGTAGGGACTAAACGGGTACTTGATTGTAAGTTTCCCGCCTTTGGTTTTCTTTGCAACATCGTGCATCTCCTCCTCAACCCGGCCATCTATAGTGCCTTCGGAGCCCACCCCATACATATGGCCATCCTCAGGCATCGCAATCCCCAGTGACGGGACATCTGTTGGGTCGCAACCCAAAGACGAGCCCAACCTCGAGACATTGACTCGGAAGCCATCGACGAAGAAGTAATTCCGGTCGAGCACTATAGTAGGGAGTCGCCCATTTACGCACTCGATCAATGATAATTGGCGAAACTTGATTGAGAACAAATAACAAAAAATTGGAAATCTTCAAGTAGCAATGATGTTTCAAGAATTCGAGCCTATTATTTTAATGTAGTAGTATAGATGTATTAAAATGATAGGTAAAGCAGTTAAAATGATATATGAATGATATGTAGAGGTTATTTTTTTTCAATTTTATTTCACCTATGAATTTTAACAATGTAATAACTACATGTTATTCAAAGTCAAAGTACATGTAGTATCAGATCACTCTGTATCTATGTTATTGCGCAGGTTTCTGAATATTAAGAGGGTTTTGATCTTTACCATCAAGTTTCGATCTTAACTACTATACATTTGAAACACAGGCAGCTAACGTTATATATATTTCTCATAATTAAACAAAAATATACTGCTTTCCTAATAATACACAAGGTACTTACGCCGCCATCTTGGATTTAAAAAAAATATGTCAATATTATTTTTTTTTTCTAAAAATATTCATTATTAAACCATTACTTTACCTGCTTAAAAAGAAGGAATAAAAATAAACTTACTGGCGTATGCGGATGCTGCTTCTCGTTCACTTCCGAGTGAAAAGTGACAATTGTGAAATGTTGTGAATATTTCTTTGAGGGTTTATGCTACGTTGTCTATTCTATATAGGTATTCATCATCATACAGTTGATCTTATTAAATATGAAAAAAAATATATGAGCACATTACTCAAGCGTTTTTTGTGGTTTTATTATTTTCATATTATGTTGATTGGAACAATTTAATATATAACCATAAAAACCATATAAAAATTGAGGAAAATGTTTTTCATCTGATCTATATATTTACATATTTCCAGTCTTAGTTAAGTTGTCTAATATAACTGACTCAAAATATGTTTAATATATTTATTTTAATTTAAGTCATGAACTTATTAAGATGGATGTGTAACATCTAATTACTATAATTTCATTTTCTTCTAATTTCTTTTTTAAAGTACTGATAGAGTTCAATTCATAACTATTCTTTTCTAGGCTAACACATATTTTACCCCTCCATACTTCATGTGAAAACATACTACAACTTACCTGTAATAAAATCCTGTGTTCTCCACGTGCACCCTATTACCACTTGGCCAACACAGACCTACCTTTATTTTACCAGTATTTTTTTTTTTTATTTATGTTTTTTATTCATGACTTTCACAGCTTTCTTACATAATACATTTCTTTTGGAATCTCAACATTTTTTTACATACAATATACATGCAAGAATTGATATATAATAGTTCACAATGGTGTGAAAGTTTGTTTTTTATGTTTTTTAGTGGGGGTGAGAAAGGACAGAAAACATTGAGTGAAATAATATGCATATAAACACAAACAAAAGAAACAGAAGAAGAAAAGCAAATAAAAAATATAACATGCACACCAACTTATAAATTGACAGCTCTAAATTTAAGGATTTTCCAATATGTGATTATAATATACACAAACAACAGCATGAACATAATATTTAGCACGTACATGTACATATATTTATTTATGAGAGAAAAGAAGGCGGAGAGAAAAAAGCTGACGGGGCAATGGTTGCTTTGCAGCATAGCTGTCTATCAGGGTTTGCTTATCAAAAAGATTTATTTAGAAATTTAAAAAAGCATCATACATTCTTTTAACAAATAGTTTGGGATATAGTAAAGACTTGCTAAATTCTTTCAATAATATTCTCCAAGTGTCTCTCAAATTTTTCAAATTCACAGTTCTTTAAAAGTAAATATTTTTCCACAAGAAGCCTGTTTTCAATTTTCCTTTTGAGTTCCAACACATTTAAAGTTGGGTAAGTTTTAAGTCTACAAGTGAAAATATACTGTTTTACAACATAACTTAACAGGTTTTGTATTATATACAAAAATCTTTACCCCTCTTAAATTCATTTGTTTTAAAAATTAATACTACTGGTGAATGGTCTGATCGATAACTATTTTCAAACTTTATTTGTGGAGCCAGAGATAAAAAAGATTGTGAGATAAAAAAAAATCAAGTCTTCCCTGTTTAATTGGGTTTCTCTTTCTCCAGGTGTATCTTCTTAATGTGGGATTATTTTCTCTAAAAATATCAATTAAGTCAAGAGTCTCCATGAGTTTATGAACTTCTACTTGTGCCTTAGGATTATTTATTCTGTTATAGTTCATTGTATCTAGGTCTTGATTCAATACTAAGTTAAAACCCCCACCTATTATTACATATTGGCCTGAGTAAATTTCTTCTATCTTTCCTAACAATTGGGAATAAAACTCTGGGGTATCAGAATTTGGGCCATATAAGTTGACTAGTAAAATTTGTAGGTTGTCAATCGTAGTCTCTAAAATAAGATAATTTCCATTTTCATCTCTGTAATTTTTATGTACTTTAACTTCACAATTATCATTAAAGAGAATTGCAATTCCCCTTGAATTTGACTTATATGAATTAAAAAAGACATCATGACTCCACATTGTTTCTATATAATTTTCTTCTTCAGTTGTAAAATGTGTATCTTGAATAAAATAAACATTATATTTTTTCAGTTTTAAATTCATTAAAACATCTTGACACTTTCTTTTATCCCCTAGTCCTTGACAATTTACAGAGATGATTTTCAGTTGGTTGGTCATATAATCATCTGTTAATTTAACCATTGTCAAACACAAAATACATAACAAATATCATGCCCCGATAGAGAGAAGAGAGGGATATTATGTTCCCTATTGAAAATAAAAGGCTGTGCATATTAGAAAAGGTACATATTGCGCAGACTGGCAAATGCATGGTAGGTTATTTTAACTAGTGTTTAACATGACCCTGTACTTGGTTATACACATATATGAAAAAAGATTGTTATATTATCTTTAAAATAGGGACGTTTGAAGAGACAGCAGTGCTCATCCTCATGTACAGTTATGTTTAGAAGTTAATTGTGAGGATGTAATTCAATTGGAGAATTACTTATTATTTGTAAAATTAAACGCATAATTACATCCTCCCGACTCATGTACATAAGCATGTAATAAAGAACAAAATCAAGTCTAAAAGTAACACTTACTCTTTAAAGGATAACGCACGCATATCTCTCAGGTGTTGTCAAAGTGTTGTGACTTTATATAAAAACAAAAACCAGTATTTATTCAAAACGTTAGAAAAGTGGGAAGACACCAATGTCAAATTTTACTGCTAACGTCACCCGTCGATTGTGGTAAATATTTCGAACTTGTATTTAACATAAATTGTATATTGAGGTTTACATCTCCAAGAATACCATTGCCTGTTTACCTGACCAAACAAAGTACGACTTATGTTGCCAGTGTAAACAAATTTCATTCTTCATGACGACAGGAAAGCAAGGGGCGGATCATGGTACATGTATAGTCAACATGTAGCAAACCATCACTACTAGACATGTAAGTAGTCAAACAAAGAAAACGCAGCACTCCCATAATACAAAACATGTATTCATATCCTTGAACCATATGATAAAAACACAGTAAGCCCCAAGTACAGATGACAGAAGTAACGTACGGTGTTTACGTAAGATACTACGAATCACCATATTGTGAATTGTTAGCTTCAGTTAACATGTTATATCATCTACATTGATAAGATTTAGTATTTAAAAAAACATTTCTTTGAATAAGGCTAAAAGAATATGCATTTGAATCTTTATAATTTAAAGCATACGATGTGGCTATCGAGGGTAGTAAACATTTCGCGCCAAGTACATTTCGGTCCGGCGAACGCTTGCTTTAGTTGGCGTTTTAAGGAAATACGTCAATCAGAGTTCATTTATGATATTAAAGTCGACTAAGCGGTAGGTCTGTAAGACAGAAAGAAAATTGATGAAGTTTTTCGGTCAATATTTCCTTTGATACGTCGATCAAAAGAAAAATTATTAAATTCATTTTTAAGTCATGTATTCGGTATATTTAGGAGATAAATAGCAATTCTTAAATAATTATAGGAAATCACAACATATTTATGCAAAGCAGAAGACTTTTTCATAAAAAATCAAGGACCAACCAAGTGAATTTTTCTGCGAGTTTTTTTTTTAAAATTGAGTGTGCTGTGTATGAATTAGAACGCATACGTGTAAGACGCATACACTC
The DNA here is from genome assembly GCF_963853765.1 of Magallana gigas. NCBI lineage: Eukaryota > Metazoa > Mollusca > Bivalvia > Ostreida > Ostreidae > Magallana > Magallana gigas. Next base: position 952,876 of record NC_088862.1, on the reverse strand, counting down.
CAGCTCTGGTCATCATTTTGGAAATGTTGAATTCAGTTCAATACAGGAACCCTATAGCAATTATAAACATAAATATCGTTTTCAAATGTAAACAGTTGTTTCGTGCGTTCTATGAAAAGATATGTTCTAAACACTCATTGCACTTATGTTCATATACAGAATGGTTGCAAAAAAATTATGTTCTCTTCGTCGACAGGGAATTATTACAGGGATCAGATGCCAACATATCTAAAGAAAAGACAAAACAATACACTAAACAAGAAACTTGTCAGTTGTTACCAAAGTTTGATGGGTTGTAGAATTTGTGAACGGACGAATAAAGCAGTGGAAGCTACTCGACTAAGTCATAAAAACATCATCCCTCACATTAGGGACTTTAGTTTGTACCCTTTGCAACAAATACAGAGCAGCAAATGCATCAATGGACCAGGAATCGGAGAAAGTTGCATGCTTCGAACCGGCTCCAACAAATTGTAGACGACGACCATCTTTTGAGAAAGAATGAAGCCTTCCAAACTAAACCAGTAAATAGCCTACACTTAAGAAAATTCTAGGAATTTAAAGAACTTAGAAAAAATTAAAAGTTGTTAAAAAAGATACTATCAGGCAGCTATATTTGTAAAGTATTTCTTGTGAAAATATCACCATTGATCAAAACATAGCTTTTTTACATTGGATAGTTGCAAGCTTCAAACAGACTCCAACAAATTGTAGAAGATAGATAATCTTTTCAGAAAGAAGGTAGCCTACCAATGCATTGAAAGTTTAGATTGGGTTGATTTTCCCAAACTATCAGTAGATGGTCGTGATATTTCACCAAATAAACCTGTCAATCGCCTAAACTAAAGAAAATTCGTGGAATTTAAAGAACGAAGAAAAAAGTTATTAGAATAGATATACATGTACAATCAGCCAGAAATATTTGTAAAGTATTTCTTGAAAATATCACCATTGATCAAATCAAATATTAGATATAAAAAAAAATTAAAGTGTTCATGTATAAATTTGAATACATTTATAATGGCAATATCAGCTATGTTTATATTTCAATACTTACATTTACTGTATTTCCTCCTATTGAATTGAGTGATATTTACGCAGAACAAAAGGTCCTATCACCAAACGCTGATTAATATATTTTCCAAATAAGGTAAAACTGAAAAACAGTCACAGCATTTAAAAACATAGTCCACACTCTCTTAATTCAATATTCAAACAAAAATCACTGGAGCAGAGGGGAAAACTAGATGGTACAGTACCTGTAAAGTCAGAGCACGTTTACACATTGCACGTGTATTTGGCTGCTGTTTACACATTGCTTGAGTGATGCGGTTCATGGTCTACCAAAGATACCTAGATGCAGGTGTACCAACACAAGGTTTAACAAAGAAAACGAAACATTCAAGATGCAGCAGAAATACCAAGTGACACAGATGATTAAGGTGAAGAGCAAAACGAAGATTTACTGATTAATAATCGTTATGTATATTCATTAGGTTATGTATGTCATATATATTATTATGTATATATACATCATACTTTATAATAAGTAATGTTTCTTGTAGTCTATACCATGCTTTTTTAAAAATGGTCATGTTTTGATGATTAAGAGTACTTAAATGAGCATGCAAGTGATTTTAGAAACATCGATGATTTATCTATCGACTCATGTTTGTTTTCAAATTTGTCTTCGGGTTTGAAATTCTCGAAATAGTTAGCTATATGTACTAATAATTTTATAGGATATGATCGATTGCTGTTGTGATACATTTTTTTCATTAAAATGAATTGTATTAAGACAGAAAGTATTTGATTACAATCTTGCATATCTTTCATAATTTATATGATTATCTATTGTTATCTTTAACACTGCGTGATGATTTGGAATGTGAGCGGCTGCTAGGGATATCGTTATTTTTTTCTTGGAATGATCAATAGCATGAGATATTTTTTTTCTAAATCCCTACAAAATAATAAAAGGAAAACTTGTTGAAATCGTTGTTATTTTATTACATGAACTCCTTTGCTATCTTGTTATTTGGTTGCTAGGGCATGATAATTCCGTTTTTATTGTTTTCTTAAAATTTGAACCTGTTTCTGTTATGCTTCGAAAGACTTACATTACCCTGATTTGTCCAACGGACTGACTACGGTTTTTTTCTTCCCTTTTTTATTATCTTGACAATGAAAACTTTTAAAAGGTACTGCCATTCTTATATATTCTACATTTACAAAGATTGCCGTTTTTCATTAAACAGTTCAACCGACGGTCTTTTAAGTACCCTTGTTAATTGTTCTTGTATAGTACGGAAAAAGTTTTTGATTTGAAAATAGACATAAACAATAGATTTTTAACATTTCCTTTAATGAATAAGTAGAATTTAATAAAGTTTATAGTTCTATTTTTTGTTCGTAAGCCAATCTGTATTGGCCAAATAAGAAAACGTTCAAGTTTATATATGAACACAAAGAGGAAAACAAAAAGGTTTGCCGTAAACCACATATCACCATGTTGAGCTAAGCGAAAAAAAAACTTGAGAGTTCTTTAATTTCTAGATTTTAGAGTCTCCGAAGTTCGCATCTATATACATGTTTATGTAAAAATACATTTTTTTTCAAAGTCTAGTAATTTAAAATCTTGAAATATAAATTGTCTAAGTTTTAACCGGGTTTTCAAATTAAAATAATCCGCCTGAAAACAGATATCTTTAGCAAGGCAAGTCTATTTTTATGAAAAGAACAATATACTTAATATATCTGCTGCAGAGACGGACAAATACTGATACAAGAAACCTTGTTTTCTTTAAAGAAGATTTGAAAGCGTTTTTAACAACCTCCTCGCTATTCCATTTCCTGTTTTTACCACATGGGAATGTGTCGATGACTGGCGGTGGAGCTTGGATAGGAATAAATCCTCATGTGAACTAGTCATTCACGGATTTTAGCGATCGTTTAATGAATAGCCCGAGATTTCTACCGCGGGCTGATTAAGTTAGGTTGAAACTTCAATTGCGCTTGCGTAAATTGGAATTCTGGGAAGGAACTAGACAGTTCGTGGTACAAGTTATGAAAGAGGTCAGTTTCTAGGTCAAACTGCTTATTGACTGTCTATAAGTATCGTCCGCAGCCGTGTTCCCTTGTCCGCATAAATGCACCTTCTCGATTCGTAGCAAGATTACAGAGGATATAGATATCTCGTATTTTAATAAACTGTCTCTCGTGATAAGGGTCATCGTGGCATCTGGTCATGCAATGCTTATTATCAGTGTCGTTATCTATAGAAAGCATTGATGGATTCTCTATCGCAGTTACCGTCTCAAAAACCCCTGCATGGCTCCACGAAGCAAAGCCGATTATAAGTAATAGTATTTACTTTTATCCAAAAATTAATATTTCGCTAGTTGACTTATTAGCTTTTTTTTCAACTTAACTTGTGTTGTATTAAGCTGTACACAAGACATTCATAGGGCACATGGCTCGAGCCACAATACAGTCTGCTCTTTAGCTCTGACTAGTGTTACGAGTTGACCAAGGTTTCTTGTAAAGTGAATGTCTCATTTATTTGCGACATGTGCACTAATTGGATGACAAGACTGGCTATTTTGCTATCCATTACTGTGGGTCAGAAGTGAACGACATCCCCGAGGGGTGACATATCCTATACATTATCTACCAGTTATTGTTTGCATCTTTCATATGTATCACATAAAATAGGTTAATGAATTATATTACAAAGAGAAATATTAAATACTATTACGTAAGAATAGGTAAGGTTATTATCTGAAACAGAATTAAATAAAGACGACTACTTGGAATGACTTATTTGTTAAATTAAACATATTTTTACAGCTGTTTTAACTTTAAAAAATTATTTTTTAAACATATAACTATTCTTACATCTGTTTTAGCTATAAAAACTGAATCATGACTTTAAAAACATGAATAAGAAAAAATCTCAATACGACTTTCTGTTTTATATCCCTAGTAAGGATCGGATCTTGTGAAAATTTTCCTAATTTACTTACTGAAAAACATTGTCAATGTCAAATACATTATTTTAATCGACAGCAAAAAGAGTTTTAAACCTACTGTCATGAAACTTTACCTCGGTCAGTGGGTACGTCCATCATATATTGAAGTAGTCGAATAACATTTTTTTATATAGATGTTTCGCATACGTCTTAATTGGTCATTATTATATGGTATTCATTGCTTATGTGGCAGCAACAGGGAAATTTCGTCCGGCAGTAATCACATCCCATAATTAAAGTATTTCAATAAAGACAATGCATTGGACTAATTGTATTCGACGCGCTCGCGAAACATGTTAATTAAACTATCGATTATACTTTTTTATTATCATCGGGCACGATGTTTCACTCTGCCAGAATGAGTAGTGAACAACGATGTAAGTTGTTGCACAAAGTAATGAATAATCTTGATATCAATCAGGGATTTCAATATTGTACTTGAAGTCTTTTTCAATTGAAAACTATTAGAAACATCGAGTATGTGAGAATACAGAGAAGATAAATTAATGAGAGAAAGAAATCCGGCTAAACTGTTTAAAAATTGGATACTGTGAATTTTGTTTAAGTTTATAAGGTGTGTAAATGTTTTTTCATTCAATGCTAAATACCACTACAATCAGCTTTGAAATGAGATGTACTATAATAATTTTTATTATTGTACAGAAATTATTTTATTAAAATAAATATTTCAACGTCAGACATATGTGCCATGTATCACCACCCATGTGGAGAAATAGTACCCTGGATAAGAATTCAATTATCATGTAATAGGGTACAGGTTCTGGAGATGGAAACAATATTATTAGGTTATCCTGTGCGGGGACCAGGCGCTAGGTTAAACCCTGACCTACGAATTATTTCATTTTGTATGAGTAAGTTGCGCATAGATCATTTCCAACTTCTCTTTATTAGTCTGAAGAGATCGGGTTAATAGTCTCAGTTGGGCATTGTTGGCAAAAAAGTACAAGAGTTGCAGAAAAAAATACGTACGAATTAACATTTATTCAAACTGATAACATTTGTTAAATCGTACGTTGAAATTATATCTTGGCTTTTAATGTTCTGAACACCACTCATGCCGCCATATTTTTATTTGTACGCCCCTATTCCAGCCACCCTATATACGCAACTGAATTTCAAAAGCTCTCAGTCTTAACCGTTCATGCTTCAATTGTTGTACAGAAATATGGTGTTTATCTACCTACACTATCTATATAATAACCGTGGGTTGCCCCGAACTCACCTATACATCTTGTCTGGTAGCTGTCAGCTTCTAGAATAGCCTGCACGAGCAGATTCCCGCCGTCTGACGTCATGGCTACTGGGTAGCTCGTACTAGGAATGGTTCCACGAACACCACACTCCCCTCCGTCTTCTTTCTGGGGAGCCAGTACCACCTACAGGTGGGACCACCGATCTTCAGGGGGGCAATCACGCCCATCCCAGCAACAGCCGGGATAACATGAAAGGGAACCTGGTCCCACCTACAGGTGGGACCCACAATCAGGGTGGCGCTACAACGCCCATCCCAGCAACAGCCGGGATGAAAATCAGCCGGGCGGCCAAGGCCATATCAAAACTGGCCTCCGCCCGTAGGGGTGATGGTAGCTCACCCTACCACTCCTGGAGGATCACGATGTGCACCCTGCGAGCTCCAGGGTAACCCCGCGGCATCTCCGCCAAAACGTACCCCCCGGTCAGGGCTCCAGGAGGGGGACGAGGGTACTCCGGGTTGGGGGCGAAACTTGCTCCTGCTCCCGGGCGCCAGGGTTCTTTGAGAGGAGTAGGTCACGTCTGGTGCTAACAGAACTTCCGAAAAACTAGGAAGTGGGAAAGCCATCCCGGCAACAGTCGGGATAGCAAGTCACAAGGGCAGGGCCCATCTCCACGACAAGGGCCGACACACACACACACAAAGGAAAATCCAGGGACAGTCAAAGTCGTTTTGGGTTGCTGGTTCAGTCCGGGAAGGGCAGCTCTGCTATGTCTGGTCAACAAGACATGCCGTACGCAATTCTGAGGGCAAAGAGGGTCTCGGTGGTACATCCATCACTTCTATCAGGACGCCAGGACTGGAGTACTTCGAGTTTGTTGCCTCTCCTTGGTGCTGTCCTCCGGCAGGAACTTTGAAATACTCCTTCGCTACCTCAGGGCTGCTCTCCATAATTCTCGGCTTAACTGTACTGGCAGCCTGGACATACAGATCTTTATCCCACGAGACTGCTCCCTGAATCTGGGGCACGGAGTCATCCACCAAGTCCACCATGGCCTCAGGGCATCTGGATTCTGTAGGGATCTCCTTACTGCGCTGCATTTGTCGCCCCGGATTACTGTCTGTCGGGGTAACTTCACCATCTCCCAAGACCGCAGCTTTCAGCCTCTTGCGTCGCACCCTTCGCCTACCACGCTTCCTCCTGCACCCGATGATGGCACCAGAGGTGTCCATGTCCTGATCCACACACGGGTCACCTGCAGCCAGCTTCCTCAAACTGTTCATCTTATCCCGGGTCAGCCGGCACACAGTGCGAAGCTGCCCGCTTTCCATGGGCTGTGAACTGCCCATCTGTGTCTTTGTATCTGCAACTGCTCGACGGGCACCACGGTAAGGCAGAGGACAATCGTCTCCAGCACCTCCTTCCGTCTTCCGTCTGACATAAGTGCGACATTCTCTCCGAAAATGGCCAGACTTCCCACACTTAAAACAGTTGCTTGTCCTTGGGCCAGGATGCCTTCTGGGGAGGCCAGTCATCTGGGTCCCAAGCCGAGTTGAGTCAAGTACTTCCTTGAGAGTCTTCTCTAGCAGCTGCACTTTTCCCCTCAACTCCCGGATCTCGCTCTCAGCTTCGCCACATCCCCCACATTTAACAACCCCCATCGAGTCCTCTCCATTGCAGTCCACGACATCAGGGCACTCAGACTCGACAGCGAGTTCCTCACGTGGCCGCACCTTGCACTCTGCACTCCAGTCTGCAGGGGCTGACACTCTGCTCCCTGGAACCTCAGATTCTCCATTGGAGAACAGATCAGGCGAAGGTGAGCTCTCAAATTGCACCTTAAGTCCACTGTGTTCCCTCCTGCTCTTCATACAGGAACCCACCTCCACCACCAGTGGGTTGGAACCTGACTTCCGGGAAGTCTGCTCCGTGGTACAACCATCCACAGGGAGTGTTTCTGTTCTGTCACTTCTATCGGGTGTCATCATGTGTACCGTTCTAATAAGCTGACTCTCGCTAGCGGCTCTGCTCCTAAACTGGGGTCCTCTGCTATAGTCCTCCGCCGGACAGGCACCTCGGTTGGACAGGGGGCTATCCCAGTCCCCACTAACACTAGCACCTGCGTCAGTCCTCCTCCCTACATTGGTGGGGCAATCCCTCCGGAAGTGCCCGACCTCACCACATTTACAACATTGGCTAGCTCGGGGTGCCACCGGCCCTCCTTGTGGAGGAGGTGGCGGTGACGGAGACATCGGGTCTGCTTGGGCTATACTACTCTCCCTTAAGGCATTCTCCAACTGCTGCAGGCGGCTCTTGAGTTCCTTAATCTCATTCTCCCCTTCACCATCCTTCTGGCTATCTTCAGCTACCTTGTCCTTATCCGCCATGGCCCTAACCGCCTCCCGCTTAGGCTTGGGGGGTCTGCTCTGACGCGAATGCTGGAAGTACTGCATGCGGTCGACAGCTTCCTCCACAGTCTTGGGTTGGCCATCCAAAGCGTACAAACCCGCCTCCCGGTCCTCAGCTCCATAACACAGACGCGGTATAGCCTGGGTATGAACATCCGGTAGCTGGGGGAATGCACGAGTAGCCAAAGTGAGCACTCTGTCAGACCACTGTCGCAGGGACTCACCACTATTCTGGGTCGCTGATTGGAAATTAAGTTGATGTGTGAGGTCTGGTGCCGATGAGCCAAAGCGCTTGTCGAACTTCCGGAGTATTTCACTGAACCTCAGGCCGGGGGTAGTCTCCAGCATCAAAGTGTAATACTCACTGGCTGGGCCCTCCAGGAAGAAACAGAATTGATCGTGTTGCTCGGTCTCATTCCACTGTTGGCTGCGCGAAAGGCGAACAAACTTATGAAGGAAGGCTTTCCAGTTGGACTTGCCTTCATAGCGGAGATCCTTATATCTAGGTCTATTCCGGACGGTCGGGTGGCTAGAACTGGCTGGTAGTGCGGTATAGTCTTGAGGATTGTACTGCATCGCAGGCAGCTGCACATCTCCAGGTGAGCCATAGGTCGCGACGGGTGTCTGCAAAAACTCGGGGACCCCACGAGACACTGCGGATGACCGCGCGTACTCCGGGGGTGCGCGAGATGTTGGGGATAACCGCGCGTATCCATGGGGAATGCAAGACGCAGCGGGAGTCCGCGCGTAACTTGCATGGGGATGAGGGCGCGCTGCGGATAACCGCACATGTTCATGGGGATGGTGAGACGCTGCGGAGATCCGCGCGTACTCAGGGGGACTGCAAGACGCAGCGGCAGTCCGCGCGTGACTTGCATGGGGAGGTACATCCCTAGCCAAGGGCTCATATTCATGGGGTACTGGGACATATGTATGGTCACCCAGGGGATGGGGTTCCCCAGACAAGGGCTCATGATACTGTGGCTGGACTTGCGCTATTCTACCTCCCTCTCCCCCAGGATTGTTGGGCTGGGAGGAGGCCACAGGTGTTGGGACCGCATAACCTGTAAAATACTGGTGGCGTCCTGACATTGGCCCCCCCTGCGCAGTTAAATACTGATCATCCCGGGGCTGGGGTGTGGGGTAATAACAGCTGGGTGCAACCGGCTGGGTTACAGCAGTGCACATGCGCACACCAAAGGATCCCTGCGAGGTATGGACCAAGGACTCCTGGACCCTAGTGGCAAGGTACTCCCCCCCCGGGGGAGAATGGCGAGGCACCCCATGAGGGGGCCTACTACCTGACATTGAGTTACTATTCCCAGGGGCAGGGGTAGGCTGAGCAAGTGAAGCTTGGGGTTGAAAATCAACAATCTGGGGTGCATGTGGCAAATCCACAAGCTGCCCTTGGCTTACATTAGCAGGGTCCTGGGGATGGGTGGTGGAACTAGTAGGGCAATAGCTACAGGGCTGGGGTGTGGGCTGGTATGCAGGCCTGACAGGCCTGCCGGGCATGGGGTTGGAGGGGGACGGGGGACGGGGTGATGGGGGAATCCAGGTCTAGCAGGTGGGGTCTCAGGTCCCCTTGAACATGAGGCGGATGCAGCGGGGTGACTCCAATGGTATCCTCAGGCCCTCGGTCGACAGGAACATCCCTAACAGTTGGGTCACACTGACGGGTAAGGGCCACATGGGAACGACGTGACATGGGGACCCCTACATAATCGCTGGGCGGGACAAATTCCCTACAACCAACTGGTGAACTGCATCTAACCGAAGACCCGGGGGACACCCCCGGCTGAATACTACTGGCTGGCCCAGGCACAACAGAGTGTGCCACAGTGACCTCTGGCTCCCTTACTGTACCCTGCCAAACCCCCCTCCCACACTGGGGATAGCCTGCCTGCCCCCCTGGAAAGCGGGATGGGCCGGCAGTCTGACCTACCCTAACAGTGCTCGGAGCACAGTAACCCATATCACCCGGAGTTCTAAAACCGACATTATCTGGGACATGATGTCTGCCACTAATATACCCAAACTCCTCATCGGGAGTTAAAGTGTCGTCTAACCCCAAGGCTTGCAAAGCCTCTTCAAACGAAACATTCATGACGAGCGAATGATGCAATACACAAAAATGTTCAAAGTCAAAATCAACACAGACTATGCGAGAAAATGCAAAAATATGTGCTAAATGCAAAAAACAATACCTATCAACAATGCAATAAAACTTTAAACGAAAAAACTATGCACAAAATATGCAAAGGTGAAAGTAAATTCACGAATTAACCCTACAGTCCGAAGCACGTGGCGGGCCCCCAAAATGGCGGCTACACCCGTATATCTATAAAAAAAAAAAAACGAAAACGCCTAATAAACAGCTTTGACACTTTGCGGGAAAAAAATTTTCCTGTCTAATATATACCGTGAGTTCAGGGCCGCGAGTTGGGCGCCAATATGGTGTTTATCTACCTACACTATCTATATAATAACCGTGGGTTGCCCCGAACTCACCTATACATCTTGTCTGGTAGCTGTCAGCTTCTAGAATAGCCTGCACGAGCAGATTCCCGCCGTCTGACGTCATGGCTACTGGGTAGCTCGTACTAGGAATGGTTCCACGAACACCACAGAAATATTGTTTGGCCGCTGTCTTTCGATATCAAATAAATCATCAAGTTAGTGGTTATTGTTCCGAATGTAAAAGAAAATGTGATTTCTTTCGTTTGAGGAAAGAATTAGACAGAAATCAATTTCTACTAATCATTGGTTATGAATGTATTAATTTGAATACCTTGAAAGGTATGTTCAGTCGTGCGGATTAATAGAATATGTTTCTTACATAGCTGCTGCATGTCGTTGCTATAGTCCATTAAATGTGTTGTTGTTTTAAGACTGATCACGTATCGGAGAAACCACATAATAGAATGCATACTGCTGTGCGATCATTCTTTCATAACAAGTTATTTTTGAGGTGCAAAACATACGGATAACTTTGGAACACATGAACTTAAAAGCATTATTGGCACATAATTTTGATAAAAAGTAGATAAAATATATATTATAGAATTAACCGTAACATTATAGCGGTATAGATAAATATGCGTTGTAATCAAATGGTTGGTATTTCTCCTCTAAATCTTAATGAATACTTTACTCAAGCAATAATTCCAATCAAGGCATCTCCAGTCTCCACGTCTTGGTTTGGCCACATGGTCCTTGTGATTTCTGTACTGAATATCTAAAAATGAAGGATTAATTTAAAAAGAAAAGATTATTAATACACGATACTTACAAAGAAAATGTCATCCTGCAGCTCTACATGTATTGTGATCCCCTCTGACACTTTGATGTCTTCGCATCTAACAAGAGAGTACATATCTGAAATAGCTCTGGACATGAAGGAGTCGTTAATACTCGGGTCTGTCTACGTTGATCATGTCCGTTGTTCGCAGGTAATACTTAAAAAGATGGTTTAATGATTTGTTATAGTTTACTATTGTCTGGTGGTTTACCTCGTATGTTTCCAGAAAATTGTAGAATTCTAGGATGGAGTCCCTGTCCAGCATTTTGGAAGAAACCTCTACTTTGGGATTACATATCTTCCATAGAATTCTTTGAATGTTCCCTATATGGTTACTTTTGTTCTGTCCTTCAATTCCTGTGGCCTTAAAGTAAACGCTGTCCATATGCTTCCATATCGGAAGCTTCAGGAACCCCGCACGACCATCATAAAACCCAGTTTCTTAAAGCTTTTGCTTCAGACCAGATGCATACTCGTACTGTGCTCCATTACCTTTTTTCACTTTCCTACCGTAATCGGGGGAGCTTGGAGGATTCCTCTTCCTAGGCGTATACTTACCTATGTTTACTTCTGGAGCAGTGGTGTTGACTTCTTCTTCGCTCGCGACAGACGGCCTGTAAGAAACATCCGCTGTATCCACGTCTTCCTCTGAGGAAAACGATAAAATTCTCCTTTTAACCCGTGTTGGTCGATGCAAGGGCTCTTCCTCCTCTACAATACATTCTTTCTCTGGGGTAGGTGCAATAATATCCGGGCAATAGGGCAATTGTTCCTCTTTATCTGGAACGATTGAAGACTTACCTTTACTCGGTGATAAAGTTTCTGCAGGTACGTTCTCATCTTCGTCTTCATTCATGGGTTCCACTGTCACAACATGGACTTTATCTGAATTGAATTCTGCTTCTGCAATAAGATTTTCAGCATGAGGACATTTTGCAAAGCGCTATTTATATCTCATTGAATTCTCTGAGTGTGAGAACATTTCAATTATTTCATCTCTTACCATCACTGTCATCCAAATCTGCAATAGGGTTTGGTGAACTAGCCCTAACCCTGTCGTTCAAATCTGCAATAGGGTTTGATGCATTTTTGGAAACCACATTGTGGGTCGGATTTTTACGTCCTCGTTCAGCGGCTGGTGCCCTTATACGGGCACCTAGCGGTATTTCTAGGTGACCGAGCTGTCGCATCATTAAAAGTACCTCCGATTTGTCGTACAGTTTATCTTCCAAACTCCTTGGATTGACATAAATGTGTTGGCTTATATTCATGGCTTTTGCTCTAAAATCCTTTAGAGATTGATCGATAAATACATTTCGCTCCTCAACACTATCTCCATCAGGTCCACTGGGACATCTCTGCATATGAGATTTCCGACGTTCGGAACGTTCTGTACTATAGCTAACTTAAAACAAAACGAGGGAAAATCGTTATTAGCAACAAGCCAATTGAGAGTCCGTTTTGTACTTTAATGACTAAAACGGTGTGTTCAATATAAAACTTGTAAAATTGACTTACGCGAGGCAATAGTTACAGGGTACCCAATGTTTGCCCTTTGACACCTTGTCTTCTCTGATATTCTTCTTTTCAGGTGCAGCGGTTATTTGATTGCACTGATCATCAGGTCCTGTATCTGCAGTTTTCGTTTAAGGTTGACCATTCTTCTTAGCATCATTCTTCGTTCTAGGTTTTGTCTTCACCTTACAAGAAATAAATATACAAACCCGTCGCAGCGCTTCAGTAGACTCCTGTAGTCGTGTGTAGTTTTCAGACAAAACAATCTCCAACTCTTTGAGTTTGGAAGCAGGGATGCCTAACTTCTCAATGGTATGGTTTTCGTCAAAAGCTCCATCCTTTCAACGATTCTACATAAGAACTTACCTGGATGGAGTGCACAACGCAATATTTAACCCATTTGTTAGAGGATTTGATTGTTGTTGATGCCATGTTTTTTAAAGTACACTTTACAAAAATTTTAAAAAACAATTCTGATATCAATAAAAACAAGTATTGTTCAAATTGAATAAATGAAAATGAAATCGATTTGCTAGGTACAATATCACAGGTAGTATCTGTAATACTAAGTCAGTTCTTTAGTTAGACAAATAACTGTCAACTGAGGATAAACGGTAAAAACACTACTATTATACCATTTAGAACAATAAAACATAATTATTTCTTTTCCAGGCAATTGGACAATATACCCGGGAGTAATATACTTGTATGTATGTATTGATTGATTGCCAAAAGGGTTATGAAATAATTGAATAATAAGCCGTGAAATAATTTAAAAATTCACTAATTGTGTGTACCCAGAGGCAGAACATGGATAAAGGTTAGTAATGCTGCTTGCGTGTTATTTTTACTAGCACTATCTTGTCCGTTATCTGATAATCTCCCTGCTCTCCCTTATCCCTGCTGCAGCACTATTACATTTTAGAATATTGAAAACTGAAAAAAAAAACCTAAGGTACACAACCTAAGAATGACTTAAAAATCTTGCATTAAACAATATAAAGCAATGCTCTAACTTACACTTGTATTAAAACTAAACCACCACTCCTCCTAAAAAAGAGAAAAGTGCAAAATAAAAATTAACAAAATGAATGTTAAAGAGAATAAATATCAAAAAATTAATTATATTAGCACTATAATCAAAAAATATACCACTTCATACCGAGAGCCAGGCTATATTCTCCGCAGGACAGTTAAGGCAACATTTTGCTTTTAAACAGCAGTAAAAGGAGGTCGTTTTGCTTTTGTCTATTCATTTCTGCATAATGAATAGTTCTAAACTATTTTGGGTGTTATTGTAAAGATATGGGTCTCCTTTACTTGACCATGTCTAAATTTGTCGGTCACGTGACTTTTTAGGGTCACGTGGGCGTCTTTTAGACAAAAATCGTCAATGCTAAAATGAGACAAGAAGTTCAAGGGCAAGGCAAAGAAATTTAAGAGTAAGTAATATGACAACATATTCAAAATTATCCATAAATCATAGAAATCAATGCTCATTCAGTTGTAAAGTTTACTAGTTATGTAAATTTCTTTAAAAACTGGCTACTTGTTCCTAAAATAGTGCATTTTTGTATATTTTCATTACAATTACAAAGTAAACCTTCATCTTTCAACAAATGAGCATCAGTTTTTATAAAGAACTCGTCAAAGGGAAGAAAATCATACCAAGTTTAATAATATCTATAGCCGTCTTGCACTTGAACTTTTGCATTTAATTTCTCAATCTAGAAGTCCTCTCAAATCAATACACATTTCAAACGCACAAGTGATCCCAAAAGGGGAGGTAACTCTTTGAGCGATAACTCTTTTGATATAGGCGCGATGTCATGTTATCATTTTATCACATATCCGAATTAATTTTAGGATATGTTTCAACAGTACATTATGTAAATGGTTATTTAAACATAGTGCTTCTGTTTTATTTATTTTAAAAGAGACAAGATGGTTACGATGAATCGTCCGCATTTCCTCTGTTGTATCATGGATGTAAACAAAAAAGTATCAGTTCTCTTGGTTAACCGCATTCGCGGAGTTATTGGTTTCTTAATATTTTTTTAGTAATGGGAGAAAAATATATAAGAGCTAATCGTACACAATTATTTGAGGGATTAGATGTCAACAGAGACAAATGAAGCCCCTGATATTAATAAACTAACTAAATTGTTCTCATAATATATATTAAAAAATAAGATATGGAGTATTTTTTTCATTATTTATGTGCAGCCTTTGCCCAATGACTGCATATTCTATAGCACTGCTTGGGTCTGTTAATATTATTCTGGGGAGGGGGTTCAAAGGGGTAACTTTATTATGTTTGCCAGGGGCCATGGTGTTTTACTATGTAAATTGTGAATTAAATTAGAATTTGCCACTGGGACTATACATGTAGATCTGCCCATGTATGAGGCCTTTTCCCATCCCCCATAAGCAATCAACAGTATTCACCTTTGTATTACACATGTTACACTTGTAATTTAAACATTCATTAAAATTGACTTTTATTTTTATTCAACACATGCAGAATGATTAAGATTAAGGAGAGGGGGGAGGGCTAGCATATCTATTCATTCACAAAATAAATTCTAAACGCTCATTTCTCATTACCAAGAAAGGAAAGAGAGTGTGTAAATCCTGCAACAAGGCGATCAAAAGCCATTTTTGGTTCACATCAATATATTGAATTTAAATAAGTCTGAATTCTCCTATGTGAGAGACTCTCTCTCCCGCCCATTTACATACCATCCCCTTTCCACTTCTCAAACAAAATTATATATATAGAAACAATTATATTTGGTTCATTTGTTTTATTAATTCAAGAAGATAAAGGGACTTTCTGAAAAAAAATTCTGTGACAACATTTAAACCTGACATATGCATGCAAACTCAAAATTGCAATTTCTTTTTATGATGTCAATGTGTTTATTGTATGACTTCTTAGTTCTGGTCCTCTTCTCTCTTCAAAAACACAGTCTTCCTGTTTCTAAAGTTCAGGTTTTTCTTTCCATCATTTCATCTTGTATGTGACACCAGGATAATGGTGCGGGTAAATGATCACCAATAAGAACATCATTTATGTAAATCTCAAGACAAAGCAGGTACCAGCTAAAATGAAAATTATATATATTTCAGTAAGTTTAACTTGTTATCAAAATGGCTGAAAGACTGAAATGGAGGATTTTCTACAATTTGATAGTCAATGGAATTTATTTATCAAAATAAACATTTCATTATGTTAATTAGATGTGCATTTAATTTTGCACAAATTCAAATACAGCTTTTCAGTTTGATCGATTTGAAATTATTCGCATCCTCACCCCTGATATGTGCATGATATTAGTTTAATTGCACCCCTTTATTTTACCCAGCCTGACCTTAAAAATGCACATCTCTCTCTCTCTCTCTCTCTCTCTCTCTCTCTCTCTCTCACACAACTGATTTGATTGATTGATATTATATAATGCTGGTGCAGTCAGTGTGAACTAAAACATACCATGTATTGTTGATTTGTTGATGAGCAATATTCAAAATTGCAGATTTATACCGTAAATAACATAGGTTTATATCAATCATTTTAAAACATTAAATGAAACCATTCGTACTTGAAAATACTTTTTCTAATTGAATTGTCTCATAGAATAATCAGATTGGTCATTATTTCAATGATAAATTGTTGAACTTATACATGTATTTATTTACTTACATTTTCTTCCAGCCTTTTTTTTTCAAATCAGTGTGACACTTTTCAAATTACTCTGCAAATAACAAAATATAATTATGAGAAGTCATACAATTTAATTTACATGCATATAAGGACATGTCAACAGTAATTTGAACATTTTTGTGAAAGGTCTACATATATTATGCATGGATGGGTAAAATGACCAACACTTCAAATTTTATTTGAAAGTTACATATGCACATTCTACACAAACAGTACCATATATGACCATGAATGTAGATTCCTCATTTAGAAAAAATCAGATGGAGACATGCAGTCATTTGTTTATTATTATTTGGTTTTTTTTTTTATTACCAATAGTACAGCATCATAAGTATGAACCCAGGTGACAAGATTTCAAACAGTGTTATGGTAGTAATATACTGAGTTCTAAAAACAAACTAGTAATAATTAAGAATTAATGTGCATAAACATCTTAATATATCAACTGGATGAATGTGTAAACAATATAAATGAACTGTCATGGAAGAATTTTGAACACAGTAGAAAGGTGTTATTGATCAGCTGTTCATCAATTTCCAGAAAATGAAATCAGCATCTTTTAGCCTGCACTGTACTGATTTTCAGAAAATCAAATCAGCTGTTTTCACACAGTCTTTGTATTGTTTACTTACAAATTGAAATAAAAACAAACAGCTGTGTACAGCTAAATATTGTCAGTACAAGTACTATGAACTGATTCGTGTCGATTGGTGAAAATGATCAACAATTTAACGGACTGGCAATAAAGCTACATGTACAATGTACATTGTATAGGCTAGGCCTAAATGTAAACAATGCAGTCTCTCCTCATGTTTTGAACGAAACAACACATTAAGTCGATCAGATATGCATCAACAGTATAAAATCACAATAAAATAGTTACTGAGCTATCTGGTATATTACAAATACACTGTATATCTAATCTACATACCTGATAAATCATCAAAAGATCGCCATCATCGGGAATACCAGCTACACGTGTTTACATCGTCTGACGAGCGCTTTTGGGACGCAGATTCACACCCATACGACAGATGCATTATGGAAGTTCTTCGTATATTCTGATTGTTGTAAACTTATAAAAACACACATGAGTGATTCGTAGTTATATTTTGCTTATGAAGTATTAAATCAGCCGTATTTTATGCTTAAACTGCTGTTTTCGGTATATATTCTATATATGGTAATACAGAGGCGGGGCGTATATTATGACGTCATAACTCATTATCCCTTCATTAGCATATCAAAACGATGTGTTGCCTTATCTGTCCTGCGTCCCCCGATTCGGCTCGCCGCACAGAATAATCGTAGGTCAGCTCGACGAAGGGAGGAATAAATATTTGGGCTACCAAAAAGACATGTTCTTCTCCATTCACAACCAGTCTTGTTAATTTCAGATTCGGTTTTCCTGCTGAATGGTTAATGAGGCGCCCTTTTGTTTTAATGTTGGGATGACAAGAGCAAGGGTAAGCTGCATCGACACAGCGCTTTTTCCCTTGGGCATTGGTGTAAAATAGGAAGTAATATCCATCCGTTTGAAAGTCTCCATAGGTTTGCAGCCTTCTTTCACCTTCCTTGGCGGGTATGTCATCGCCATGGTAATCGCATGCCACCTATCCTCGGTTAAATGACAATTCCCCTGTGAAGACCCCTGTGCCTTTCCCTTGAACTTCTTGTACTACCAAGTTAGGCCACGCCTCAAGAGGTCTTCAGAGACTTCGGACTTTGACTTGTGATAATTGACTAAGCCCTGCATCGTCATCTCGAGACGTGTTTGATCCAGTTTTTCCCTTTACTGACGTTGTCAGGCACACTAAACTCGGTAATTTTCGACACGACTACCTCTTTGATTCCTACTTTCAACCTTTTAGCCTCTTTCATTAACAAGTAGGTAGCGACATCATTATTGATTTGAAGTAATTTTTCATACCTTATGTCGCGTGCAACCTTCTCACAATTTTGTTTCTTTATTCCTAATGCAAGCAGCTCGGAGGGTTTCTGTATTTTGGCTTCAGACAAATTACCAAACTTTATTAAAAGGTGATCACGCACTCGTCTCTTTCCGATGGACTTTGGCGGAGACGGAAAGCTTTCAGCCTGGCGTTTTGTAGGGGTTGTTGGCTCCTAGTCGCTGTTGCCTGTTGGCTATTGCTATTGGCATCTTCCCCTTTTGTGTTCAGCCTAGTTAGACTCTCAATGGCAAAAAGAGCATCAACGGCGGACTTACTTTCAGTATGTCTGTATACTTTGAACCTGGTGTCCGAGTGACATAAAAAGGTTGCAATTGTCTTTTGAAGGCTGGTGTCCAAATTGTTTGGCATATGTCTCCACAGACCTCCTGGCATCACTAATCGTGAGGGGCTTCTTGATGCCAAGTTTTTGCTGGAGAGCAACAATGGCCTGAGATACCTTCAGGAAGGGTTGACCATCAAACTGCAGCAACGTGTGTGGGCTCTTGCTCTGTGTTCTCAATAATATATCCAGACGGATATTTCTAATATACCGTTCAATGAAGTTTTGGAGGTATGACCTAAAAACAATCTTACCTAAATACAGCTTCGCTGTTTTGTGCTCGTGCACAGGCACAACTAAAACATTTTCCCCTGTGTTCTTGTCCGTTTTCTGATAATCAGGATTTTCCAGCGAAGCCTTGTACTGATAAACATAGAACGTATGACTAAACCCTGTCCAAGGCTCATTAGATCAAAGGTCCAGTAGATTGAAGGTTCTTGATCCGAATGGAAAAATTCCGAAGGTTCATTTGTCTGAAACTCGTTGAAGTAAAAATGTTAGAATAACTAAACGGGTCAGGTTTGATTAATCTTTTTTCACCTGACAAAATACTATGAAATTACTATTGAAACCGAGTGGAAGAAAATGAGGAACTCCATTCGTTGTGTTATTGTAAGTTTATTTGTGCATGGCATCAAAATTACAGAACAAAACTCCCTGACCCTGAATGTAATAAAATACAGTAAATACAAGAACGATAACTCTTGATGCAAATTCTGTATGCATGACCTGGTATTGAATTTATGATAAAATTAAATTCGTTTCGTATACCTTTATGTATTAATTATAACTTTGTTCTGGTATTCAGATTTAAGCCTCTTGAATTTATTTGACCTTTGTTTCTTTTTTGCTAAACGTTATTTCTTGAATAAGAACGATTCATTTTCGAACGGGAGTTTTTTTGGATAGGAAAAACAAGTAGGCTGCTTATAATTGATACGTTTGAAGAATATTAGTGATGCAATTCTCGGATAACAATGATTGGTTCATCGATAAAGGCATCTCCTGATTTTAAATAAAAATTATCTTACATCCCAAACTTCTCCTCTCTGAAAACGAAGTAGAAACTCTTTGACTTTTATTTTTTAAATGATCTATTTTTAAGTATGTCAATTATTTTACATACATAAGTGTTGCAATTAAAAATATTTTAGAGTAAGATATTTTGGAATTAGAATGATAAATTATCGAGAATGAATATTTTTTGCTAAAAAATTAACTTATCAAACTTTTAATGGAAATAATGTTTTGTCGAAAAAAAATTTGTGTATTTTTTTAGAATAAAAATAGCATAAGTTGCGCGGGATATCATCAAGTGTCCCATAAAATACGTGAA
Organism: Magallana gigas; assembly: GCF_963853765.1. Lineage (NCBI taxonomy): Eukaryota > Metazoa > Mollusca > Bivalvia > Ostreida > Ostreidae > Magallana > Magallana gigas. The sequence continues at coordinate 933,055 of NC_088862.1, read as the reverse complement.
ATGGTTTAAATAAGCTATGCAAAACACTATTGACTTCGCGCTGTAGTTCAAGAAACAAAAGCGTTATTACGACTCATAATTAAAGACTAGAAAACTGACCAGTCAGGAAGGGCCCCGCTATGACAATTAATATAGAGAAGTGAAAAAAACTTTGAATTCCATCCTCTTTATATTAACAATGATGAAAAATAAATGCCCGGCAGAAGATGTAAAGAACTGGAATATATAGGATCTCGTGATTTGTAGTTGGATATAATTTTCATCCAACAATTAAAGTGTTTTTTTCTTGAGCCTTAGTGAGGGGATAAAACACACAAGTTGGATAAAAATCATATTATACTACAAATCATGAGATTCTATTTATCCCATATTTTATACACCGCAATCAATGTTTACACTGTTTATAAAACTCTACATTATTTTTACTTCATTATGCCTAGGCAAATCCCATTGTAAAGTCACAACTGTGGAATATCAAAAAAATATCCAATGAGTCATATCCACGGGATAAAGTGGGTTAACATGGGATGAAATAAAATTTGTTAAAAAAACAAAGAATTGATACCAATGCAATGATACCTAGGCTTTGCCTCTATTCAATAAAACTATCATAAATCATTGTGTACGGTATTTTAACCAAAAAAAATATGAATATTATATTTCAAATCCATATTTCAAAGAATGTACACAATACTACACATCATTCAAAATTGACCTTAACTTCAAAACAAAGTTCATTTGCAGACACAGGCAGTGCAGAAATTAATCTCAATGTGACAGATAAAGATAAAGCTTAGGATTTTCTTCCTGTGGAAGGTTAATTAATCCCAAAGGACAAATATTGCACAGCCTTCCATGTATACAATGGTAACATTCTCAGCAGTTATCTCTCTTTGCCCATTCATTCTCAGCAGTTATCTCTCTTTGCCCATTCTTCTTATGCATAGTTAGGAATCTACCCCACCACCCCAGCTCCAAACCAGAAGACATAGAGAACCAAACTTAGCATCAAAATATGTATTTCTGCCTACTGAACTACCATACCAAATTTGAACTTGATTGGGCAACCATAAAAAAAGTTATTAGAAAAAAACAGGAAATTTGTGGACGGAAGAGTGACAGACGGACGGACGGACAGAAGGACGGACGGACAGAGTGATTACTATAGGGCACCCGCAAATCCTTGCGGGGCCCTAATAAGGAATTTCGAACCACAAACGTTAGTACTACGCTGGTATTCACCGGAAGCAAACCTAAATCTAGGTTAAGGATGGACAGGGCCTTATGAGATTGTTAGAAAGGTATCATACATACAATGTAACTTACGATATAAAAAGATGCAGTGACGGGAAACTAAATATAGTACATGTTGAACTTTTAAAGTCACACAATCAGATATTAGAGTCAGATGAGCGACATGGGTGGAATTTTTAATGATGACAGCAATGAGTTTGAAAAGGTAAGTAATGAAAGGCCAGACCAAATTACCATATTCCAGTTTAATGGGCAGACGCCCTAAACACAAAAATTATTTTTAGTCTATAATATAATAAACTATATATAAAATATATATAACAAAAAATATTTAAATTCAATGCGATGTAGTTGTAATTCTTTATTAAGGTAGTCCTATACTCGGCACTAAATGGGCTCAATCATTAAAAGCTTAGCTTTAAATGATAAATATACATTCTAGCAATACATATTCAAAAGAAAATATTTATGTTTTCATGCTAGTTTGTTTGTTATCACCTCTAGGACGGGTGTACCCCCTTGCGAAAATTATTGACAATTATGAAATTTGCCAGACGTCCGTTTTTCCTAAAAATAATTACCAATTTTGGGAAAATTAGAACTGAACATACAAAATAGAGTATAAATATATATTTAAGCCATATCTCATCAATAATTTTGCGGAAATTTTTGTAAGTACGCTTTATGGACCTGATGTATCAAAATAGAATACAAAAAATGCAATGCTAGTATCGCGTTTGGTATTTTTTTTTTTACTATTTTATGGACTCGAACTTAAATTCATGATGTTTATTCTATAGATTGACATCTTAGAAAAAAGATTTGGTAAAATAAATTATATGTTGACGGATTACTTTTCACGCTGTAAGCTCTAATCTAAGTAGACCCGGACGAAAAAATTCGTAAAAGTAACATTTTGCTACAGTTTTCTGCCTAGATCTGTCAACAATGTTAGATATCATTTATACATTAATTAATTGACGATTGATTAAATTCGAAATAGCTGCTGTCTCTAAATTTAAACTGGTTTTAGTATAAGAAAAAGAAAAATATTCGGGGGGGGGGGGTCAAAACAAAGAAGATATAAGCATACCTGAGATCCTGGTTAATCAGAAACTTCGTTTTTCATTTTACTTAAGCATACCTGAGATCCTTGTTAATCAGAAACTTCGTTTTTCATTTTACTTTAACAGAATCGAGTTTCTCGACATTAATCATTTCTATCTCTCATAGAATACATATATTACCGTTCTAATTGCTTGTTATTGTCATTGTTTACAACAGAGATGTAGAGCAAAATCAATACCGGGTATCAACAAGAGGCCCAGGGGCCACATCGCTCACCTGAGCAACAATTGCCTTAATTCTGATCAAATTAGCATTACATTAAAATATCTTGACAACTGAGTACAGTAGATCTTAAATTCATGATGTTTATTATATAAATTGACATCTTAGAAAAAAGATTTGGTAAAATAAATTATATGTTGACGGATTACTTTTCACGCTGTAAGCTCTAATCTAAGTAGACCCGGACGAAAAAATTCGTAAAAATAACATTTTGCTACAGTTTTCTGCCTAGATCTGTCAACAATGTTAGATATCATTTATACATTAATTAATTGACGATTGATTAAATTCGAAATAGCTTCTGTCTCTAAATTTAAACTGGTTTTAGTAAAAGAAAAAGAAAAATATTCGGGGGGGGGGGGGGGGTGGGTGGGGTCAAAACAAAGAAGATATAAGCATACCTGAGATCCTGGTTAATCAGAAACTTCGTTTTTCATTTTACTTAAGCATACCTGAGATCCTTGTTAATCATAAACTTCGTTTTTCATTTTACTTTAACAGAATCGAGTTTCTCGACATTAATCATTTCTATCTCTCATAGAATACATATATTACCGTTCTAATTGCTTGTTATTGTCATTGTTTACAACAGAGATGTAGAGCAAAATCAATACCGGGTATCAACAAGAGGCCCAGGGGCCACATCGCTCACCTGAGCAACAATTGCCTTAATTCTGATCAAATTAGCATTACATTAAATTTCTTGACAACTGAGTACAGTAGATCTTGCTAAAAAAAATTGAAAATCTGCCAATTTTTATCCACCTTTTATTTTTTGGTAAATACCAAGCCCCTTTTGTTGTTGTACCTGTAAGAAGATTTTTCTCTATTCCTATATACCCCCCCCCCCCCATTTCGTGGCCCCACTATTCTCTAGGGAATCATGGTTTCATCAAACTTAAATCTACCTTTAATCTCATAACCTGTGCTTTCACACTAAGTACTGAGTTTTGGACCGAAAACTTTCCAAGAATATTTTTAAAGATTTTCTCTATATATTCCTATGTAAAAATTCAATCCGCCATCACGGTCCCACCCTACCACTAGGGACTGTAATTTTGCAAACTTGAATATAAACTACCTGAGGATGCCTCTACACAAGTTTAAGCTTTTCTGGCCAAATAGTCTTTAAAAAAAGATTTTGAAAGATTTTCTTTATATATTCCTATGTAAAAAATCAATCCGCCATCACGGTCCCACCCTACCACTAGGGACTGTAATTTTGCAAACTTGAATTTACACTACCCGAGGATGCCTCTACACAAGTTTAAGCTTTTCTGGCCAAAAAGTCTTTAAAAAAAGATTTTGAAAGATTTTCTTTATATATTCCTAAGTAAAAATTCATCCCCCATTGTGGCCTCACCCTACCCCTGGACTAATATTTAAACAAACTTGAATCTATATGATCTGGGGATGCCTCCACTCAAATTTAGGCTTTCCTGGCCTAATAGTTTTGAGAAGAAGACTTTTAAAGATTTTCTCTCTTTATAAAAATGTATCCCCCATTGTGGCCCCGCCCTACCCCCAGGGACCATGATTTGAACAAACTTGAATCTACATTATCTGAGGATGATTACACGCCTATTTGAGCTTTCTTGGCCAAATAGTTTTTAAAAGAATTTTTTTTAAAGATTTTCTCTATATATTCCTATATAAAAATTCATCCCCCAATTGTGGCCCCACCCTACCCCCGGGGACCATGATTTGAACAAACTTGAATCTACACTATCTGAGGATGCTTCCAGTCAAATTTGAGCTTTCCTGGCCTAATAGTTTTTGAGAAGATTTTTAAAGATGTTCTCTATATATTCCTATGTAAAACATGATCCCCCTATTGTGGCCCCACCCTACCCCCGGGGACCATGATTTGAACAAACTTGAATCTACACTACCTGATGATGCCTCCACACAAGTTTAAGCTTTTCCGGCTGAATAGTTTTTGAGAAGAAGATTTTTGAAAAATACCTACAAATTTTCAATAATTCTCAACTATCTCCCCTTTAAAAAGGGTGTGGCACTTCATTTGAACAAACTTGAATCCCCGTCACCTAGTGGTGCTTTGTGCCAAATTTGGTTGAAATCTGCCAAGTGGTTCTTGAGAAGAAGATGAAAATGTGAAAAGTTTACAACAACGACGACGACGACTACGACAACGACAGACAACGGACGAATTGTGATCAGAAGAGCTCACTTGAGCCTTTGGCTCAGGTGAGCTGAAAACGCTTTGTAAAAGTCGAACCAATATTGTAAAATCCGTATTATGACGTAGTGCGATACTCGGACTACTTTAAGAACTTTTGCCGTGTAATGATCATCCATTTTTTTTAAATCCGAGATTATACATGTAGGTCAATGAATAAGATATGGTTGTTTTGAAATATCTAAACTACTATATTAAAATAATAGACTCGGATTTTTGGGCTTTAATACCGATAAATCGGAAGAGTACTGTCTTCTGTTTTATATATTTTAAACATCAATGGTACTTGAATATTACCAATTTGTTTTTATATTTTCTCAACTAAGCTTCGCTAATTAGTAACCAACGAATACTCTTCACAAAATCCCGAAAATAATCTGGGTTTCTTGGATTTTACAATCTTGCGCGTGCGCATTACATTCATGCTTACGGGGTCTTTAGTTTATGTTTCAACAATATCATATTTGCTTGAACAAACTCAGAAACGATAATACAAATAAGTGTAAATTTTCATTGGAAATTTGATATATATTCTGTTCATACATAGTTATGCTTTCTTATGGGAGAGATTATAAAATAACAAATATACACAACAACTAAGTATATGCACTTACTTAAATTATTTGATTCCATGCAGAAATTCACATTATATTCCTTAGGAGAGTGAAGATAGAGTGTTTTATTGTTAAAATGATAAATGGCTTATGGACCCTGTTTAACGATAGAATGCGTTCCGTGTATTGTCTCTGTAGCAAAGAAAAAATGTGAACGTTGGCGAAAAAGTGTTGAATTCTTCCATTATAATTGGATTAAATTTTTATGTGACATTTTCTCCAAAATCGTTTCGGAGCGATTGTGCAATTTGCTGCTAAATATCGGGTATAATTAGGAGGCATTGTAACTGTGGTGAGGGCCTTATTCGAGACACAGTTAGATTATTTTAACTAAGGAGAGTGTAGTGAATTTATTAGCATTAATGTAGGCTTATAGCTTTGTTATGTAAATGTCAACAATAGGGTGTGTGACTCGATGTATCTTTTTCGTAAATGTCCAATATGCTATGTCAACCCGTGCGCGCACGGGTCAAAGTATAGTATTGTATATATTACACCCATATGAAATGAGTTTTGTTACGTCTTACCACTTCCGAGATCATGAGATGCGTGTTGCGCATGTCAAAATCAGTGTGTAGTTGTCCTAAGGAGTGGGTGGACGCTGATAAATTTTAATCGCAACGAGGTAGTGTTACTGTAATTTTTATACAAGTTAAAGATTGAAATCATATACATGCTTGTACTGAAGCTTCTACAAGAATTTTTATATTTTGTTTGATGGTATAAGCGACAGTGTTCAGTGGCGTAGCTGCCATGTATGCTTACATGCCTGAGCATGCACATCATTTGGGGAAAAAAGGAAGAAACTCTGTAAAATATTAAATAAAGAAAAAAAAGATTTCAAGTATTAAAGTCCATACTTAGTTATTCCATCAACCCGTTTCCGTCACCCGGTCCCACTTTATCCGGAATCTTTGCATCGATATCCCAGCGGTCATCGACAAATTTATCAATGCTAAACAAAAACGTCTTAATATAGACACGCAATGGGTCTTACAGTACCTTATTAATGAAACAGTACACAATGCATGTACCTAATAAAGCAACGATTTATTTTGCATTTGAACTCAGTTTTACACATCATTTTAAATTTCTCCCATGGAATATCACAGCTTTATTCAGATATCCATTACCATAAACTTGGTGAAAATGAACTTAAGAATAAAAACTTTGAGTGGGTCAAACACAAACGTCAAAAGTTTTTTCTTCTTTTAGTTTTTTTTATAATTTTTGTGATTTTATTTTATGCTTAAACCACATAACCGAAATAATTTTAACTGCCTAAAAATATGCTTAAATGGTGAGCATTCCTTTCAATTTCTGCAATGATTTTAAGTGCTAAAAATCGTCAGATTCCATGAGCTTCCGGAGCCTTCGCCCCTTGGGGCCCCACCAGGTTTCGCCCAGGACCCACTGGGGGCCTCATGGCGGCGCAAGACCCTGCCATTTTAAGCATGCACTTCGTTTCTGGTCTACGCCACTGGTGTTTTTGCACTATCCGTTGACAATGGCAGATGGTGAAGAGAGGGAAAACCGGGGAAAAGACGACGGTCGTAAGACTTCAACTAGAAAGTCTAGTGGGGACACTAAAAAATCAGCTCCAGAATCTGAGAGCAGTGTTATTGGCGCGGCAATAACTAATTTTACTACTTCAAGTGAAACATGTTGTAGGCTTAATACCGGTGTGACTGGTATAGACGATATTATTAATATTTTTGTAATATTCAGAAAGAACAAGATAGTCAGAGAAAAGATGTTGGAACTCTGCGAACGTCAGTAGACGACTAGACGAGTTATATAATTATACCGAAGATAATTATGCAGATTACTTCGATGTGGAGGAAACTCGAGTTAACAAAGCAGAAATAGATACGAACAATAATATTGGTTCCTTCGATGAAGATCAGAATGAAAGGGAAGAACCGCCTACACAAAAATTAATGATGAGATACCTATTGGATTGCATTCACTTGAAAATTAGACGAAAGAAATGTCTTGTTCCGGAAGACTATTGGTTTTGTCGAGCTTATGAATTTAAGAGAATATATTTTTTTTTTTGATCAGGAACTACATGTATGTCAAGTTTACACATGGACATTGAACAACATATATGTATAGATGTACTGAACATCATGGCTGATGATGACGCAATTACGAAGACGTGAAGTAGCTAGGTTATGCTACCAACATGCTGTGTTTTGTGGAAGATTGAGTGATCCTCCCATCGAGTTAGAAGTTCCAGCGCAATTGGAACAACGTTTTGTTCGATAGGTGCAGAAGTACGGCTGGTTAGGAGGAAATACCACCTAAAATGTATACATACGGAGATGAATCCTATCATCCTCGGATTGACCAGTCCATTGCCAATACAACCGCACAGATGATGAGGACCACTGGTTTCTGCAGTACAGTTTTCGCCGTGCCGAGACATCCCCAACAGCCGTCCTTTCCTGGATTTGTATTTAATCAGCACTTAATATAGTAGCGTCATCTATGCCCAATATGACGCCACAATGCGTTCCGACCTGGGGTAGCCCGACGGTTTTGATATTCTATATATTTATAGAAAAGGGGGTTGATAGTTATCTTTGGAAAGATTTTTATCTTTCCAAAATTTGAATTATATACGGGGCTAACCCCTAGACAGTTACGTTACACCACATCAACAATGAATTACTATTTTGGCCACACCCTGCGTTAAGCCCATTTACCTTATATTAGCGTTTCTGGCCCGAGAAAGATTCAAATCCCTAAAATTTGAGACATGGAATTTGGATACATTGTATTCCTTCTTAGTTTTCATTAACAATCAGCAGAAGTAAAGAAGATGATATTTGTGAAACACTAAATGGGTATGTAAATATTTTTTAGTCTCGCCATAGAGTCAGTACTCCTACCTTTAGGAGACAACGAATTTATAATTTTGATAGAGGGCAACCTGGTCAACAAAATCATATATTCAGATTTCCTTACAGGTGTGTGGTAGTAGAGAAGATAATTATTTTTACATTATATTTATATGCAATAACCCTGTACATCCACTTTGGCCATAGAGTCAAAATCTATACTCCAGCAGACATGGAATGTAAAATTTTAATAGAGGACTTCCTTGTTAACATATTTATGAAGTCAGCCTTTGGTACCTTGGGTGTAATTTAGTAGACCATGAATTTCACAATTTACAATCCTCTTACCATAGAAATGCTCCACATAGGCGTAGTCACAGGGGGGGGGGGGGGGGGGGGGGCAGCAGGGGCACTAGCCCCCCCACTTTCAGATATGGGGGGGGGGGCAAGAGTATGTCTGTGCCCCCCCCCCCCCCACTTAATGTCGAACAAAATCACAGCTATGTTGAAATTATATTAAACCATTATAACAGTTCTCATTTTATGGCAAATTTATTTTATTTTCAGCAACAACTGAGTAAGCATTTCTCTTGAAGTAATAGTAATGTATAGTAATTAAATCTGTCGAGACCTCTTGTGTTCGCATGTTTGGGATAGGGAGTGCGGGTCATAAATTTGACCTAAGTTTAGACGTTTCTGTTTCACTCAGCATCTGTTATCTAACAAAATTACATGAGAGGTACAAGCTGCCCCTTGTGCTGACATCTAAAAGTCATTATTTATTTGCTGTATCTCATTTCTTGTTTAACACATAGGCCGTGAAGTAAGATTTGTCAAACCTCTGGATTTTTTAATTATTTGCTGATTCATTAGTGATTATATGCTTGCAGTCTGACCATCTCTTTCAATCAGTAAGTTTTTATGATTATTTTGTTTTGTGTTATTAGCAAAATGATTAAATTGATATAGAATTAATACATCATAGATGAAACTGTTGTATAAGACCACTCATTCACGCTATTCTGGAGTTAACAAATTGAAATATTAATGTTACTGTAACTAAAACAAAAATCAAGTTAAATCTATTTGAACACCTGGAATTTTATTTCAGAACAATGAATGAACTTGACAATTTATTGTCAGCAATGAAGATAAACGATGAGGACTCTGTGGTAAGCATACGTTTAAAACATTTGCGAAGAGTCCAGGGTGATTCGTGTCAACCTGATTATGAAAGACTCCAATCAGATAAATTAGCGTCAATGTTAATTCCATCGGAAATAAATGTAGATGAAAGTGGCCAACAAGCCCTGAAATGCACGGGAAATGGAAATTGCTTATATAATAGTGCATCACTTGTGCTCTGTGGAGATGAGCATTTGTCCACAAGTCTACGCATTTTAACTGCTTGCGAACTCTTCAGCAATGGACAATTGTACACAGATCATCCTGCTCTAGAAACTGTCATCAAGAACCCAGAATTTATGTCTAGGAATTTAAATGATGCCAGAGCAATGATATTTCCTACAGCTGAGATTAGCAGTGAAAATGAAACCAATGTGAGAAATGTTGCACTTTCTACATGTACAGATAGGGCATGGTCTGGTTTAATACATATCATGGCATTGGCCACAGTTCTCCAACGCCCTATATACTCTGTTTATCCTGAGGTTAATATGGGAATCAGGCCACTTTTCAACAATTTATTTTACCCAGTAAGTACAAATGAAGTAAATGAAGGGCACATTGAGATTATGTATATCATGTGGTCTAGAGATGGCAATTTTGATACACGTGATGGTGCTTTGTTTGAACCAAATCATTTTGTACCACTCGTGAAGAAACAAACATCAGTACATCAAAAAAGAAAACTGTCAGAAAGTCCACAGAAATCAAGAAAAAAAGTTAAGCAACAGAAATCCATAAGTTCTTTCTTTCAGAAAAAGAATAAAACATCCGAGAAACAAACTGTAGGTATGAAACCTTCAACATTTACAGCATATAAAGAAAAATCAATTTTAATCATACATAATGAGACAGAAAAAATGGACATTAAATCCGATCAGAGTGACAAAACAAGCACGCTGTATGAAGAAAAATGCCAAGTCATAGAAGATAAGGATTCTGCCGAAGAGAACAGCAACAAGGAAAGTGCACAAAAAATTATGGAAGGGGAAATAGTACAAGAAGAAAAACAGAATTTAGTTGACACAGAAAATACAGAGTTTATCGATTCATTGGCTGACGAAAGTTGCTCTGAAAAAACAGCACTCGCAGATGACTGTGCAGACATTTGCTGTACTGGTAACACTCCATTTCAACCACGTGATAAAGCCATACTACAGCAAACAAAAGTCACAATAAAGAGAAAGAATAAAACCATAACAAGAGCTGTTCAAGGGAATTGGTTTGATGATTTTCCTTGGCTTACACTTTGCACAACTAGAAAAAATGTCTTCTGCTTTTTCTGCAGAAAGGCTGTGAAGAGAAAAGTTTTGATGCTGAGTAAAAATGCGGAATTGGCCTTTTCTAAAAATGGCTTTTCAAACTGGAAAAAGGCCATGAATCGTTTCAGGGAACATGAAAATTCATCAGCTCATAAAGAGGCAGAATTAAATATTAGGAGATTGCAAAGTGGTGCCATGGCTGTAAGTGAGCAGATAGAGAAAAAGGAAAAGGAAGACCAGAAGAAAAGACGATTGGCACTCTCCTGTCAGTTGTCTTCCTTGAAATTTCTATTACGACAGGGACTTGCAGTCAGAGGACACAGTGAATCTGAAGGTCACCTCACTCAGCTACTTAAATTGCGAGCTGAAGATAACCCAACAATCTTGTCATGGATTGAAAAGGGGATATATGTTTCTCCAGAAATTGTGAATGAACAAATTTCTCTGATTGGACTGGAAATTTTGAGATCTGTGCTTGATGATGTAAGACAGGCAAAATGGTTTTCTATTATGGCAGACGAGACTATGGATGTTGCATACAAAGAACAGTTAGTTGTATGTGTCAGATGGGTTGATGACAGCTTCAATATTCATGAAGATATGTTAGGTCTTTTTGAAATTCATTCACAAACAAGTGACTTTATAGCTTTGGCAGTGAAAGATGTTCTTATTAGAAGTGGTTTGCCCTTAGAATTATGTCGGGGTCAGGCATATGATGGTGCGCCAAATATGTCGGGACACTTAACAGGTGTAGCAAAACAAATCCAGAACCAGTATCCATCTTCCATTAGCGTCCACTGTTTTGCTCATTGTATTAATCTTAGTGTTCAAGATGTTACCAAAAAATGTTCCGCAATACGTGACTCAATGGACTTGGTCACTGAAATTGAAAAACTTATTTGTCTATCTCCAAAGAGAAAACATCTCTCATTGCGAGAAACAAATCTTAGTTCACCAAACCTCAGACCAATTTGTCCAACTCGATGGACTGTTAGAACATATGCTATAGAATCTGTAATTCAGAACTACAAAGTTCTACAGGACGTTTTAGATGACATACATACTAATACTAATGATGAATACTCCAGACGAGCAGGTGGACAACTGGCTATGATGGAAAAGTTTTCAACATATTTTGGATTGAAGCTATCACACTTAATATTTGCTGCATCTGAGCAGTTATCCATTTCAATCCAGGGGAAAAATACTTCAGCACAGGATGCTATCAGAGCTTCAAAAGCCACTGTATCCTACTTTGAGCGCCAGAGAAATGACTCTGTGTTTTCTGACTTTTATGATGCAGTTTGTGCAGAGGCAAAAGACCTGACAGACGAACCATCACTTCCAAGATATAGGCGTGCCCCCAAAAGATTAGATGATGGATCCAATCCCCATAGATATGACAATCCCAAGGATTACTTTAAACAGCAGTTCTTTGAAGCATTAGAACAAGCTGTAGGCACTCTGAAAACAGATTTGAACAAGAAAACATGACCATCGTCAAGGAAATCGAATCACTTTTGTTAAATGCAGCAAATGGAGAGTTGTTTCTGTGTCTGAAGAAATTGCCATGCTTTACAAAGATGATATTTCTTTTCCAAGGCTTGAACAGCAGCTCAAAATGTTGCCTGATATTTTCAAAGTTGACAGTGAAAATGAAATCAAAAAAGTTACCTTGATAGATACAATTTGTCAACACATGAAGGAGCCTATCACAAAGAAACTTCTGTCAGAAGTTACGAAGCTTGTACAAATTTATCTTACCATTCCAGTCACAACTGCCACACCAGAAAGATCTTTTTCGTCCTTAAGGAGGATTAAAACCTACCTCCGAAGTACAATGACGCAGGCAAGATTGAATCACTGTATGACTTGCTTTGTTCACAAAGAGAGAACAGACCAAGTCAACATCAAAGAAATAGCAAAGTCATTCATCCAGAAGATTCCAAGTCGGAAACTGTACTTTGGAAACTATTAACTATAGTTTTATTAAAACTGTTCTCTTTCAGTTTCGTTTCCAAGAATTAAGTATTGAATTATCTAAGGACTCTTCATTTTCAAACCTACATGTATAAGTTTAATAAATTTGTTTTGCATCTGAAAAGTATTCTTTATGTTTACATATATGTACTTTAGATTATATTCTAGCCATTCCGAATCTCATCAAGATTAGTAATTTCTACAAGATAGCTGCAGTATTGGAGATTCTGATTGTGGTATACCTGTGATGAATGTCAATCAACTTTAAATGCACTATTTGAAGTCCTCTCATTCAACTTAGACAGGGGCTTGATATTACATGTTTTACATCTTAATTTCTTTATATTACACGTTTTACATCTTTCTTGGATTTGAGCCCCCCCACTTTTAAGTTTGTGACTACGCCTCTGCTCCACATCATTTTAAAGAAGATTGGAAACGCACGACGCAAGACGACGGACAAGCATCATTCAGGTGACATAAAAACGACTTATATTACATACAAGTTAATGTTGATGCAGGTAAACACTCGACGTACGATTTAATATATTCGATATAAAGGTAAAATTCTTATTTTGTTCTTAAGAACCTCAATAGTTTACGAATAAAGAATTACAAATTAGTATCGTAATAGTATGCTGGATTCAATAGTTTACGAATAAAGAATCAAAAAATAGTATCGTAATAGAATGCTAGATACGATTTTACATTTTCTGTTATATAGATATTATGAACGGCAAACTGAACGCACTTCTAAAAAATCAACCTGCTAACGAATAGGCACAAAACGATTAAGATGATAGGATCAACGGAAACGCACGATAGAGCGGTAAATATGCACGATACGATAGTACCGATATACAATACCATAGGATGGGTTCCTAAAAAAGTAACTCTGCGATTACTGTACGAGTAATTGGTTTACCTTAGTCTAATTTAATGTCTCATAGTTGGTGTAATTTGGAACTTACAAGCGTTACATTAGAAAATGATTTTCTAAATTTATCTTTAAATCACGAAAACTTGGCGTGGGTTATCGGATCTTCCATCATAAATGAGCTTTTTTCCAACCAGGAGATCATAAGATAGAGCTGACCTAAGTATTAAACGTCAGAAGGGGAGATTATTTTGACAAAGAGAGGTATGTAATAAAAGGGATTGTTTCCTTTTGTCATGCAGTCTACCAAGAACAATTTGGTAAAAGCATCATAGCTATGAATTTTGCCGTAAAAAGCTGTTAATTGTCATATTTAAATGATAAACTATAAATAAAAAGTATTCGTCGAGCAGCTGTCTTTCTGCCTCCTCTTTTTACACAGACTGGGATACTGGCAACTACACATGTAGAGCAGGAGAAATTCCAGAGTAGCTAACACCATAACTGGGGTACCTGCCAGGTGTGGGCATTTTGGAAACAAGATCTCGGGGATATATATAAATATAATATATTAAATAAAGCTCCACATGACAATGAATAAGCGTTATGATACAGCGCCCCATCGGTGGGAGGCATTCGTGATCATTTGTATTTCTGATGGACGTGTGCATGATTCTCGCCAATTCTAATGACTCACGGGATGTAGCAACCACGTTGGCTTGGAAACGACCTCCTCGCTATTCGTAAGATTTGAATCCCAAAAATCTCGCTGACGTAGTAAACGGATTATTTATATCGCAGTAATGAATTTCCCGGTGTGACAACCCGCGCATTTACGGGAATATTCACATGCGAACACGCTTAATGCGATTTTCCTTTAATGTACGATGTATTACGATATGGTGCGTTTGTTTTGAAAAGCGACTTACGACCAGCATATGTGCATTGGAAATTATGTACCACAAATAGTCAATTCTTGTTGGTGTTGAAGTGAAACTTTGCAAAATCCTATGTATGTAACATCTACAATATACTTATCGGGTGCACCCAATATGAAATCGTCCACATAAACCGTCTCTTAGACCAACACCTTATTATACTTAACACCATTGAAGCCAAGTACGTGCCATCATTGGACCAGGATTGTAGGTACGAACACGACATACTTTAAGCGATTGTAATAAATCCTACTAGTGTTGTGATACTGGCCGTTCAGGAGCAAATTGCCTGGCTGAACAAATGCGATGACGTTTTCCTTGCACGACATCGAGGCGATTAGACGTATTTTATGTTTCAGTTATTTTTTACCACACCGTAGAATATAATTTATTCATTACAGATTACTATATCTCGCGTTAATTACCATTAAATAGCCTTAATTCCATTTCTTTTAGTGAGTTCAGTTGGAATTTATAAAACTATGTCATCCAGACAATACATAGTGTTAAGTTGATCTGTTGTTTGATATTTAATATTATTCCTGAAATTCATAGAGAAAAAAATGTGTGGAAAACTTTAAATGGGACAGACAGACATACTGACGGTCAAACGGACTCTGATGAAAGCGGTAGGGGACTTAGAAACCATAATTAAGATTGTCCTCTTCTGACTGTAAGACGTCCACAAAGGGTTCTTTATCGTGCCGTCAGCAACATCATGCTATATTTGGTGCTTGTCGCGGGAGCGTCTCTGCTGTTGTAAAAGGTGCAGATAATGAGATCTTTCTCCACCATGTGCAGTCCATGAAATTCATCAAAGATGGCGACCATGAGATAGTCGTCAGCTTCCGTCTAAGTATCTCTGTCAAAGAAAAGTTTGTGTTGCTGTATTTAATTTTAAACAAAGAATGTATTTGTGTTTCAAATTTCTTATATTAATTCTTTTATAAGTAGGAAGTCAATCAGCACTTGAGGCAAGTCTGTTATAATTTAGAATCGCAACATGTTCAAGCAATGAAGCAATTCGGTTATAATTTATAACCAGTGCATACATGTAGAGGAAAATTGCGATGTGAAGCACCCTAGAGCATTTGGTATCAATGTTCAGAACAACAAATATTTTAATTTTTCTTAAATTTTCATATAAATATTTTGAAATTGTAATGGCTTTTTCCCCCAAGACCTTGGGCTTTTGATGGCGTCTCCTTGGTCGGCCAATGGTGGGCAATTTCTGCTCTTCACATATTTCCCTTTCTGGTGGAACAGGATTAGATTGTTTAGCAGTCCCCTGCGAATGGGTCAGTTTATTTTCATTTTTCATAACAAAACATAAGATCTTTTAAGAAATGTTTGTATCGTACAACAAACCTTCTTTCTCTCAATGGGTTTTTGGATGCTTGACTTGCTTTTTCAGCTTGTTTTAGTTCTGCTTCTTTAAGCCTTATTTCTGCTCTCTCTTTCCTCTTCCACTGCCTTTTCTGTTCTTCCTCCTCCTCCTCTGTTAATTGTCTGATCATTTCCTCTCCTGTCTTGAATTGTATTGAGGTTTTATATCAATTACGTTGATTGCAGATAAAAGAAAAAGACAAAAAGAAATAGTTTCAGAGTATCTATGATGTCTCTAAAATGATAAAAACAAATACCAGACATGATATTTAATCTTATAAATAGTTTCAAAGTGAATAGTAATTTTACCAGTGAGTATTCTCAAATTGGTGACTATTCTTCTTTTCTTATCAGGCGGTTTTTGAAAATTTGGGATTAAGAGATCGGATAAACTCTGGGACTTAACCTTGCCTTACCAACGAATTTTCTTGGACGAAATGTCCATTTGCGTGGAACTGTAGCTGACGTCAGTGAGACATTACATATTTACACACGTTTGTAACACGGATAAAATACCATAATCAAAATGTTAATTGAATGGATGTAAACTGTTGTCATTTTGAAAGAAGGGTAATGTAGATATATCTGATATATTCTGAGATTTGGATCTCAGAGTGATGCATTCTCATCAGCAAAAAATGTACGTGAAACTAGAATTGATTATAGTTACACCAGTGTTATTGTGACTTATTAGTCCCCTACCGGTTTCACCGGAGGGGACTATAGCTTTCCTCTGCGTCCGTCAGTCCGTCTGTCTGTCTGTCCGTCCGTCCGTCTGTCTGTCCGTCCGTCTGTCTGTCCCACTTCAGTTTTCCGTTGTTTTTTTCTGCATGCGTTTGACGAATGATGTGAAACTTGCTGAGCAGCTTCAAAATATCAAACAGCAGACCAAGTTTATACTTTTGTAGCGTCTAGTCAACACAATTTCCAGAAATTTAATTTTTCTCACTCCAAATTTTTAATGATCGGGTTCATTATCGGGCTCGGTGTGTACTAAATGAACGAGGACATTATTTGGTCAGTAAAATAATAAATAATATTGTGCATTATTTGTATTATTATATTTATCATTTCTAATAATAAACACTAAGTTCTGTAAAATGGTGTCAAGTATTGTGTAAATTTTAACGGCAGGGTTTTATCATTATTGTCATTACAATCGGGTTCGTTATCGGGTTTGGGCTGTTGAATGATATACTAGACTTCTGTGTTTGCTTTGCTTCAAATATGTACTTTTTAAATGGATTTTTGAGATTGTTTGCTGTTAATTATAATCATTTTTCATAATTTCATACTTTATAATTACTACATTTATGATTGGGGATATTTAATATACAGGGTCTCAAACTTTTGCCATTCTCAATCAAAGGGGTTACCGGTAGGGGACGTGTACATGTATTGCTTATGCAATACTCTCAGAATGCTTGTTTTTTCTAGCACTCAAGAATTTATTGATTTGTTGTTATGAGTTTGAACATTATGTGTGCTACATAAATGAACACACAAAGTGCATTGCTTACATGTAGCACCCTGAGTTTAAAAATGTGTCTTAGCTGTTATTCTTCTAAAAGCATAAACCTACATACGTATCATCAAGATCTAATTTAAGAACAAATCCGAGATAATTATATTTAGAGCACTTAATTACGAAGTGACGGTAAAAAGCCCAAATTTAATTTATACAAACATTGCTAAATCTACGTTCAAACATCTGGAAAGCAATGGTCTCATATTTCACAAACTATATAAATTTATTTTTTGCTTTAACCATATACACTGTAGATTCTTAATTAAATGCAAGGATTTATTTTCCGCGCTTAATCGCGATAAACAACCCTAGCGGATTTTAAAATATCGCTTTTATATTTTTGACAGTTTTGAACTATAGGATAGTATAACCAAATAAATTATATTCTCGCGATTTTATTTTCTCGTGATTTTATACAAAGCTGAACACCGCTCGTAAATAGGAACCGCAAACAGGTACCTGGTATATAAACCCTTCGATTTCGTTACACCCGATTGCACATCTGAAACTCGTGGCCGACGTGTAGTGTTCCTTTCGTTGTCTTTGGATTTTTATGCATTTAATTGTTATTTATGTGCACATTATGTCTGTAAATAAAGCAATGACCAGTTCATTTGATGTTAGTACTCTCCTGGTTTGAAAAAAGTGCGTAAAACTTGACAATTTCATCGCGACCGAGTAACATGGCGAAGCAAGATGTACGTCCACACAGGTGAGACCTCTACAGCGATATACTTTGAACTGTTAAGAGGTCTATGGCTTATATAGGGGTGTAGGAAGAGCGGTGCTGAAAGAGAAATATGGCGGACAGTGCCTATTTACGAGCGGTGTTCAGCTTTAAGTACTTGTGTAAAATGAAGAATATTAAGTGGTAACTTAAAGTTCAGTTGAAGAAATATACTTATTCCTTGTTCTCTCATGATAGTACAACTTTTATCAACTCTGTATAAAAAATGACCAAGTCACCAGCAGCAGTATGATTTATCTACGTCAGAGAATAGATGGTTAAAAAATGGATTACCTCCATAAACCTTTCACATAGAGTGACACATGACAGAAATAGAGTGACACATGACAGAAATAAACAAAGAGGTTACAGTCCTCATTTGTAAGTTTCAAAAATTAATTAAGCAATAATTGTTATACCCCCGCTCCAAAGAAGAAGAGGAATACTTTTTACCTTAGATTGTCCGTCCGTCTATCTGTCCGTAACAAAAACTTCCGTCGCATTTTTTCAGCAACTATTCCTTGCAGGTGCTTGAAATTTTAATACACTGTTTAGGCATGCCATATCGTAAGGTGTATTGCCATATTGTTGGATACGTTTTTGTACTAATCGGATGTCAACTTCCTGTTATATACGACTTTGTTTATTTTTAGACTCAATTTACGTTAAATATTTGTCGCACATGCTTGAAATTTTAACACACTATTTAACACACTACACGCTGTATATCTTGACCCCCAGATTGCACTGCAGTAATGTTAGCACTGTCTGCTTTCGCTGCATGAAGTATTCTCTTCATTTTTCGGCAAATCTTGAATCGATAAAGGTAGCCTCTGGGTAACTAAGGTCTGTATTACTGATATGTTTACCAAGTTGCTTGGCTTTTGTAAGATGTTGATGGCTGCATGGTGTGATGACATATACGAGAATCAGAGGAGGAGGGCGTTATTCAGCTGCTGATGCTTTGCGTTGTGTCTTTTAAATCCGCAGGGACAGCGAACCAATGGCAAACTTTCCTGAAACAAAGAAGAAGAATTAAAAGTTAACAGATTTTCAATCTAACATTTTGTTGGCAGTAGAAGAAATATAGTGCGTTTATACTTAAAATTACCATGTCATAAACATCAGACAATACACATTTTATTAACACTACACAGATTAAACTTTATCTACTTACATGAACTTTCGACGGAATGAGTAATAAATTCGCGGTGGCTTGGGTTGTCTTTTATTTTCAGATGAGGACAGCTAACTGAATCTGCCTTTCTTTTAAATGCCACAACAGGAGGCTTCCTTTTGGATTTATCTGGACTTCAAGTTTAGATGAAGCTGTCTGAACTTCCACTGGTTTTGGAATCCTTTTTATGAGAGCTCTGTAGCCAGATAAAAAAAAACTTACCTTCAATTATATGTTTAAATCAATTTTAAATTTAAATTGAAATTCTTTTTAAAAATCTCTTATTTTAAGATCAGCTTAATGTATATACATGTTGATGATTTGAATCAAACGCATTTTTTGTATTCTTCTTATAGTATGCTGATTTAAATGTTATCTAGGTCACCCAGATGATTTGTTACAATTAGGTCACCCAGATGATCTATTACAATTAGGTCACCCAGATGATCTATTACAATTCGGTCACCCAGATGATCTATTACAATTAGGTCACCCAGATGATCTATTACAATTAGGTCACCCAGATGATCTATTACAATTAGGTCACCCAGATGATCTATTACAATCGTCTGTCGCCACGCGTTACGCAATTTTGGCAGAGTTCCATGTATGAGGTTATATACAAATTTTAAAAATATAATTTTCTATGACTTTTAAAGTTTTACAGTAATTTTTGAAATACTGTTGTTCTGAGTTACAAGTTAAAGTCAATGTCTTATCACATTTTTGAAGGAAATAGGTAAAATAGAATATGTCAGGGTTGTCCTTCATCTCTTGCCATTTTTGAAGGATTAAAGTTAATTCTTTCGATATCATCTTTACATCATATAAACAAGTCGCACCACAACGCACCTGTACTTTCCATCTGTCCCACGGTTTGGTAGTAATACTCATATATAGTTTTTAGTCTGCGCGTATTGTTTCTCAAAATCAAGATGTTAAAATTGGTGATTGATTTGAGTTTGGGCATTTAATTTCTAGTAGTCCTTGCATTGGTACTAAACTAATAAGTAACCTTGCTGACTGGCGAATCTTGAATCGATGGAGGTAGACTCTTGTGTAGCTGAGGTCTGTAAAACCGATCTGTTCCTCAAGCTGCATGGCCTTACAGAAGGATCTCGTCGTTGATGGCTGCATGGTCTGCTGACATATCCGAGAACCAGAGGTAGAGGGCGTCATTCAGCTGTTGATGCTTTGTGTTGCGTGACATCATTGTATCTTTGGAATCTGCAGGAACAGCAAATCAAAAAAGAATTAATAGTTAACAAATTTTCCACTTAACATTTTGTTCGTAGTACAATAAATATAATGTGTTTATACTTTTTAAAAATACAGTTTCATCAGACAGGACGCATTTTATTAAACACTAGACAGTTATTTTATGCATATTATACATGTACATTGTACTTTATCTTCTTACATGGACTTTTGACGAAATGAGTTATGAATTCGTGGAGGCTTAAATGGTCTTTAATTTCAGATGAGGACACCAAACTGTATTTGCCTTTCTTCTCAATGCCACAACAGGAGGTTTCCTTTTGGATTTATCTCGACTTCCAAGTTTAGATGGAGCTGTCCGAACTTCCACTGGTTTTGGAATCCTGTTTATGAGAGAGCTCTGTAGCCAAATAAAAAAATTTACCTTGTTTAAAACTGAACAATTATCAGTTGATATCAATTTAAAATTAACCACGAATATCTTTTTAAAATCGGTAATGTTAAGATTAACTCTATGTATATATAGGTAAATGATTTTAATTAAAGGCATTTTTTGTAAACTTCTCATATTATGCTGATTTTAATTTTAGGTCACCCAGGTAACCTATTACGCGCGTAATGCAATTTGGCCAGAGTTGTTTGTATATGGTTATGAACAAATTTTAAAAACGTAACAGTATAATTTTCTTGAGTTTTAATGTGATATTTAAACTAAAAGAACTGTCGACATTCTCAGGAGACTGTTCAAGACATCTAAAGCGTTGGTGATTCAGCGAAGTGTTAATGTTTTCGATTAATAATCAGACGAAAAGGTAAGCAAACAGGCGTTGAAGCAAAACCTGATGATATTGGATTTCGTTCGTCGGTCACGTTTTTTTATATCAATAATGCTTTTATTAAAATTATAAAAATAGTATTGGTCACTAAAATTCAAAGTGGATGAGAGTTCATCATGATTGAATTTTTAAAATTAAGTATAAAATCGCAAACATATATCGATGTCATGAAAAACACAGATAAACGCTTTAACCAACTGCCCTACATTATTTTTCCAGTAATATTACAAAAGGAAAATAATTTAAACAGTTATTTTAATAGCTTTTTTAATCACAATGAGCATGTACATTTCATTTTCCGCTTCGCACTTGAAACCTGAATGCAATGTCTTATTTGATAGACATTCATAAGAATGATATCAAATAATTATGCAACCTTTTGATTAAAATCATTCAAAAATATAAATAAATGTTACAAAGTACAAGTTTGTGTCCACTATATACAATATTTAATCGAAAAAATAATAGTATTTATCCGTTCCATTCCGCTTTCCGTTCCGCAACACTCCTGTTTTATCAAGCACATGCATATCATCGGTTATGGCGTATATCCGTATAAGCCTTAATTTATTACATAAAATTAAAACCAATATACTTATAAATATTATAGTGATAATTTCGACAATTAACCAGTTTTTAGACTTCCAATTTATTTTTCCCTTGTTGAAGCATTTTCAAAATTTCTATGTTTCACGGAATAAGCCGCTTTTCTCTCTTTCTCTCTCTCTCTCTCTCGCTTTTTTTTATAGAATACGTAAATAATATCAAGACAGTCTTTCAATGGTATTTATGTTTAAAAAAACAAACTCTTTTTTTAGTTCTCCTTCGTTGAAGAAGGTCATACGTTATATGTTTCATGGTAAAAAGCTCCTCTCTTTCTCTCTCTCCCATGGTTTACGGTATATGATATGCAATCTTTCTTTCAAGGGCAAATTATGTTATAGAGAACAAAAATACTATTTCGATTTTAAAATTACTAGTTTTTTATATATACAACATATATGCACGTGTATAATTTCAATGGTAGCGTCCATCTCATTGTTGTTCATTTCTGAAAAAAAGATAAAAGAAATGCAAATGAACCAAATCATATGTATAGTAAATGTAGAAAATAAAATAATTTCCACGTATATTTTTATAATTTGTACTTCTTATCAAGTGGATTAAATGTCTGGGGTCTGTCGTCCAACCATTCATACCTTCTGGTGAACTAGCCTTTCATATCTTCTGGTGAACACATTCCAAGAGTAGGAATGTAGATTCTTTCTTTTTCTTCTAGAATAAAGGAACTTTGAATGTGTCTCATTCCAGATTCATTGTTAAAAAGGCACACGAGTAAAACCTTGTCTATCAACACCCTTGGGTTTAGCCCTTTTACGTAGGCAAACGTACGTATTATTCTTTGCCAATGTCGAAGAGGCCTGGTCCAAAACAGCCGCCGAATGGATAGTAGCCATAACCAATTATATTTTATATATCCATCCACAGACGGTAAATTCTGCTATTTCGCGAAAACATTTTGTGAAGAGGAATGTATTTGCTTTTTAGAGTTTCGTGTAATATTAACAAATTTACCTTTGTTGTTTTTTTTTCTTCAGTGCAATAAAATAACATGTGGTATTTAATGAAAACTGCTTTATTGTCTGTATTCATGATATATACTAGACTTTTACCCGTGCACGAACGGGTTGACATTGCATATGATAACTGGCATTTACAAAAAAGATATATCGAAACACCGTATATTATTGACATTTGCATAACCAAACTTGAAGCCTACAATAATGTTTAGGCTATTAATTTCACTACACTCTGCTGAGTTGGAATAATCTAACTGTGTCTCGGGAAAGGCCTTCACCACAGTTGAAATGCCTCCCATATTCCCGTAATGTAGCAGAAAATTGCAGAATAGCTCCAAAACTATTTTGGAGAAAACAGAGACAAAGATAACATTTTATTTATGTCTCGAGAAAATTAATAAAGTTGCATTGAAAAAACAGTCAAATTGTTCACAACAAACCATGTTGAAGCTGTAAATACCTTTCTTTCAAAAGTTTTATTCTATAATTGCAGAATTCAACATATTTCAACAACGTTTTTTACACACCATGTTGACATTCGAAACTCTCGTTGTTTTTTAATAAATGCACTACGTAAGAGTTATCTCCCGTATTTTCTTTGATTAACAGAAAAATGTTCAATGAAAATTAACACGCATTTGTTTTATCGTTTTATATTTTAATATAGTAGTTTAGATGAGTTTAAACATGTACTAAAAAAAGGAAACTGTAGTGTATTCTTGTAATTGCGTCTTTATGATGACAAATAAATAGTTGGTATATTGATATGATCATATGTTGATAAACTCTAGATTATAGAAGTATGACGATAGACAATTTACTGCAAAAATAAATAGAGAAAAAATATTGTATATTAACTATTTCAAGAACACACACTAATTCATCCTAGCAAATATATGTTAACAATGACCAATAGATATGTGGTATATTGATATGATTATATGTTGATAGACTCTAGATTATTGATAAAAGACGATAGACAATAGACGATTTACAAAAACAAAAATAGAGAAAAAAATAGAAATATTTTAGTTTATCCTAGCAAATATATGTTAATAATGATGAAATGTATGACTAGCAGATAAATCAGTATTATAATAACCTAATTCAAGTAATTATAATAAGGTTTGCATCTAGTTATATAAATCTGAAATACCCTAGCAAAGTTTGGCAACCGACAAATTGAACAAAGAGGCATAACTTTAGACAACTACAATCATAAAAAGATAAAGAGTTACTTTTCGTAATATATAAATTATAGCGAAGTAGCACAAATGCAGTGTCGAAAAGATGTGTAATCATCTCGAACAGACACTGCCATTATTTTTTATATGACAATAAAATCTATAGACAAATGAAACTATAGATGTAAATACATAATAGTTCAAAAATCGTATGAACGGCATAAAATAATACTAAGATGTGTAAACATCAGAGTATATAGGAGGCATAAAATCAAGAGGCCTATAAATATACAAGTAAATAAATAGTCTGTACTCTATACATTGTAAACTTGTTGCAGATTTTGATGAGAATAGTTGGCGGAATGTTAAAAATACTTGTGCAGCCAAAGATAAAATAACCAAAGGCCCATGGGGCGATAAATACGGACTATCTGATTCCGAAAGAAGTCATGCCTTTATCAACAGACAATTGTTTACAATTATTTCTCAAAATATATACATGTATTTAAATATTCAGAAATAATTCAGGCTATTAAGAAAGTGTGAAATTCTTAACAGATTTTAAGATGTACATAATTTTCATAAAACCAGTCTTTCAGAAAAGTACTTATCAGCATAAAAATACTGTTATGAAAGATTAACTACAATAATCCTTCAAGTATGACTATCCTAGACATCGGACACTTCTCCCCCCTCTTGTTTGGTATACCCTTGCTACATTATTATCTAAACTGTCGTCTGTTTTGCAGAGATCTGAAGTGGGGGGTTGTCCAGGAGAGGTCGGAACTACAACACAGTGAATCTTATCACGGTGTTTTAGCCATTCATAATGTAACACATCATCTCGAAGAAGAAGCCTATCTTTAAAGAACCACAACGTTTTTGATTCAGGGCTTGTTAACGTAATTTCAAGATCAGATGGTTCAACTTGGTTTTTAAGCCAGTGAATAACTTGCCCAATATTTGTGTCATCTTTTTGTTGTCAATTGTTTGAATTTAACTGTGTTGTTAATATTGTAGGTGTTACATTGTATTCAGACTTGATGGAGAAAGGAAATACATCGTCAACATCATGCTGAAACCTGGACCATTGTTTTAGAGCACGTGTACAATAGTGATAACCACCATGAGGAAGATTTTCTGGCGAGTGTCCAGCTTCATAACATGAACACTCTGAAAGAGTTTCAGGAATTCTAGAAAGGGCATTTGCAATTAACTGAGAAGATCCACCCAAACCTTTTAAAGAAATCTTGCGGAGAAGCAGTGATGGTTGTAACCGTTTTGTTACCTGGAAATATACATTCGTTGACCAAAGTCATCATAGCTGCTGTGTCAACAACTGCTGTAGTTTGATGGCCTTAAACAACAAAAGGATTCTCCAGTGTTAAACCTTTTGAATTTGCATTTTGATTGATTTTTGGATTCTGACCTTTATCTAAGTTAACCAGTCTACGGTCAGCTAGGCTGGTTGAAATTAGTTTAAATTTTGCAATTGTGTTGATGAGTTTTTTTGTTCTGTGGATTTATTTACATTGGGTCTAAAAGGACTACCAGCAAGAGATCTTACATTTGCTCTGAAAGCAGAAAGTGACTTGTTCAATGTATATTTCGAGTCCTGTCTATCAAAGTGTCTGTAGGGACTAGAAGGTCGGGACCTTGATGGAAACTGTGGTGACATGTTTGAAGCCCTACTGTTTGAAAAATGTTCATCAATTGTTTGTTTCATGCCAAATACCATGTCCGTCAATTTTGAAATGTTTTGTTCTAATTGGTCAATATTTTTCTGTTGTTTTGAGGCCTCAATTTCTAAGCTTTCATCACTTGTATTTTGCTCTGACAAAAAGAAACATTTAAATTTCTTTTTTTTCAGGAAAACTGACTAATATCAATGCCTCGTGGTCTGGTTCAGTGCATGATGCACACATTTTCAGAACATCAAAGGTACAATTATTTGAGTTGTAATGAATTATACCAACATTCAAAACAGCATTTCTCAATGTCTAATTCCTGCAAGTCTTTAAGACACCCCACTCTACTTCAATTAATAAATCAAGATCAGAACACATATGGAGGAGGAAGGCAATAACTGTGTTGAAAATTGGTGTTCTTTTTGGGGATAGTGGATATGCGTGTTGGCCATTTCTTTTAACACCATACAGCAACCCACATAATAAGGCACAAAGAAAATATAATCTGGCTCTCTTAAAACAAGAAGCCAGATAGAGAGGACCTTTGGCCGCCTAAAGAGACGATTTCACGTTCTAAACTCAGAGGTTGGCTTTAAGGGTCATGATATCAAGAAATTTGAACAAAAATTTATTTCATCAATTTAATATAAACTTGATCACTTTGAACCTTACACCTTCACTTTTTAGGTCATCTGAGTCAATCAGGTGACCTATTGCATTTGGTCTTCGTCCGTCGTCGTGCTTATTGATTAGATGCATATATGAGACTCCTCGACAAGTTTGTGTATGGGTTATATGCCAATTGGCCTCTTGTTGTGAAAAAAAAACATTTGCTACTTACAGATCAGAGAGCGTGTAAAATTGTCATTGCTTGTGCAGTACTGCACAACATCTAAATAACTCTTGGAGAGCCATTAATACAAGCATATCAGGGACCCCAGGATGGAAGACGCGTTAGGGATTATGTTACTCACCATTATTTTACTAGAGCATAATGATTTTCATTTTGTTTTTGTATCCGTCGACTAGAAAGCGTCCTATTTTCTTTTCCTTACCCAAATTGAGTTTGTGTTTAATGGTTTTGTATTTCCCACAGTGGGACAACCAATCGAACCAGTCATATGCAATGGTATATCTATCTCGTTTCTGGGGCTTGAAGTTATCGTTTAAGCGCCTGCGCACAAAAGCGGCAACGGGCATTTCTCTTCCTATGCAATGTAGGTATAGCGCATTGGCGTCAAACCCTACAATTCTACCACAGGGCTGTTGTGGATTACCACGAATGAATGACCTTCCGGTCTCGTGGTAGCGTTTGAAAATTATTTTTTTCTAATATTATCAAAATCAAACTATTTTTCCTCATTATTGTAGATCCATAGACATCAAGTTTGTTAAAATCGATTTACCGGAAGTTGCGTTTTTCATCAAAATGGCTGACGCCATTTTGTTTTTCAAATTTTATCCGAAAGTAAACGCCTGAAAAATGTTTATTTATAATCTAATATTTACGTTTTTTAAGATCAAAACGTAGGTATTTTCCAGTTTTTTTACTGTGCAAAAATGTTGTAAATAAAAAAATATTTTATATGCTTTCTTTGACATTCTTAAACCCCACCCCTTGATTCTACGAAAAGTTTTCGACATTTATCGGTCATTTCTTATTCTAATATTAATAAAATCAAAATATGTTTTTTACAAGGTTACATTTCCCCTGTTCTCGTTTCAGATGAAGAATTTCTACTAGCATTTGATAAGATTATAGCAAAGGCTTCATTATCTACTGGTTACATCCGACTTCTACATAGATGCCGAATTCTACCGACGGCAAGGATCCTTCATCCTCAGGTATCAAAGGTACAGCAAGCAGATTTGGTTAACTCTGAAATTTCCAATGGGGACCAGTGTTAAGGAAACACTATACGAAGTCAAAACCTTACCAGTTCCACTGAAACCAAATTCTTATCACGCCACCAAAATAACATCCATGCCTCCGTTCATAGTGGAGCGAAGATCCCTTTCTGGTTTCTACTATGCTTTACCAAAGATACACCAGTTAGTGAAATATTGCCATACAATGGGTAATTTTAACAGAGAATGTAAGATAAGTTTTAAGTACAACTCTTTTAATTCACCCACTTGCGTGGCTGCAGTCCTGAAGGAAAATGATGATTTAATTCACCGGTATTGTTCTTTTTAATTTTTATATCCCCTCTCCGAAGGAAAGGGGGTATACTGTTTAACCCCTGTGTGTGTGTGTGTCTGTCGGTCTGTCTGTCCGTCCGTAACAAAAATTTCTGTCGCATTTATCTCAGCAACTATTTATCGCAGATGCTTGAAATTTTTACGCAATATTTGTATAGGCATGCCATATCGTGGGATATATTTTTGTACCAATCAAACGTCAACTTCCTGTTTAATGAGTACTTTATTTATTTTTAGCCAAACATTTCAAACGAATTTCCGTCAAAGATTTCTCAGCAACTATTTATCGCAGATACTTGAAATTTTAACACACTATTTGTTTTGGCATGTCATATTGTGGGATATATTTTTGTACCAATCGGACGTCAACTTCCTGTTAAATAATGACTGTTTATTAACAAATAATAAACAAATCACTATAGGTTTTTTATATTCTTTAATTTACAATGTTTTAATAAATGATAATATACGTAATTTATTGTCATTACTATGTCATTAAAAAAAAACGATATAACGCTTAAAAAGGTTCTGAAATGGATGTTGATGCAAGACAATTACTATTTTTGTCCACGAATCCTTGAATCACACATTTCCGTTTTCTTTTTCCTGCAATGAAAGAAGACAATGTTATTACTATGCTTTAAATCCATGAAGATTAGGTGTCCAATACAAATTCAAATCAAATCACCTTTGTATTCCCCCAAATATAAAAAAATACCATGAATACCTCAGCTGTCCTTCAGAAGTGCAAGACCCTTCTTCATTGTTTCTGATGTTTTGGATGCCTGATATTAACGAATGGCCCTTCTCAGACATTGTAAACGAGCTTCCGGTACACTCACTGTTTTTAGAATAACCTGTAAATATCTCAGCAACTTTTCCCTTGTCTGCATCAGTTTCATTAACTTTTTCTGGAGAGACGTTATTTTTTTCCAAATCTCAAAAAAGAGACATTGATAAACAAAAAACAGAATCATCATAATACAAACAATTATAAATAATACAATAGTTAAAACTTCTCTTGTGGACATGGATTTCGATTGGAGAGGGATTTCTCCGGCGAGAATGGCATCTCCCAGACTAGTGAATATTTCCTGATTGTTTCTAACTCTTTCTCCTACCTTGTCCAAAAGTAATTTGTTTTCCTGACCAGTGGCTAAAAAATGCGAATACGCACTGTCATGAAACTGAACGTTTGGCAAGCTAAAGTCCTGTTCCACATCGGTCGTTATACTGGCGTCAATGAATTTTCTTTTTTGGGTGTCTAAACTACTTCTTAAAACCGCAAAATTCATGAGATAATGGTACTCGGCTCCGATTTTTTCAGTTTTATCTTCACAATCTGATGAAGAGTATGTATTTATTTCAACTGTTTTAGACCTGATAGTGCATTGACAAGGCAGTTTTATCATACAAAAATGACATCCACGAATAACTCTTTTACTATTGTTACAATCCATGTTCAATCGGTCTTGTCTTGTAACCAGTACACTGTTAGAAGTGAGCACATCAAGAGACGACTCGCCTTCCTTATAGTGATCCTTTAAAAAAGTGAAGGTACATCTTCTGTGAATATCAGCATTGTTGTTCCTTAACAGAGCAATGACGCAATCAGCTGAATGTTCCGTTTTAAAGACTAGTCCCATAGAACACAATGTCTGATAGGATCAAATGGTATGACACTGACTAGTTGATTTACTGTCCGTTAAGGTTGCATATTCAATTCCTAATGACTGTTGTCTCACTACAATGTAATGCGGTACATCGGCAATGCGTGTTGCATGATTGCTCCCTTTCCATAGGGAACTGGAAATGAAGTTACCGTGTACAGTGTATCTCGTGAATTTCGATCAACGGCAAATTTAACGGTGACCCACAGATGCTTCTTGCGTCTATTGTACCGGGCAGTGCTTGATCCATGACGTCTGTAATAATGAATTAACGCCTTTTGGATAATTTTATCTATTGCCGCCTGGAAATCTTTATCGGGTATAAGAAACTTTCTGTAAATTTATTATAGCATCTCGAATCTCATTAATGTTATATTTAAATGAATCAGTTACATTAGCTGCCAGAAATGTTAAGGCCTTTATTTCATCTACAATCGCATTTGAACGATCCTCTAAACCTTTCATATTCGTTATTACACCGTCTATCATATTACCCATGTTTTGGAATCGGACATTTAGAATCCTTATGTACGATTTGAAATTCTTTGCATGACTAAGAATCGCTCCGGTGATGTTTCTGTTCCTACGTATGAGATCATTGACACGATTGGCTACAATTTGTAAATCTTCCCCTGTGGCGGTTCCAAACAAGGTCCTCGATAAACCCCCGATAAATGACAGTGGGGCACTCCTTTGTCTTCTTCCAGGACCCTTGAACGAAACTGTATTTAAAGCAATAAAATTAGACAACATGTTAACTTCATGTTGCATATCCTTTTCAAGAGTCGAAAGTACCAAACCTAAGGGATGAATTCTGTTTTCCTGACATATTCTATTAACTTGCGGATTGCCCCCCCCCCCCCCCCCCGGGCAAACGACGGCTGACACCTTCGTCGGGATGTCAATGACAAAGCTATGATACCAAAAGTTATCCGAAGGGACAACATGACCCAAGTCCTCCATGAATACACCTGTATTTCCCATAAATCGATTTTCAAGAGTCCAATGAGGCGAGATCGTAATGCAAACGAAAATAAAACAAACGGTAAAAAGATTCATTATTATTAATGAAACCGTTAATAATAAGAGCTAAAATATACACTAAGAATGCTAAGAATTTAAATACAAAGATTTTTGTAAGGAAAACTTTGAACGTTTGATATAAGCAAGGATACGAATAAGCTGGATGAAAATCGCAGATTATTAGGGCCCCGCAAGGATTTGCGGGTGCCCTATAGTAATCACTCTGTCTGTCTGTCTGTCACGCTTCCGTCCACAAATTTCCTGGGTTTTTTTTCTAATAATTTTTTTAAGTTCAAATTTGTTATGGTAGTTCAGTAGGCAGAAATACATATGTTGATGCTTGGTGAAGTTTGGTTCTCTATGTCTTCTGGTTTGGAGCTGGGGTGGTTGGATAAATTCCTTAACTATGTATATGAACGAATCGGCAAAGAGAGATATCTGCTGAGAATGTTACCATTGTATACTTGGACGGATGTGCAATATTTGGCATTTGGGATTAATTAACATTTCACAGGAAGAAAATCCTAGGCTTTATCTTTGTCTGTCACATTGAGATTAATTACTGCACTGCCTGTGTCTGCAAATTTAGACATGAGGTTATCCCTATTTTATGCAGATACAAGGTTACTTTTTAGAGTTTTTGGACATTCAGGAATTATCTTGTAATTTCAAAAATACAGTTGTTACTTATAATTTTCATTTTTTTTTACCACTTTATATGTACTGCAGTTCTTTACATCTTATGTCGGGCCTTTAT
Source organism: Magallana gigas (assembly GCF_963853765.1). Lineage (NCBI taxonomy): Eukaryota > Metazoa > Mollusca > Bivalvia > Ostreida > Ostreidae > Magallana > Magallana gigas. The sequence goes on along the minus strand of NC_088862.1, from coordinate 901,573 downwards.
TTTTCATCGTTGTTAATATAAAGAGGATTGAATTCAAAGTCTTTTTCACTTCTCTATATTAATTGTCATAGCGGGGCCTTTCCTGACTGGTCAGTTTTCTAGTTGGTCAAGAAATATTCAGTGCACAATATGCAGTGGTAGTTTTCAGCTAAGATTAACTGTCAACTGAATAGTTATAATAGCAAACCACTATTTATAATACCAACGATAAAGCGGTAACTGCTTCTAGGCACACGAGTTAATGAAGTTTTCAATTATTTTTTTACGGCCAGATATCAAGTTATTTTAAAAAAGTGATAACGTATTCACTGCTTCTGGGTACACATAATTAGTGAATTCTTAAATTATTTCACGGTTTATTATTCATTTTTTTCATAGCTCTTTTGGCAATTATAGACAATTAATATATGGGTCATTCTCAAAATCCGCCAACATTTTGGTCACGGGTCAATAAAAAATTATATCAAGGAAAAATAATATAAATTTGTACATTAATATATACCACACAATATTCTGCGGTTAGCAAAACACATTAATTCTTTTTGCATGACATGTTTAAAGAAAATTTGCCTGTTTTAATGTCCAAATTAGCATGTTTTGCTAAGTCACATACACTTTTTGTTGCACTTTCATGTGGTTTATAAATATATCCAGTACATTTCGCTCTCATTTTTTAAATGTATGCTTTACACAATTCTTAAGAAGTACATTTCAAACAATAAAAGTTTTGTAAATGTACTTGTTTTATGAAATATCAAGACTTAAATGTGTGTTACAAGAGTTTTCGTCTCTCCTGTTATGTTAATGTAAAAACAGAAAAAAAGAAATATTTAGAATGACCCTTTTTGGATTCAATACTTTTCATTAGCCTCAGTTTCATTTTCATGAAGCAAAGTTGTTGACGCCATTTTGTTTAAGTTCGTTGGTTTGAGGAAAATGCCCCAAATGTAAGTATGATTTACTCAGTAGAAAAAAAAATAGTCCTTACTGTTACATTGAAAATTGACTTAAACATGAAGGTAATATGTTTTAACTTGTCTTACAAAATAACCTAACAATTTTGTTTCAAACTACTGCATCATCAACATTGTATGGTAGACAGGAAGGGAAACAAACAACCATATATAGAGTAATTGTCTATCCTGTTATTCTCCATCCTGTTACATGTAAATTTGTAACAAACAATTAATGATTGTATTTTTCTTTATACATCATGCTGATTATTATATATAATCCATGATAAAAATATATGTTTTTGAATTATATCTCAGTTGTTCAAAAATCAATTCAATATCTAGTGATTAATTATAAATATATTAAGGCATTTTAATTAAGTGTAAAAGGAAGGACAATAAATTGTTTCTCAAGCAACATAATTTGTCCACCTTTTGATCAAAATATTTGATCTGCAAACTATTTTTAAAGAATTATAGCAATTTTGTTGAAAAATGAAAGTTGTCTTTTGGGATAGGTAAAAATGGGGATGTCCAATGCTGACAGACAGAGAAAATACAGACAGAAGAGAGATGCCTCATTCCAGGGCCAGAAAAGTTAGATGGGAGTACCCACTACAAAATAAATGACAACATCTGGAAAAAAAGTTACAGAAAAGTGAGACAGCCTACTGTCCATAGTCATACATAAAGCTTAAAAATGCTTTAAGTACTCTGTAAAATGTAATCTTCATTGTCCTTCCTGTTACTTCATTTTCTTTAAAAGTTGATATTTTCTTAGGCAAATATCATTATAGGAAAAGTTTGTTTCTTTTGTATTTTACATAGTAATCAGAAATAAATCTGTTATTTAATTTAAATATCAACATCAATTTCCACTACTGACCAGATTGTGTTATTAGAGGTCTCTGCTGTTACAGTTGTAAACATTTTTCAATTTTTATTCTATATTTTTCAATATATTTTACTTCTTCACAAATGTCATTATATATTAGGAACACCTTAGTAAATTTTCAGGATTTTTAAATTCAGTGTTTAACCAAATAAAGATTTTGATCTGAATGTACACAAGAAGTCCCTCCTGTTGCTTTTTTGTTCTTTCCTGTTTCACTTTTTACTGTAAAGATTATAAAACTTTTATCATAGTATTTAATGGTATTGTTTAAGGTTCATCTATATTTTAACAGCATGTTAATTGACCAAGCTGTGAGATTGATGCTAAGTTTACTATCAATCAACTTTAAATTAGAATTACGATTTTGTAACAGGAGAGACTTGTTTAGTACAGCGAACTGTCTTTCCTGTTGCGCGGCTCAGTCTTTCCTGTTACAGCACCAAAAATATAAAAATATGTTGCTTGTGTATATTTCCTTTAGGTTTGGGTCTACACATATGCTTAAGGTGGCTCTATACACCCACAGTTTATTCCAATTTTCAATAAAAGACCACAAAACATATACTTATCAAATATTAAAATGATGATAGGGATACTATAGGTATTTTTAAAGAATTTTTTAATGTTTTTTCGTGTTTTTGTAAAATATTTTTTTAAAAAGACAGCTTTAACAAATTGAGAGAATTTTTTTTCTCATATGATGGATATTTCCTTCGGACAAAAAAAAATTATAACACTTCTTAACATTCAAAAATGTTATTATTGCAATTTTTTTAGTATTTCCCCAAAACATAATTTTTCATATTTTCTTACTCTGTTGACAAATCATCTGAAAAAGTTGCTTAATGTTATAGGAAAATGTATTTTAATAAATGAAACATAAAAAATTGAATGAAAATCTTTGCAAATAACCACAAAAAATATTTTAAATTTTATTTGGTATGAAAGTTCCTCAGGTCAGTGTTATCGTTCCTATGTCCAAAGGCCCAAACACCTTGAGGACTTTTCATTTCTGAGTTGAAAAAAATTTCCGAAATATCACGATGGAATGATAAATACTTCATTATAGGCCTGTATAAGTGAATATATTCGCTTTAATGCAAAACTAAGTCAAATAAATAAAGGGGAAAATTGACTAGGCTAATGCATGTAGGATTTATGTATCCCAACCTGAGAGAAATTCAAAGCAACCCTCCCATCCCCTTAAGGTGTCGATATAAATGTGCATTAAAGTATATTATAATTGCAATATTTTTACCTATTTAGAATTTTCTTTCACTGTATTCAAATAAAAAATACGTTTTAGAAAAAAAAGTTTTTGTTCTCAACGGGATTCGAACTCATGATCTACATGTTTGTAGGGTAGCCACGAAACCGCTGCGCTATCGTGTAACATGTACGAAATGGGAAAGAAACTATCTACAAAATTATACTTGATTTTATTGTTTATTTCGATAAATAATAACACACAACGTGAAGGTATCACATACCACATTACTTGTAAGTAATGATTTTTCCAAATATCAAATTAAATCTATTCATTTAACAATTTTTTCAAAAGAGCGGTCCCCATACATTTCGCCTCAGTTTAAATCAGCCAGTACCGGAATTGCTTGCTTCCAGATTTACTTTTTTGCGTACTGCGTCATCAAAAAGTGGTGTATAGAGCCACCTTAAAGTTTCATTTCTGATCAAATATAAGCACTTTGAGCTTTATAGTTATCTTTTTATTCTGTAAAATTGTGAAAATAACAAACAAAATGTTTACCTGTTTGAACATTTTCTATTATACTATTGTAATTTGTATTTTGCTTCTGTTTCATTGAAAAAATGTTAGTGGTTCTTTATTTGTCATGCTTTCACAATATTGTCTGTAGAAATTTTGGAATATTTTCTTGCTTCATTTTATTAAAATTTGCATTTTCTTATGTGTAACAGGAAGGACAACATTTAAGTATGACCAGTTCTTTGATCGTGTTTTACTCCGAAATCAAATAATTTCTAGATGGGAGTTAAGTGGTTTTGTATTTTTCAGATATGTGTATATTGTTACAATTGAATAAAATTATTTTTCAACAGAAGAGAATTCTTGATTTTTCTTAAATTTTATTTCTACGTTTTTTGATAATGACTCATATACATACACACAAGTATATTACTCCCGGGTATATTGTCCAATTGCCTGGAAAAGAAATAATTAAGTTTTATTGCTCTGAATGGTAAGTAAGTGGTGGTTTTTTTTCATTGATATCAGAATTGTTTTTTAAAATATAGTCAAGTGTACTTTAAAAAGCATGGCATCAACAACAATCAAATCCTCAACAAGTGGGTTAAATATTGCGTTGAGCACTCCACCCAGGTAAGGTCCTATGTAGAATCGTTGAAAAAAGAAGGAGCTCTTGACGAAAACCATACCAATGAGAAGTTAGACATCCCTGCTTCCAAACTCAAAGAGTTGGAGAAGTTTTTGTCTGAAAACTACACACGACTACACGAGTCCTCTGAAGCACTGCGACGGGTTTGTATATTTATTTCTTGTAAGGTGAAGACAAAACCTAGAACGAAGAATGATGCTAAGAAGAATGGTCAACCTAAAACGAAAACTGCAGATACAGGACCTGATGATCAGTGTAATCAAATAACCTCTGCACCTGAAAAGAAGAATATCAGAGAAGACAAGGTGTCAAAGGGCAAACATTGGGTACCCTGTAACTATTGCTTCGCGTAAGTCAATTTTATAAGTTTTATATTGAACACACCGTTTTATTCATTAAAGTACAAAACGGACTCTCAATTGGCTTGTTGCTTATAATGATATTCCCTCGTTTTGTTTTTAATTAGATATGGTACAGAACGTCCCGAACGTCGGAAATCTCATATGCAGAGATGTCCCATGGGACCTGATGGAGATAGTGTTGAGGAGCGAAATGTATTTTTCGATCAATCTCTAAAGGATTTTCGAGCAAAAACCATGAATATAAGCCAACACATTTATGTCAATCCAAGGAGTTTGGAAGATAAACTGTACGACAAATCTGAGGTGCTTTTAATGATGTGACAGCTCGGTCACCTAGAAATACCGCTAGGTGCCCGTATGAGGGCACCAGCCCCTGAACTAGGACGTAGAAATCCGACCCACAATGTGGTTTCCAAAAGTGCACCAAACCCTATTGCAGATTTAAACGACAGGGTTAGTGCTAGTGCACCAAACCCTATTGCGGATTTGAATGACAGTGATGGTAAGAGATGAAATAATTGAAATTTTCTTACACTCGGAGAATTCAATGAGATATAAATAGCGCTTTTCAAAATGTCCTCATGCTGAAAATTGTATTGCAGAAGCAGAATTCAATTCAGATAAAGTCCATGTTGTGACAGTGGAACCTATGAATGAAGACGAAGATGAGAACGTACCTGCAGAAACTTTATCACCGAGTAAAGGTAAGTCTTCAATCGTTCCAGACGAAGGGGAACAATTGCCCTATTGCCCGGATATTTTTGCACCTACCCCAGAGAAAGAATGTATTGGAGTGGAGGAAGAGCCCTTGCATCGACCAACACGAGTTAAAAGAAGAATTTTATCGTTGTCCTCAGAGGAAGACGTGGATACAGAGGATGTTTCCTACAGACCGTCTGTCGAGAGCGAAGAAAAAGCCAACACCACTCCTCCAGAAGAAAATATAGGTAAGAATACGCCTAGGAAGAGGAATCCTCCAAGGGATCCAAGCTCCCCCGATTACGTTAGGAAAGTGATAAAAGGTAATGGAGCCCCGTACGAGTACGCATCTGGTCTGAAGCAAAAGCTTTAAGAAACTGGGTTTTATGATGTTCCTGCGGGGTTCCTAGAGCTGGAACCACCAGACAATAGTAAACTATAACAAATCATTAAACCATATTCTTAAGTATTACATGCAAACAACGGACATGATCAACGTAGACAGACCCGAGTATGATCGACTCCTTCATGTCCAGAGCTATTGTGAAACCATCACGGCAGGTACCGTCAAAAACTGAGAAACCCCCGCCGCCTTTCACCAAAGGTTCTGTCCGACATTGTCGAAGCGGTTCGGAAAGCTGCCGAAGAGGAACTTGAAAAAAATCGAGAATTGAATTATCTCTACGACAAGAGATGGAGTTGCATTGATTAACCGGTATCTAGCAGCAGAAATATGTCTTAGACAAGGACGGAGACAGGGTGTAGTCATGCATTTTTATGTCGATCAGTATAAGGCTTCGCTCACACAGGGGAAAAGGTTCTTGTTGTGCCTGTGCACGAGCACCAAACAGCAAAGCAGTATTCAGGTAAGATTGTTCTTAGGTCATACCTCCAAAACTTCATTGAAAGGTGTATTAGAAAAATCCGTCTGGATATAGTTTTGAGAACACAGAGCAAGAGCCCAAACATGTTGCTGCAGTTTAATGGTCAACCCTTCCTGAAGGTATTTCAGGCCATTGTTGCTCTCCAGCAAAAACTTGGCATCCAGAAGCCCTTCACCATTAGTGATTCCAGGAAGTCTGTGGAGACATATGCCAATCATTTGGACGCCAGCCTTCAAAAGACAGTTGCAACTTTTTGCCATTGAGAGTCTTAACTTTTCGTAGAATTAAGGGGTGGTGTTAAAGAATGTCAGAGAACGCATATAAGACCTTTTTTTATTTACAAAATTTTTTGCACAGTAAAAGAACTAGAAATTACCTACGTTTTGATATAACAAACTTAAATATTGGATAATAAATAAACATTTTACAGGTGTTTACTTTCGAATAAAATTTGAAAAACAAAATGGCGTCGACCATTTTTATGAAAATTGCAGTTTCCGGTGGCAGTTATGCCCTTATTTTATTTCGATTTTATTTTGATGGTGTCATATAGATCTTCTTTCTCGTGATCGATCAAGGCAAAACTAGCCCCCTCTTTTGTACCACTTTCAAACAACATTCGCCCCGGTACCGAAATACTACAATTGAATACGGTATATCGATGTGTCGTTCGAAATAATACTTTTGCAAATTTTTAACAGCTTGTACGAAAGGTTCGACATCAAGGTTGTTGTACCAGATTAGAAAATCGCGAAAGGTTGTCATTTTCCTTTCGTTCCACACTCTTTGACAGAAAGCATGCTCTTCGCCGGTAATATTGGCATTCTTTAAACTGGAATAAAAGGCCTCGTTAGGCGGAAGTCGGTCGCAATCCAGTTTGTCAGTATCGTTGAGAAATTCATAGGGGGAAAACCTTTACATTTTTGAACCTCAAATGCTTTTTAAAACCACGAATAATTAATACCAGGACTCAGATATTGTGAGATATCTAAAAACTTAAATTTTTTCGTTCTGATGCACGAATAAGAATTATTGTGTTTGACAACGAAGGCCTCGTTCTCGTCGAGCTGGAGGTGTTTGACGAGGTAACTCTTAATCAAATTATTATCATATTTGGCAGAATCAAAATCAATGCAGATCATTTGTTCACAATATTTTTCAAATTCCTCTTTTAATTTATTTGTAAATTTTCTATCTTCATTTATCATTTCCTGAATTTCTTCATCATCCCCAGCCTCTCGAACACGTCATTACAAATTCCCTGGTCAAACACCAAGTCATCGAGAGCGGCAAAAACATCTGAAAACTTTTCTTTGGTTAATTCTGCAGCTTTTCGAGCAATTGTTAACATGTAATCAAGCATTTTTTCGACGAGACTGTCGACGTTGGATTTAACAATACAACGCGGTTCGGTGTGGTCGTCTACATTTGAACACACGCTTACCGATATGGGGACGTGTTGTTCCGTGTATTGGAGATTAACACTGCTTTGACTATTATTTGGTACTAGCATGGATTCAAAATCGTACACTAAAAACCATTCATAAAAACGTTCATTAGCATTAACTGATATACCATGTTGTTCTAACTTATCAAAAACGGTATCTGTAGTAGAATAAAACCCTCCCTGGAATTGTTTCTTTGTTCTCTTTGTGCACACACGCTGGTGTTTTTTTTCAAATTATTTAGAAATTCAAAATCTGCATTGAAAGTTTTTGGCGTACGTGTCAAATTTAGTGATGTACGACAAATGATGGTCGAAGAGAATTAAATATATATTTTTATTTGTAAATAACTTGCGCAGTCCCATCTTCTTGCAAAGAATATACATTTACATTGATTTCAAAACATTTCTCGAAATAGACAATTTGATAAGGTAATACCCGGAAAGGATTGTAGGGCTGAATTTATTTTCATGTCTTGTGTTTTATTAAAAGAAACCCATTTTTCAAATAGCTTTTGGGTTTCAATTTCCAGCAATAACCAATCATTGTCCCTGTGCAATGCTAGACAGCGGAAAGCACAAAGGTTGTCCTAATATAAACACTTTTTTGATTCGTCGTCATCGAAATAATAGATTTTGAGCGTTTAACGTGTTCTGGTACAGTAACTTTACCCTTACCCAAAACAAAATTCATATGGTAGATGACGATGCGAAATTTTGTTATTAGCCAAATTTACCACAGATCTGTGTCGTTGAGGTGACGTCGAAGATGTCGTTGCATCGTTATTCTGAATTAATAAATCAATAACATTAATAATCAAAAAAAAATATCAATACCTTTTATATAAAACCAACAAAAATCACGAGATTTTTATATAACCACAGATTTGTTGCTTTTGTTTTGTTGCAATGTCGTTGTGGATGTTGATGGAAAATTGATCTAAGTAAATAAAATATACAAAAAAATCTGTTAGAGAAGAATAAATTTTTATTAAAATTTAATTGTATGCAGACACTATTCTTTGTAATTATCAATGTATAAAAGTTTTAAATGCTGGTTAATAACCTATAAAAACGGAATATTAATTATATCGACTAGCGTTTTTAATGCTCATCAATGTTTAATATATTCATTTCCCATGCTGAAGGGAAGTAACTAAAATATCTCATTGAGGAAATCTTAAAATCCCGGATTATAATGTGTTAAGAAGGAACAGATGTACGGGTGAAGTGCTTTTTCCAGACAGTTTAATTACACATAACAGAGTTTTGATTGATATGAAAAAGTAAAAAGATTTCTCTTTGTTCTCTTAGCATATACATAAATCGATGCTTTCGGATTGCTTCACTCCTTTGTGAGCAATTAACTGAAAGATCGTCCCAGTTAATCGAAAGAAGAAGAAGATGCATGGCAGGAAGAAAAGTTGGAAGCTTAAGTATTATTTTGAAATTATCTTATACCTATTTAAGAAGGTAAATAGTTTTTTTAATATAAATATTTACATAGATGAAATAATTATTTCAAAAAAAATTATGATCTAATTTTACAAGACTAAGAATCCGCGAGTTTTCAAAGCTAGAGATACTTTGCATTAAAATGCTGGGTATTACTATTCGACAAATGTGAAACGATGAAAATGCGATATCTACAATATCATAGAAGTAATTTTTTTTATAATCTTTTTTTATATGGATATCTAAAATTTATTTTATGTTATTTTAGACTAACGATGTTTGGTTAGATGCCAGGCCAATTATAATTCACTCAACCCCGAGAGCCCCTTTGTTTAGACGGGTATATATGATTCATTACATTTTTATCTCTACAATGAAATAACAAAACAACATCTAAAATATTGATTAAGTAACATTGTTTAAGTTAAAAATGTTAATTCAAAGAAATAACTGAAATAAACTATTTCAAAGAATTTATACGTATACATTTTCTATAGGTAAGAAGGAGAATAGAGTTTACAGAGAGGGAGGAAGGTGGGGAGTGAGCACTCCGTTTGATTCTCCGGCACGGACGCAGAAATTAAAACTTTATAGTAGCATACCTTGCGTGTCTGCTGGTGTCGTTTACATTTTGTTCTCATCAAAATATTCAACGCTGAAGTTTTCGCATTTAAATAATTTAATTAATTTGTGCTCAATGTAAACGTGCGGTGCGATGAGATAAAAACTTGAACGTGTAGTCGCAGTACAAATTCCGCTTTGCACACCCTAACGTGGCGATCATAGTTGTCTTTTCGATTCAGAACTTTTTCACAAATATTGCATCGAAAACTTTCTGATTTTTCATGTATCTCTCTATTATGAGGCATGAGAGAAGATTTGTTACAAAATGACTTGTTGCATATGATACAAAATGACATGCTCGAAAACAACCGCACTTTGCAAATGCTATTGACAACTGAACTAGACTAAAAGTAAATATCTTTATCATATATGTTGTATATCATTAGTCATAAAATCACATTATTTTACTTCTTGGTTCTCTTTCCGGGTTGATAGATCTGACCGGATGTTGTCCGGAAATTTACATTTTTCTTGTAAACGCAAGTGTTGAGGATTTGCTATTAACTTTAATCATAATTTTGTGAAATTTCAACCCCTCAGACTTTCCATCAATTAAAACCTTGTAAATTGTTTGGTTGTGCTCTCCAGACCGACTCAATTTCTCAACATTGCAGAACACGAAATATATTTTTTTATTCCTTTTATCTTGTCAACAAATATTTTTTTTAAAAATTGAGTCGGGAAAGCGCAAGCAAACATTATTTTAAGGATGATCTAACCACGATTATCTAGAGGACCTGTTTTACAAACAAAACATTAACGAGTACGACCAAATTTAATTCTGCTAAATAACTTTACGTAGTCGGAAATTTTTCTTTGTTAAACAGACCTCCTATTTTCCTTCCTTCTTTCGTTTCGTAGGAATGTAAACTACTGAACACAGATTTTTTAAAATACATCTTTAAGTTTTCTTTCCTCTTTTCATTACAATATATATTTTTTTTTCCAGACAATCGCCGAAAAAAGCCTTCAGCAGCGCGTGCTGAAGCTTGATGAAAGCTTGGAAGCTCTGAGACAGGGAGGAGAATCCTCCGGAAATTAAATGTATGCAATTTTTGCAAAATTGAAAATGTTCAAAATTTCAACATGTCTTTTTCAATTATGTTTAGTGTTGAAACAGTCTGTAGCAATTTACTCAAAATTTACAAAACAACCACTGACACGATAATACAAAGATTACAAATAATTCAAATATTTATATTTTGTTAATTGAATTCATAAAGAATTTCAGAAAAGTCAATATGTTAAAAAGTTTATCATTACAAAAGGAGGTTGGAGAAATCAATAAGCACTGGCGTCGGAAGCAAATTGAAAGTGGGGGGGGGGGGGGCTAGACAAATCCTCAGAAATATTGGGGAAAAAAATTTCCCAAAATCATGGAAATCCTAATCCGTGGAGGGGGGGGGGGGGGAGTATACCGAAAAAATCTTACTAACTTTGCCAAAAAAGTGGGGGGGGGGGCTAAGCTGTTGGGTGGGCGCCTCTGCCTTGTCGAACGGCGGAGTGGTCTTGGTTGAGGAGTTGGCATGACTGGTGGGGGATCGAATTTGAAAAGGTACATCGTGGACTCCTCTCCTCACACATAGCGCCAGAATTATCACTAGAACAATCAAGTTTCTCATGACAACTGCGTCAAACTCGGTGAGTGACTGGGACTCGATCTCGATGTGCACCCGTCTCACTTTACCTTCACCCCCCCCCCCTTTACGTGCGGTTTTCCGATCCATGTATTACTATTCACCATGGCGTCAAGAAGCAAGCAAATCTACGAACATTGGGTGGCTATGCAAGACAACATAGGACCAGGGAAGGAATGGCCATTTCTCATCCGAAGACTATTTTGGACTCATTTTCTTAGTCATTGGCAGCAAATTTTAAATACTGCTTCTGTTAAGGTTAATTTCAAGTAATAATATTTCGCTCTTAATTGCATTTAAATACTAATACATCCATGGAATAAATAATGTACAGTTGTGCATTCTTTTAAATTATTCTCATTTTCTTAGTCATTGGCAGTACATTTTAATTAATGCTCTTGTTAAGGTTAATTTTCAAGTAATAATATTTCGCTCTTAATCGCATTTAAATACTAATACATCCATGAAATAAATAATGTACAGTTGTGCATTCTTTTAAATTATTCTCATTTTCTTAGTCATTGGCAGTACATTTTAATTACTGCTCTTGTTAAGGTTAATTTTCCAGTAATAATATATCGCTCTTAATTGCATCTAAATACTAATACATCCATGAAATAAATAATGTACAGTTGTGCATTCTTTTAGATTATTCTCCAATGGCAGGATTTACCGTTTATATGCTTAGAATGTTAGCAACAGACGATACGAGTACCTAGACGGTCGGGTTAGCCGATATGTGCCGAGAGAAAACAAAATGTTTTGAAAATAAAGAAAACTGTATTGTCAGAAAGTACGGAAGTCATGATTATGACCAGGAAGAAATGCGGCAACTATCGGGAACGCATTATAGATAAGGTACTGAGGAATTAGACATGTCCCACAGAATGAACCTCTGCCATTCAGTCAACTGAAATGTTACTGATAGAAAACTGTAATGTGGCTGAATGGCATTGCTTTGCCATTCAGTCACCTTTCCAGACCATTCAGTTATCATTCAGTTGACTGAATGGTAGAGCTTCATCCGTGTCCTTGTGGCCGACGAGATGAATTCCACAAAGGGAACCCAAACAGCTACTATTATTCTATTGTTTCTTTTTCAGATTTCTTTTTAGGGTCTTCCGTCTTCGGCGGAAGACCCTACCATTATTCTATTGTTTCTTTTTAACTTTTCTTAAAAGGGTGTTCCGATTTTAGTGTGCACTGTATTCCGATCCATTACTTACTCTCAAACATGGCGTCAGGATGTAGGGAAATGTACGAACATTGGGTGTGACGCAAGATGCAAAACATCATAGGACCAGCGAAGGAATGGCCATTTCTAATACGACGCTTATTTTGGACCCGCTTAGCGTCATTGGCAGCGAATTCTGATAAGAGCTCTTGTTTACCTTAATGGACTGGACCCTCTCATGTTTATGGAATTGGTAACCCTGAAAGGTCTTACAAGGGATCCATCTACATTTAATCATTTCAATGTCCTCTTCAGGTAATATATATTCCCTCTTAATTGTATCAAAATAGTTATACATTCATAAATAAATAATGTACGGTTGCACATTCCTTTAGACTATTCTCCAATGGCAGGAATTACCATCTTCACGCGAGGAGTGTGAGCAATAGACGATACAAATACCTAGACGGTCGGGTAAGGCGATATGTACATATAGTTTGTTTTTATTTTAAGTATTTTAATTGTTCCTTGTCAATATAATATTTCCGAACCCACAGTGTTGTAGTCCTATCCATTGACCCTTTCAATCAAGTTATGCATTTTAATTGGTTCTTGTCTTTAAATCCCCACCCATACTTTCGTTCTGGGTTCCATTCGTCCCACCCCTTAGTCTATAAAACACCTGTATTTCCAACAATCTTCTCAGGACGCATGGGAAACATGTCATGGCCTAGGAAAAGTGACGGTAGCTATCAGGAACGCATAGTCGACAACATTACGGATATATCCACCGCGGGATGAGCATTCCAAACTGAAAGTGAGGACAGGTATGCAAAATAAATAGACTTTAATAATTATATACTTCTTTTATGGAACTTTATGGCAAATTCATGATTTTATACTTTCCTTGATTTGACTTTTGGAAGTTACTGAATCGGAATAAAGATCGAAGGGAGTGCCATTGCGACGGTCTGCAGGAAAGAGAGGTAAATGTTCAAGTAATAGATAACGTACAGATTTTTCATTAATGAAAAGAAATGTAAACCACAGGTGTTTTATTATAATATTCTAATTTCAGCTCCAAATAAGAAATACAATGGCGCAGAACCCCAAACAAAGTCAAAACCTAAGAAGCACAAAGGTAATATTAAAAAAAAATAATTAACTAGTGGTTTAATTCATTTTTTTGTTATGTAAATAAAATGTATTTACTTTTCAGTGCATTAACCTTTCAGTGTCGTCAATTACATCTTGGAAAAGGCGGCACACAATAGCTATTTTTGAGGAAAATGACAGTCCAGAACGCCAAAAACCAGCATCGACGTCCACAGCCATTGCACCACAACATGGCGCTGGTAGCAGTTCTTTACCTGTGAGGAAAGAGAAAAGAGGCAACTGTCGTCACCTATCATATTTTTAGAAAACAGTTAAATGTGCTTGTCATAATGACATAGAATTTGAAATGCAGATTTATATAATGTAATAATAAATTATACTAGACTTTGACCCGTGCGTGCACGGGTTGACATTGCATATAATATCGGGCATTTATAAAATAGATACATCGAAACACTGTATATTGTTGACATTTGCATAACCAAACTTCAAGCCTCCAATAATGCTATTAATTTCACTACACTCTGCTGAGTTGGAATAATTTAACTGTGTCTCGGGAAATGCCTTCACCAAAGTTAAAATGCCTCCCATATACCCGTAATGTAGCAGAAAATTGCAGAGTCGCTCCAAAACGATTTTGGAGAAAATTAATAAAGTTGTATTGAAAATAACAGTCAAATTGTTCACATCAAAGTATTTTGAAGCTGTAAATACTTTTCTTCGATAATTCTATAATAATATTATTGCAGAATTCAACATAATTCAACAACGTTTTTTACACACCATGTTTACATTCGAAACTCTCGGGATTTTTTTTTAATAGTAAATGCATTGTGTTAGAGTTATCTCCCGTATTTTCTTTGATGAACAGAAAAATTTCCAATGAAAATTAACACGCATTTGTTTTATCGTTTCCAAGATTATCCATGCAAATGTGATATTGTGGAAGCATAAAATAAAGAGCCTCCCGTGATTAAGCGTGAATGTAATGCGCATGCGCAAAATTGTAAAATCCAAAAAATTCAGATGATTTCCGGAATTTTTTAAGGAATTTTCGTTGATTATTAATTTACGAAGCTTGATTTAGAAAAAATAAAAACAAATTGGTAATCTTCAAGTACCAATGATGTTTAAAATATTTAAAACAAAAGACAGTACTCTTCCGATTTATCGGTATTAAAGCTAAAAAATTCGAGTCTATTATTTTAATATAGTAGTATAGATACCCTAATTTTAATTACAGGCTCCTCCAAGATGAGAACAAATAAGGTATGCCAACCTCCCACGTTCAAAGAGAAGGAAGGTCAACGGAGTACAAAGCGGCGATCAAACCCCTCTCCAAGTCGGCGTTCGTTTGGACTTCTTCCGATGAAGACTTCACAGGGGATTTCGCCACATATTATTCTCATATCAAAATGATATGATTCTTATATGATTGCGCTGATATGAGATAATTAAAAAAGGGCATAATTTCAGAATCATATCATTGGTATTATATGAGAATCATATAATTCTGATATGCGAATTATGTGATAAGAGCATCATATCAAAATTATATGATCGCTTATATAATGATTATATAATTCTTATATGACAATCAGTAATTTTGAAATGATATGAGAATCGTATGAATATAATATGTGTGCAAACTATGGCTTTGCAACGCAACATATGCCCCCTATTTGACACATGTTAAACCTCAGTAGTAATAAGATACATAGAATGTATGCTATCCACATATTTCACATGCAAATACATGTAAAATAAATGCCTCTAAATGTTTTCAGTCTTTAAAATCATTTATTGATACTCCCCAACTTGCTGTTCCAACCTCCCATCAAATGGTCTGAGAAATTTCATTGGTTTTCCTTTCCAAACCACTTGAGTTTATCTAAAATTATAGCTAGAGAAAAAAAACCCACAACAATTCTCAGAACAAGATATCTGTGAGCCAATGCTCACTAGTGATACCCCCGCTCTGATGTGAATATGCAAAATAAGCAAAGTCGACATTTAACAGAAAGCTGGCATCCGATTGGTACAGAAATATATCCCACAATATGGCATGCCTAAACAAATAGTGTGTTAAAATTTCAAGCATCTGCGATAAATAGCTGCTGAGAAATCTTTGAGGAAAATTTGTTTGAAAATTTTGGTTAAAATAAACAAAGTACTCATTTAACAGGAAGATGACGTCCGATTGGTAAAAAAATATATCCCACATTATGGCATGCCTTAACAAACACTGTGTAAAAATTTCAAGCATCTCCGATAAATAGCTGCTGAGAAATCTTTTACGTTTGTTTGAATATTTTGGCTAAAAATAAACAAAGTCATTATTTAACAGGAAGTTGACATCTGATTGATACAAAAATATATCCCACAATATGGCATGCCTAAACAAACACTGTGTAAAAATTTCAAGCATCTCCAAAAATAGCTGCTGAGAAATCTTTGATGAAAATTTGTTTGAAAATATTGGCTAAAAATAAACAAAGTCGTCATTTAACAGGAAGTTGACGTCCGATTGGTACAAAAATACATCCCATGATATAGCATGCCTATACAAATACTGTGTAAAAATTTCAAGCATCTGCGATAAACAGTTGCTGAGAATTCTTTGACAGAAATTTGTTTGAAAAGTTTTGCTAAAAATAAACAAAGTCGTCATTAAACAGGAAGTTGACATCTGATTGGTACAAAAATATATCCCACGATATAGCATGCGTATACAAATACTGTGTAAAAATTTCAAGCATCTGCGATAAACAGTTGCTGAGAATTCTTTGACGGAAATTTGTTTGAAAAGTTTTGCTAAAAATAAACAAAGTCGTCATTTAACAGGAAGTTGACGTCTGATTGGTACAAAAATATATCCCACGATATGGCATGGCTATACAAATACTGTGTAAAAATTTCAAGCATCTGCGATAAACAGTTGCTGAGAAATCTTTGACGAAAATTTGTTTGAAAATTTTCGTTAAAAAATAAGCAAAGTCGTCATTTAACAGGAAGTTGACGTCCGATTGGTACAAAAATAAATCCCACGATATGGCATGCCTTAACAAACACTGTGTTAAAATTTCAAGCATCTGCGATAAATAGTTGCTGAGATAAATGCGACAGAAATTTTTGTTACGGACGGACAGACAGACGGACAGACAGACAGACAGACGGACAGACAGACGGACGGACAGACAGACACACAAGGGTAAAACAGTATACCCCCTCTCCTTCGGAGCGGGGGTATAATTAAAATAAATTTAATTCCTGCAAATGATAACATTTAGATATTTCTATTCTTCTTGTTCTTTGGTGCTTCATTAGTTTTCTGAAAAAAGAAACATATTTTGACACTTAAAAATTAAGATATCAGTTTTTATGATTTGTAAATAAGCACCATGTTATAGTACACATGTAGCTTCTGTATGCGACGATATGTCAATGTTATTCTTATTCCTATCCTCTTAAACATTTATTTCACATGTAATAATGATTGCTAAATCATTACATTTGCAAGCTTGGAGAGAGAGAGAGAGAGAGAGAGAGAGAGAGAGAGAGAGAGAGAAATTCAATATCCAACTACAGCATCAATTTGACAAAGTAAAGTATTACTCTAAATTCATTTAGCCCTTCAAGTCTTTCCATCCACTTCTCCCTTTCTGATGTGTTAACCAAAGCACAAGACAAGTTTAGATCTTATCCTGGAATGTAAATGCAACTTCACTATAGCCATGCTTAAGACAAAGAACATAACAGCTTTTAGAATCAAAATTTTAAAAGCAAAATCAAGCATGTGTTGTTAACTATTAAATAAGCTTTCAAAAGGTTTAATATTAATCTAAGGAATCTGGAAAGTTAAATATAAGTATTAACAGTGCAGTTAAGTTTTAAATTAATTTTCATGATATCATATGTATCATACCAGATTCAGAACAGGACGAAATCTTGCTATGAATGTGAGGAGAATGCCAGGATCTTGAAATTATAGTCATACATCATCAGACTACATCCAGCCAAATCTTAGTATTAAGCGTGTGTACTATAATAGCCATTTGCTGAAAAATATAAAACACAAAATAAAATGATGAATATAAACATAGTTTAAATACATTCATATTTTTAAAAAAAATACTGACTTTCATACTACAATATTACTGAAGGTTTATAGTAGAAATAAATGCCATTCTACTATTTTGAAGATGTGAGCAAATTGTGAATAACCTGTTTTAATAAAAAAATGTAATAAAATAACACTCATTTATGTGACTGACTGGTCATTTCCAACAAATACTAGTACTTGTCTTGAAATAACTTGTTAAAGAAGAAAAAAAAACCAATAAATATATGTACATTATATACATATTTGTAAAATTTACTTATATTATCTGTAAAGTAAATTAATATTTTAAATGAAATAAATAACATAAATAATGTTAATGAATAGTTATACATAATTTTATGCGTGACATGCAACATAAGATAATCAGTAAGTCTTTCCATGTTGATCTTCGACAGCTGAGAGGAAGGCCTACTCGTTGCTTCACATCAAGCTTTGCTCTAGATTTAGGCTACTTTCACTTTGAACGTTTTTAGTGTTCAGAATGCGCTTGATCTTCATTAATTGAGATATATTTTGAGTTGGCGATTGTTTTACAAAAGTGTTGTACTATCTAAATCAAATTTAGTTAGCTATAGCTGCACAGAGCTGTCTCTACACTGTGGGAAATAGGCCTATAATTTAACACGCAGGTCTGAATTTTAAATCATAAAATTGTTTATTGTTACATTAAATTTTGTAACTGTATTTCCTCACACGTTTAAATCAACACTCCGACTCTCTCCAGAGAGTGAATATAGTAGTTTTTATAAATAGAAATGATGAATGATTCCGATCGACGATCTACTCGAATTTTCTTGGAAAAACACAGCAACAGTTCTATAACATGTGCAGATTTATTCGCAATCTACCGTCAGTTGATTAATTTAATTGCTCGTAAATGAAAAAGAAATAAGACTGGTAAATCCTTACCTTTTTATCTGAAATCATCCTGCAGTTTCTGGATCTCTTCGGCGTTCGTGACGTAAAATATGACGTATACATTTGAACGACAAAATCGAAGCCGATTCAAGTTTCATTCCGGAATTGTTTACATTTGATTATAGAATTCGTAAAAAATATATTTTATTCTATATGCCTTTTATCAATAGTGATTTTAGTCATTAAACAAAAATATAGGAAGTAATTTTAAGATGTATACACCGTTTACCTACATTACTTGAAAGCAATAGAAATCCAATCATTGAATATTAAATTCACTTATAATTTCAAACAAGTTTTCATATAAAACCAATAATAATCATGCCGCAATTAATTCGAAGGTATTTAAAATGATTTTCATACATTTCCTTTGGAAATATTTTGATGTAAATCCCAATCATATAATTATGATATGAATCTTATATAATTTTGATATGATTTTATTATGATATAATTCTCATATGAAGTAGTTATCATATAATTCAAATCATATCAGAATCATATGATAGGGATTATATAATTCTTGTATGAATCAATTTTGATATCATTCTTATGTGATTTCGATATGATTCTTATATGAAAAGAACTTCATATCAGAATCATATGTGGCGAAATTGCCTATGTTCCAATGATTAAAGAAAATACATAGAAAATATGAAAATGTGCTCGTTATTTCTATTACAAGGGCATGTAGTAAAACTATAAGGTCTATTAATTATATACTTCAAATTTACATCAACAAGTCTCACAGATGAACACACAAGCATGCCGTATAAAATGGCGTCATGTGTTAACTTTTCCCGAAAAAATGAAAAATAATGCACATAAAATATAATGTTTATATACAAAATACGGATGTAGATGTTATTAATAAATCTTGTATAGTTTTCATATCATTTAGAAGACATTTTTTTCATATCATTTAGAAGACAATAACGGATGACAATCAATTTCATATGCCCGTTATGAATCGCTTGCTTTGTATTCCTGACCTTGCCATTGTTCAGCGTCGCACGTCCAAAGATTGGACCAATCAAAATCCACTACCTCATATTCGTTTACAGCTGTGTGAGCATACTCAAATGCACAAACTGCTGGTTGTTTGACAGCAGACTATCTCTTGGGTAAGTAACATATAAACTAATATCCTATGTATTATAGTACCATGAACATGTAAATTTCTATAAAATAAGCAAATAAGTAATGTCTTATGAAGCAGTATTATAAATGTATTTGGTAAATATCGATTAAAAAGTCAGTAGTATTTGATTCTTATTTTAAAGAATAACTGATTCTTTAATCAGGTTACAGAATGCTTTATGATGATCAAATATTTTGTCTATTGTTCCAAATGAACAAAGTATATGTTTTTAATCAATAGTATTTTTAGTATTCTGTTAATTGAATTACAGATAAATATGTATACAAAATCATGATAAACTTGCAATTAGATGCATAGAGGAAAGCTTATTCCCATAGAATGGTGAGATAATTCCCCATGAATGTGTCTATGATATTTTTAATTGCAACTTATTTTTATGATTATAATGGGAAAAGTGTATATTGTATATGCACTGAAACTGTAAGAGTTACCTCACTTTAATTAATTAATGTACATATTAAATTTATCGCTATGTTATTATGTGTTAAATCAGATCTAGATAGAAACTTAGTACTCGTTGCATTACATGTATGATATAGTAGCATAAGGAATTTTAGTTTATATTTGCAGGGCTCTCTATCATTTTATTAATTTCAACTCTCATTGTTTGTCACTGTGTCCACAATAAATATATGAACCCTCAACAGGCGTTTTTAATAGGTAACACCTGTGACAGTAATAAGGTATATAATGCCAATGGAAACTTTATTATTACCAATATGTTAGTAGATAATAAATATAATATAACTTTGGTTAATTTATATGGACCAGATTTTTACTCAAATGTTGGAAATATTATAGAGGAATTTGGTAACGAATTCGTTATTATATGTGGAGACTGGAATGTAGTTCAAGATTTTAAGTTAGATTGCCATAATTATGTCAAAGAAAACAACCCCAAAAATAGGATAGAAATACAAAATCTTAAAAATAAATCCAATCTGGTAGACAACTGGAGAGTAAATAACCTAACTTCAAAAAATTTTACCTGGACTCGTCGAAATCCCACAAAACAAGCTCGATTAGACTATTTTCTCATATCTGAAGAGTTAATGTCAATTTTAGGAAATGTTAAGATTATTCCAGGTTATAGAACAGATCACTCAATAATTAATATTGAATTTAAGATCAATGATTTCGAACGAGGTAGAGGATTCTGGAGATTCAATAACTCTTTGTTAATAGACAAAGAATATATATTGAAAATCAAAGAAATTATTAATGACACAGTTTTTGAATATACAAG
Source organism: Magallana gigas (assembly GCF_963853765.1). Taxonomy (NCBI): domain Eukaryota; kingdom Metazoa; phylum Mollusca; class Bivalvia; order Ostreida; family Ostreidae; genus Magallana; species Magallana gigas. The sequence continues at coordinate 880,506 of NC_088862.1, read as the reverse complement.
GCCTCCATACGTGCCAGGGCCTGATGCGGAATTATATATCCGCAAAGATTTATTCTTAGATGTATTGCTAATGAAAATCAGAAGCTTATCCATATATTATTCATCACTTAAAGCTAAAGAAAGAAAAAATAGGAAAAAAGATTTTATCATTCAGATTAAAGCTCTACAAGAAATGTATGAAATGTGTCCTTCACAACTTTATTCAGATTTATTAAATGAACTTCAAACAGAGTTGGAAGATATAAGAAAATATGAACTTAGTGGACTACTAATAAGAAGTCATTGCAAATGGATAGAGGAAGGAGAAAAACCTACTAAATATTTTGCTGCACTTGAAAAAAGAAACTATATAAATAAAAACATATCTAGGCTAATAAATGACCAAGGAGTAGAGATCAATCATCAAAATGAAATCTTACATGAAGTAAAAAAAATTTATAAGTCATTGTATGAGAATAAAGATCATTTACTTGATGAAGTAAATCTTCAAGAAGTAATTATGGAAAAGGATGTAAAAAAAAGTTACAGAAAGTATGAGAAATAAATTAGAATTAGAAATAACTAAAAAGGAAATATTAGAGGCATTAAAACTATTTAAAAATGATAAATCACCAGGAACAGATGGATTTACAGCAGAATTTTTAAAATTTTTTTGGTCTGATATTGGATCTTATATATTTAATTCCTTTAAATGTAGTCTTGATTCTGGTATCCTTTCTCACTCACAAACACAAGGAATCATTTCAATCCTACCAAAAGGACAAAAGCCCAGAGAATATCTTAAAAATTGGAGGCCAATTTCACTTCTTAATGTAACCTATCAGTTATTATCAAGTGTCCTGGCTAGCCGTATGAAGCCCATTCTTGTTGACATAATCCACGAAAATCAAAAAAGTTTTTTAGCAGGGAGATATATCGGGGAGAATTCCAGACTACTTTATGATATTATACAATACTGCAATGAAACTAATACCCCAGGTCTAATTCTCATACTTGATTTTGAAAAGGCATTTGACTCAGTCTCTTGGAAATTTATTTCTAAAGTTTTAACATTTTTTAATTTTGGTGAGAATTTCCAGAATGCAATAAGAACTTTATTTAATAATGCAAAACTTTGTGTGATACAAAATGGTATATTTTCAGAATTTTTTAATATGGGCAGGGGATGTAGACAAGGGGACCCAATCTCACCATATATTTTTATACTTTGTGCGGAAATAATGGGCCTTATGATAAGAAACAATATATTAATTGAAGGGATTAGTGTAATGAACAAAGAATATAAATTACTACAATACGCAGATGACACAGTGTTATTATTAAAAGGTTCGAAAAATTCAATTAAGTCAGCACTTTCTTTGGTTAATAAATATGCAAAATACTCAGGATTAAAACCTAATTATTATAAAACTAAGTGTGTAAAAATAGGACCCTTATCAAACAAATCAAATGAATATTTCAAGGATTTTGAAAAAGTTAACTGGTCTCAGGAACCATTTACAGTTTTAGGCATTACTTATTGTGTAAACTTAGATAATACATATATGAACGAGTTAAACTTTAAACCAAAAATCAATGAAATGAAACTATCAATAAGCGCATGGTCTAGAAGAATGCTATCTACAGCAGGACGTATCACAGTAATTAAAAATGTGATTCTTCCAAAAATTACGCATCTCTTAATAAGTCTTCCTAATCCTCCAAGAAAACATATAAAGGAAATTGAAACAATTTTTTATAATTACATATGGAATTCAAAAACATCAAGAGTAGCCAAAAGTAGCATTATTCAAAGTTATGAAAAGGGTGGGCTAAGAATGATATGTCTTGATTCTTTTTGCAAAAGCTTGAAAATCACCTGGATACGTAGATTTTTTAATGATGCTTGTCAGTCAAGTTGGAAAGACTTGATAATAAGTACTTTTCCAAATATTTTAAATATGACAATTGTTGGAAGACAAATACTATATCAACTGTCAAAAACTTGTAAAAATCTATTTTGGAAAGATGTTTTTTTGTCATTTTTTGAACTTAGAAAATGTACTGACAGTGAATTATCTATTTTAAGCCCGATATGGTTTAATGAGTCTATATGTATTAATAACAAATATGTCTTTTATAAGCAATGGGTTTTAAAAGGTGTACATCAAATACTACATTTTTTCAACAATGATGGCCCATAAAAACAGTTGTTATAAAAAAAAGGTATATAATGCCATTATAATATACCAAGAGAAGTATCAAAGATTTAGAAGTATTATAATTGACGTTAATAACGTTAAAAATTGACAGCACCGCTAATAACAGGATATTGCCCGTTTATGTTACAAGAACAAATTCTGGGCAACATTTGGTTATTATGGCGTGTTCAACATCGTCGTGCAGTGGCACGTGAATAACCCTAACCTAACATACACATTTATTCAATTTGTATGAGTAAGTTGTGCATAAATCATTTCCATTTTGTATTTCTTATAGTCTCATTTCGGCACAGGCGCAGAAAAAAACTACGAACGAATTGATATTTATTCAAGTCGATCACCAATGTTAAATCGTACGTTGAAACTGTTTTTCCCTTCTTTTGTCCCGAGAACGACTTATGCCGCCATGTTTTATCTCCACGCCCCTATTATAGCCACCCTATATAAGCAGCTATTTTTCAAATGTTCAAATTATTGTTCTGTTCATGCTGGTATGACCGAACATGCTGTCTCTCTTAAAGTATTATTCTGAATAATACAATGCATGCGGAAGGTCACCCTAAAATTTTGTCTTTATGAAAAGGTGCACAGAAAGGGGAACACATGTACAGCTTACAAGTACGAATAAACTGTAAGGATTTCATTAGAATGGCTAACCATGTCAACTGTTTCTGGAATATTTTATAAAATATTCTTATGTGTTATGATTAACGCTCCTAAATTTAATAATATGCATCTCGATATCTTCAATTCTACACTTTTAAATAAACGTTACTTAACCAGAGGGCTACATCATTGCAGCTAAACCTAAAGGTATTTTGAACCCTTTATATAGTATCGTTAGATGATTGAGAATATCACTTCAACGATTCGGAATAGACTGTGTTTCTTTTCAACCTACTAGTATTCTAGAAATCTTAATTTTATGACTACACTTAAAACATATCCTTTATTGAGTAAATATAATGTTAAAATATGTATAGTGCAATTTTCTTCTTTTAAGCCAACCTTAATTTGGCCCAACATGCAAGAGGCTTGGAAGCGGTTTACTAGTATATATTGAAGGTTTAATTGTCACAGAAGGTCTATTTAAAGTAACGAGACATCTTCAAGCAGTCAGGTCATCAACGATAGTCGACAACTTTATGTTCTTATAATGCAATGTACCATACATGGCTTGTTCTCGGAGATTAACCTGATCCTAAAAGAAGTGTCCGAATATCTAAAGCAAAACTCGATTGGCCTGCTACAGAGACGGTTTTGTTGTTGAAAGCTTTGCTAACAAATCTCACTAGTCCATTCATGCGCGTCACTAGTTATATAACGAGGCATTTGGCCATTACCCATACTTGGTCGAATTTCTTCACTTTGACATATTCGTCGTACTGGGCCATGATGGCAGCTTATGGAGCCTTCACAGGCATGAATCCATAGATCAACGCTCTCACGGATTATCGGGGTGGCTAGTCCCTCGACGAGATTTTGGCTCTCTCACTGTAGTCCGGGCGGTCTGCCAGGTTAAGACCTGGGAGCAGTCATCATGGGGATCGTATTAAGCCAGACCCCCGGCAACCGTGCGGCACCCGGCGGGCGCCCCTGCTAGTGTCTCTGAATCCGGCCGAAGCACGGACCACCCTAGGGCTTGCTCCGTAGCCTTACTAGGTGTTGGGAAGACCCAGGTATTCTGTGATGTTCGGAGCACACGGAAAGCAATTGTTACGCCTACCCCCCTGATAGATGGCTGCCTCACAGGGTACTGTGAGGGGTACCTCCCATGTGGGAGGAGAAATCAGGCAGCTGGTTCCCCAGCCGGCCATCTAAGATTCTAGCCTATAGCACATCTACCGCTCGGTGATCAGCTGTTAGTTTGAATCCGACTCTCACCACGAGGTCAGCTGGCCTTTAGAGTCTTTTGCTATCGTTGTCTTAATCTAGATTTCATCCGGCCCAGCTGCCGAGTCTTTCCTCGTTCTTGCGAACGCCGCACAGATTTTTCTTCGATCTTTGCATGGCGACCTCTCCATAAATATGGTCAACCTCAGGCGTTGTCATCCCCAGTGACAAGAAATATGTTTGGTCCCAGCTAAAATAAGAGCCAAGCGTCAAGGCATTGACTCGGAAACACGCCAAAGAACTAATGCCTAAGTTCGCGAAAAACCCTTTTGCAAAATCTTTATATTGGGCTTTGCAGTCAATAATTGCAATGCATTGACATGTTAGTACTATAATTTGCTGCTGGTAATGTAGAATTTGGCTTCACTTGTGATGGCACGTTCATAAAGAGCTATTAGCTTTAGCACCAATCGTCGAGGTAGTCTATTCTTGCTTGTTGTGTCCTTGGGGAATACATTGTTACCTTCAATTAAGTAATTTCGAGGACAGATATTAAGGGTGCCTAAGAAATATTTAAAATTTATTTTAATATTAAAGTGAAAAATAATAATAAATTGTTATAGAATACAAGTGACAGAATGTTACGCAGAAAAAAGGCAAATCAGTAAAATGCTTTTGTTTTACCGTTTCGGAAAAAAATTGCTTACGTGCCCTGACATAATCACTAGGTGTGAACTTCTTAGGAGGGCGCAATATTGACCTTATATGAATTGGTGTTAATACTGGAGGTTTCTCATCAGAATTTGAATCCTTTACATTTTCTGTAATTATACTGTTTTACCCTTGTGTGTCTGTCTGTCTGTCTGTCTGTCTGTCTGTCTGTCCGTCCGTCCGTAACAAAAATTTCTGTCGCATTTATCTCAGCAACTATTTATCGCAGATGCTTGAAATTTTAACACAGTGTTTGTTAAGGCATGCCATATCGTGGGATATATTTTTGTACCAATCGGACGTCAACTTCCTGTTAAATGACGACTTTGCTTATTTTTTAACCAAAATTTTCAAACAAATTTTCGTCAAAGATTTCTCAGCAACTGTTTATCGCAGGTGCTTGAAATTTTCACAGTATTTGTATAGGCATGCCATATCGTGGGATATATTTTTGTACCAAACAGACGTCAACTTCCTGTTTAATGAGTACTTTGTTTATTTTTTGCCCAAATTTTCAAACAAATTTTCGTCAAAGAATTCTCAGCAACTATTTATTGCAGATGCTTGAAATTTTAACACACTATTGGTTTAGGCATGCCATATTGTGGGATATATTTTTGTATCAATCGGACGTCAACTTCCTGTTAGATGACAACTTTGCTTATTTTTTAACCAAATTTTCAAACAAATTTTCGTCAAAGATTTCTCAGCAACTATTTATCGCAGATGCTTGAAATTTTAACACAGTGTTTGTTAAGGCATGCCATATCGTGGGATATATTTTTCTACCAATCGGACGTCAACTTATTGTTAAATGACGACTCTGCTGATTTTTTAACCAAAATTTTCAAACAAATTTTCGTCAAAGATTTCTCAGCAGCTATATATCGCAGATGCTTGAAATTTTAACAAACTATTTGTTTTGGCATGCCATATTGTGGGATATATTTTGGTATCAATCAGACGTCAACTTCCTGTTAAATAATGACTTTGTTTATTTTTTGCCAAAATTTTCAAACAAATTTTCCTCAAAGATTTCTCAGCAGCTATTTATCGGAGATGCTTTAAATTTTAACACAGTATGTTTTAAGGCATGCCATATCGTGGGATATATTTTTGTACCAATCGGACGTTATCTTCCTGTTAAATGAGTACTTTGTTTATTTTAGCCAAAATTTTCAAACAAATTTTCCTCAAAGATTTCTCAGCAGCTATTTATCGCAGATGCTTGAAATTTTAACACACTATTTGTTTAGGCATGCCATATTGTGGGATATATTTCTGTACCAATCGGATGCCAGCTTTCTGTTAAATGTCGACTTTGCTTATTTTGCATATTCACATCAGAGCGGGGGTATCACTAGTGAGCATTGGCTCACAGATATCTTGTTTGTATAAACGAAGATGGATCAATATAAAATGACGAATTTAGGCTTGGAGGGGATATCTTGTCATGATCTGTGGAATTAGATCCTTTCTGTCGGAGACTTTTGTTGGGGAGGCTGGTGTATCTATCACTAACAGGAGAGGGCAGCGACATGTTCCCCTTTTATGTCCCATTGGGCACTGTCTAGATGGTTGTAACTCAATTTTCTAAGGATTGCACAATAAAAGTTTGTAATAAGGGATTCTCCTCTTTTTATATTACCATGAATGCTTTTCTTTTTTTTTCTAGAAATTTTACCAGAGAAAATTGCCCTTACCTCATAGCTATTCTGCAATTTGGCCTTTAAGATACCTTTTGAAAGTCACCATATGATACATCAATTCTTCCGTGTTCACTTAAAAATATTAACAATATAAAATTGTATGTTGACCATGATTGTACTGACACCAGTTTGTGATTTAGTTTACGGTGAATACGTGATGCAAAAAGACGGTGCTAAAAATTTTCTTCTTTTTGATAGATTTTGCTTTTGGACCCGAATGAAATAAATTATTTAAAATCATTTTGCAAACACATGTATTAATTTTTTGGGTATCTTGTGTCACGTAGATTTTTTGTTGCTAATAGTCGTCGTCGTTAAAAACCATAGAGTAGAAAATATTAAATCTTTAAAACATCTTACCTACTTCCAGATATATTTAAAAACAATTATATAAATGCTTGGTAATGATGTCCTTGAAGCCGTTTACCAAAATTGTGAAATTCATGACTCAATGGTCCTAAATTGCCTACCGCCTAAATGAGCAGTTGTTTCTGACAAAGTTGTCATGTTGTAAATTTTGTATTTACTGCCACCCAGTAAATTCAAAATTTACAACATGACAAAAGCTTCGACGCATACATCTATTTCACATCTATTGTAAACGAGATGTTATGCTTTAATCAGAGATATTCAAATTACATAGTTGATAATAAAACTAAATAAAAAATGGGAAAAATAATTCTTTTTATTTTAACTTCTGTATTGTCTCCAAGTCCATTAAGTAATTGCTGGCAGAAATTTGTGAAAACAATGCACTGTTATGCAGAATGTCTTTTCGTCTTCTGTACCCCGAATCAACAGACCAACCCGATAACGAACTCGATTGTGTAATACAAAAAACCCTGTCGATTAAATTTACAACACGATGCTTGATACTATTTTACAGAACGTATTTCTTTGTCAGAAGCAATAAATGAAATGGTACATACTCGTTTATTTAATACACATCGAACCCGAACATTAAAAAATTAATTTTCTCAAAAATATGTCAACCAGACGCTACAAAAGAGTAAATTTGATCTGTAGTTTGACATTTCGAAGCTGTTCAGCAACTTTCATATTATTCTTCAAACGCATATAGAAAAAAGTGTGGAAAACTGAAGTGGGACAGACGGACTGACGGGCGCAGAGGAAAGCTATAGTTCCCTACGGTGAAACTACGGTAGGGGACTAATAACCAATACTGTCATGTCTTCCCATTTGTGGCCAGTCGTATTAAAATGTTCTCCAACGGGCTCCTTGATTTGGTTTGGTATTATGGTAGAGAGGTGGTTATTGATCCTTCTGCGGAGGTCACCTGTTTCACCAACGTATTGCTTAGAGTAAACTTTGCAACTGATGAGATAAATGCAGTTGTCTTTGCGGCAAGATGTGTTGCCAAATATCTTGAAGGTGCGACCTGTGATGGGGATTTTAAAACTGTCTGTGTTGGTGCTATGTTTACACAAAAGGCATCGGGGATCGGCAACCACTATTGGCAACGGGTTGTCTAATCTCGCCCTCACTACCATGTCCAGTTCCTCGGGCGTTTAAACGCAGACATTGGCGGATCCTTGAAATGATCGGCCATTCTTTCGTTAGCTTAAAGAATGGGCAGATTATTTCTAAGGATGGTGTTGAGGTTCTGAAGGGCGGGGTTATAGGTAGCGACAAGTAGAACCATGTTTTTGTGTGTTTTCTCTTTGTATTGCATAAGGGTTTCCCTGTCTTTTATAACAATCCTATCAATTGCAGTGCGTGGGCTTTATAGTTTTTCGATTACACAGATGGGATTTTAATATTCTGATGTTCTTCAAATATTTTATTAGAAGAACAGATCCGTCCGATTAGGGTTGTTAATCCTTCAGAAATTCCTCTAAAAGTATGGGGAGGATGGCAACTCGATGGCTTGAGATAAAAGGTAAGAATCAGTGGGTTTTGCATGGAGACTGAATAGTATTTCTCAATCTTCCAGGTTTGATGTTGTATCCCAAAAATACATAGTTGGAACTAGATATGTCCACTGTGATTTTTAATCGAATCGTGGCAGGATTTGGCAAAGGTAATGAAGTCATTTAGACAGTCTCGGATTTCGACCCATTTCATCTCAATATCGTATATGAACTGCAACTAGCTCAAAGATTTGAAAGGAGCTCTACGAAGCAAGTTGCGTTCCAATCTTTGTAATATTGGCATATTTTGGTGCCAATAGCTGTGCCACTTATTTGTATATAATGTTCGCCATTAAACATAAAATAATTCAGCCTGAAAACTTGTTCAAGGAACTTGAGTAGAAATTCGGTTGACGGCTGGTGAATCGTTCTACTGTCCCATACCTCCCTGCAGGGCTCGATACCTTCATCGTCAGGAATATTGAAAGGCACTGAAAAGGGCCGTTTATTCTCTTCTCCAAGGAGATAGTCTTTACTGTCTTGCTGATGGAAATCAGGAATTGGACAGTCCTAGCATCGTTGAAATGGATTTCGTCCAGTAGGTAGTGTGTGGGAAACCTTACGTCTATTCTGATGAAAGTTCTGCCAAGGATTTTATTTACATTTTGAACATTAACTGCACTATTGAAAATATCCGACTGCATGCCTACTATTGGCTCTAATCTAATGAAATGAAACTCGAGCTCATGACTCAAATAAATATGCAAAAGATGTTCCCGATTTTGAGGATTGAAAGGTAAAATGTAATTTAAGTCGGACTGGGAGCTCGATACGATACCTATTGCGATGTTAAATGCGTTCGCTATGGCTGTTATGCAGATGTGATCGCCCCATTAGGTACCTTATATGCCCTCTAAATAGGTGTCCCAGTGTAGGTTAGGAATGAACGGAGAGAAGCGGTCGCCGTCTGGTGTTTCGGGATTTTCGGAAAGCAAATTAACCACATTTCGGATATCTAGCTGACCAAGATCGGTTTGTAACTGACTTGAGAGCGATTGCGCAACATAATGAAATAGACAGCTGCCGTCTTTAGGAATGTTTCCAACAGGAACTAAATCGCGTTCAAGTGCAATTCGAACCAAGTCGTCATGGGCTGTATCGGTTATCGATAGGCTCGGTCCTTGAAGTTGGTTAACTAAGTTTTCGGAAAGATAGAAATCCGATATATGAGGGAAAATATGAGACGGCAGCGAACACGGGATTTTGCTTTTGCGGCAACAAAATTTATTGCGTTTGTGTTTGCAGTTGAGGTCTGATTTTCGTGAGCATTCATCGCTGTTCATTCGCACATGATATTAAATCTTAATCGATGACGTTTTTGCCCTTTTAACAGTTCTTCGGAAGGCAAAATCGCAGCTATATTTTGGCAAAGCTATCCAACGCGAAACTCCACTAAAAAACCTGATTTTATACGAGAACGCGTTGTGTTTAGTAGCGATTACTTTCCCTCTTTCGAAACGGGACTTAGCTTTATTGTAATTTTTGTGCGTTCGAGATTTTACATACACGTCGTCGCCCACGCTATACACGCTAACTTGTTGTTCTTTGAAATGGTACTTTGTCATAGTTTTTTCGAGTTTGTTCGATTCCAATAAGGCTGTGTTGCGGACAGCTGATTGCTTTTTTAGCTGACGGAAAACGTGATTCGGAACGCTCGGCCCACGTCGAGTAGATTTACGCACGCTATTAGATTCACGGCCGTGATACACGTAAAATGGCAACGCCTTTAACGATGAGTGATACTCTTCATTGCGTTACATCGCGTGTTTTGGTACATCTCGAACCCAATTCGAATCGATTGTTTTAAGTACGTCGTACTTAATCTTTGATTTTCACGATTTATGAGACGATTCAATTTTACCTTGACTTTGCGGATAATACGATCGGCTATTGATAATTTGACAACCCAATACCTCGGCCAATTGGGTATCTGTGCCATGGAATTCTCGACCATTATCGCATTGAATACTTTTTGGCGGTCCTTTGCTTTGATAAATGGACTCGAGCGCGTCTGCAATCTCGGTGCTTTCTTTCGAGCGGAGGGGGCGAAGTCATATGTAAAAACTGAACACGTCTATAACCGACAAAATATACCTGTACTCTTGACCGTCATAAAATTAGGTGTATTGCGACATATCAACTAAGTCGATTTGGTGGCGTTCTTGCATCGAACTCGCACGAATAGGTTTCACAGGAGCTACATTGTCGAATATTGGATTGAAGGACTGCTTTTCGGGTAGAGATTTCAGAGACGTCTGAACGTTCCGATGTGTTACGCCGCTGAATACAGATTTAAGACGCTGAATACAGATTAAAGACGATGCCGAATTTATTTTGAACCCGCGGCTTTGCTTTCCTCGAACGCTTGTTTTGTCGCGAGGCCGATTTCGCTCGACCTTAATACCATTTAATCGTCAACCATTAAGCGATTTTCCTCCGTCCCGGTCAATGGGTTGTGGCATTTGGCGATCGTCAATGGATAGTGCTTTTTCCAGCGAAGAATCATCCTTGCAGCGTTTTTCTCTTTAAGGGTAGCCTTCCTTTCGTTGATTGTCATTGCTCCTTAAATGATGTCTGTGAAGAGTATAAAAATATTATAAAATGGCATAATATCAATGAAATTACTGAGTGTAAAGACAGTAGAAAAATTAACATAATTAATCTACTATATGATGATTTATTAGGAATTTATCATATTTTTAAGGATTTTAATACAAATGCAACTAAGTTGATCTGCGTAACACGAGACATAAAATTTAATACTGTTATTTATGTCTCTGGTAACACTAGCTCAAATATTTACAATGACAATATGTGTGTGTTCTGCCAAGGATCTTCATCATCTTATCGTTGAGGACAGTAGAACTTTCCAGCAGCCGTCAACCGTCCTCTAGCTGTCGAAACGATTAAATTACATGTAATTAAAGCGATCCGAATAATTCTATTCCATTTACCAATATCACTTAGAAGTTATAAACATTTTAGTTCAAATATTTAGCAGATACATTTCCCTTATTAATATTTAATAAATTTCCGCTATTGGTGGTGAATTATATCTGATAATTTTCTGTAATTGTAACGCTCTTTTCACTTGTACATTGACCTCTATGGATGTATGATTATATTGTGTAGAGTAGTTTGAAGCTGTATTAATCCTAATGTAATTTCTATTCATTTTTCTTACATTTTCATTGTGTTTTGGATTTCTTCATATTTTGTATCTAATTGTAATTTTGGGGTTTTTCTTTGTTGTTTTTTTGTTTCGTTCCACTTTCGAAGATGCATCGTGCAAATTGTGGCAAATATTATTTTTATACTTTTGTTTTTTCACTAACTCTGTCTTCATAATTTAATTTCTTCTAAAAGGTTGCGTAAGTTTACTTCTTCATTGGCAATTTATTCCTCATAGTTATGTGCTCTCTGTCTGGTGTAAGATCATTCACGCCAGCAAAAATATAAATGATCTTGTTGTTTGAATGATCATTCCCATCAAGAAACTTCTCCACCTTCTCTAGCAATGAAACTACTTTAATTCGAAAACTTTTTTTCTGATTCTCTCCTCGACTGTCTGCAAATATGCACAGATTCCATATCTACAATTTGATATAAATTTGATAGAGTTTAATTCCTAATATCATCAATTCTACTATCAAATTGTTCAGATTTCTTTCCATCTTATATTCCCATCTTATGTTAAAAATCTTATTATTATGTATTATCATTAGTGTCGTCCGTCTTCAGTGGAAGACCCTTCTAATATTCTGTTGTTTCTTTTTCACTTTTCTTATTAAAGTCTTCCAGTTTGAAATTTCGAACGGAAAACCTTATTATTTTCTTTTTATCTTTTTTTTTTAATTTTATGTACGTCAGTTCTCAAAATCTACACGAACAATTTAAATGAAACTTTCATATCTGCTAGAAAGTGCCGAAGCTTACTTGAGCTAGAAAATTAAGGTTAAAGAAGCGTTGTAATTTTTCGTGGTTTTCTCAACATATCTCGTTTGTGTTAAGTATTTTGTGAAAACATGTATAACAATAAAAACTTTATAAAATCAAAAGCTCCCATGACAACAAGAAAAAGGGGCTGGCCCTTCAACACAGGGGTCTAGAGCCCTTGAAAGATGTTTTTATAACTCATGAGCAGTTAAAATTTCAATATGGCTGTCGCTGTAAAATTTGTTCATTGTGAACTTATTAATGCCGTTACAATAATGTTTTGTTCGGTATGAGTAATATAACTGCTAAAATATAGAAATGTTCACATAATTGTATTCGTTTCCATTTGCAAAGCTAAAGAGGCCTTTGTGCGTATAACTGACATGAAAATACAATAGACAGTGTACCAGCTTTCATACGGGATGCTTTAAAAAATGATAAAAGGTTATGCTGTTTTAGCTTAGTAATTTAAAAACGGTTGATTATATATACATGTAGTATTACTGTCATTAAAAAACAATGGCTAACTCACAGCATCGGTTGTTAAACTGAAGGGTCCCTGGGTTTGGACCTAGTTGTATATAGTCCCCCTTTTTTATTACAATATTAAAATTAAAGGTATCTAGTGAGAAGATGTAGAAAACAAAAAAAAAACCTCTGTAATACCGCAAGTGATTTCTGGGTAGTACATACCCATTTCTTGATATATATATATATATATATAACAAACCTCCATTTCAAGACGTTTGGTATTATTCTTTGCCTGTTCTTTGTGTCAGCAAAGACTAGTTAAATATACACAGTTCTCTTTCGTTATGAATTAATTATCTAAGACATTTAATTTAACCTCAATTTTATAAACAATTTATATGCCTCGTAATATAATCATATCATGTTCATAACATAACGGGCCATATTAATTACAGATATTAAAAGAATACCTTACCGTCTGATTTCTTCAGTGATGATATCTGCTGTAAATGTCTTCAGCAATGAGTTCTAATTCTTAGTGACTGGGTATTTACATCACAGGGAGAAGTGGTCACTATAGTAATAGCCAATGGATTCACTTAGTTATCCATGCATGGATAAGTTGTATTTGTATAATATGGTATGCAGATATGGATCTATACTAGTGAACATTACTAAGCTTTGATTTACCCCCCAACCCCCAACCCCCAACCCCCACCCCCAACACACACACACTGCATGACCCTATTTATTTTGTATATAAAAGTCAATAAGTTTTACATGAATGAAATTATTTATTTAAAATTGTATACCTAGATAACAATTTAGAATTAAAATACATTTATCTTGAAATTACTATCTCTACCCGTAAATTATTACTAATGCTTGCCCATTCATGTTAAGGTGCATATAGCAATTAAACATTCCAAACCATCTATATTCTTCTTGTTCATGTCAGATAAATTATAAATTTTATTACTCTTGTTGTACAGAGGCCTTAGAGGCAGGGCCAATTAAATAGTAAATATTTGACCATTTTTCAAAATCCTCTCGACTGTACCTCTGCACATCTGAAAGAAAATATGAGTTCATTGATTTGTAGACCAGGAAGCTCTCTTCCAAAATTGTAAATTTCCTGTGCCCCGGGATAGGGGTTTAATTTAATTAAATGATTATCAATGAATATTCAACAAATGACTGTCAATTAACCAAGTATTGCTCAACTAATGAGTTTTCAAACACCAATGAGTTCTCAACAAATGAGTACTCAACCAAATTCTATGAGTGCTCAACTAATGTGCACTCGGCTATTCAATCTGTATCTAAGTATAAAATGTAAGCTGCGCACACCCCTCGAGAGTAAGGAAAGTTCCACATTCTCTTATGGGAATACACCAGAATAGCAACCTAATTGGACACGTCTGTGCTCCTCTTCAGTCAGAAATATTCTGATCTGTGTGTTGATGGTGCGACTCTTTAATATTCTTTTAACGCGGAAGTCCGAGAAAACATCCCTTTATCAGATGCGTAAAATTCAAAAAAATGAATATATTTACATTACATTTTTATTTGTTTTGAAGTTTCAACAGTAATTAAGAAAATTTACTAAATACCGGTGATGTATTCTAATCATTATAAAAGTAAAACTATGAATCTTCAACGATGACAAAGATGGAGAAGGCAATAGAGTGTAGGATGAATATGTCGTCTGTTTATCGGGATCAATTTTGCTTGTCGTTAAAGACAATTAGTAATTTAGACCATAAACATGTTGAGAAAATAAGAAATATTGTATTAAGAAGTTCTTATGCACAGACCATGCATTAATCAATGTTTTTATAATGATAAGTTAATACTCACTAAAGGAGATAAACATTTTCAAAGGGATATTATATTGGTAACTTATAGTTCACATTGAAAAAAAGGTATTATTGCCGGAAGGGGGGGTATCATTGAGCAAGATTATGTACTAGTGTGGTAGAATGTATTGTGTTAATCAAAAACTGATGTTGAATTATTTTATTAATAAACAAAATCATATGTATATTTGACATACAGTCTGGAAAGTTAACAGGAAGAACTAAAATGTCAGGGAATTTTGTTTCAGAAGCCAAGTTTTCTCTATCTGCTGAACGATTTCATAATGTATAAAGATCGTGCGTCTTACTAAACGTTACCGCCTAAACTTCAGCCGATTAAAAAATGGCTGTATTTTGGATTTATAAATCGTCTCTAAAACATTCAATCTTGTATATTGATGTTAACAAATTTTACTTCGAACGATTAAGTCAATTTTATACCCATCCCACCCCAATGGAAGAATCCTTTCTAACCAATGGAATTTGAATTATTAACACAAAAAGTAAAGCAGAACTTTGCGCCAGAATGTCTAGTTCATTATTTCTTTTTTACACATGGTTATAGTGTGCAGGTCAAAATAGGAACTTTGAAAAACACATCATACAATGTGAATACTCTGGAGCATACATGTACCACGCTAGTCCGAAATATCTGACATTTTTCTTGGTTTTTTAACAATTTTGATTTTACTTGCGATGAAAACGTCAGAACCGACGCCATTACGTAAACTTAATATTCACCGCCTTTAACTTGAAGCGGCATTCATTGTTAGATTATAAATGAATATATATTTAAAATCAATTATGCATCTTATTTTACTGCACATTTTGATAATCACCCTGATAAACAAAAGTGAAGATGAACATTTCAAAAATGCACGAAATAAAAACAAATCTCAACAGATAAAAAAAAATGTGTTCATTAGTCTTCTTATGGGATGCAAGGATTCATAAAAGCGATATTAGTGAGCAGTCATATCGTCGTTTTGTTTATTAGTTTCGAGTTAAATCGTAAATATTTAAATCTAGTTGAGAATGCCGCCTCCAGAAGATGTACATTTTTAGTTTTCATAATGGTGCCGGTTCTGACGTTTTACTGGCAAGTAAAATATCAAAATCCTATTCAAAAACTGAGAAACGTCGGATATTTTGGACTAGTATTGTGCATGCAGTTAACTTTGCTTTTATATTTTTTATTTTATATTGTGAGTCATTTAATTGCTTAAAAAAGACGAAAAGGCCTAGAATGCATGTATAGGTATTGTTATTTTATGCTATATATGCAAAACTGTTTTCATTTCACCGACAAGCTTGAAATAATGAACTAAATAAATTTAATTAAAACAATAAAAATGTACACTATAATTCCAATGTCAAACAGCTTATTACTACTTGAATCTGCACGCCTTTACCCCTGCGAGATGATCATGAACAATTCATGATTTTCCCTTGAATGATTAATGAATTATATTCATGAAATGTTCATGAAAAGTTCATGAGGATCCCATGAACTTATTATTGGACATTTTAAAGTGATGAATTTTTGTTCATGAAAAAATGTTGATGAATATTCATGAACATACTTTTTCATGAATAATTCATGAACAGTTACATTCATGAAGCTTCATCATTTGATGAATGTCCAATAATAAGTTCATCGGATCTTCATGAACTGTTCATGAATAAGTTTAATGAATCTTCATGAACTGTTCATGAATATCATTATGAATTTTATTCATGAATAATTCATAACTATTCATGAAAATTCTTACCTTCTACATTTTGTATATAAAAAGGTAAAATCTCCTAAAAAATCAAATATAAAATACTTTATTATAATAAATTGAAGAATAATGAGACAATATCTTAAGTATCACATAATTCTTATGTACTGACTATCACTTTAGATAATCAGCAAGTTTAATAAAGTTGTTTTAAAAAAACAACAGGTAATGATATCAATACTAACTCATTAGCTTTAAAGGATTGTTACAATATTAGAATTGACATACCAATATGCAATGATTTGAAATAAAAGCGACATAAGAATATGATTACTAGTTGATAACTATCAATATGTTCTTTATGAAATCTTCCTTTGTTGCATCTTCCTTGCCTCTGCTCATGTTGATTTCACTTGTATTCCATATATTGCAATGTGCATTTACTGCATGGTAGGTAAAATGATCCATCCTTTAAATGATTATTTTCTACAAACCCGGAGTGTCTTGGTGACAATACTTCTTGGTGGCAATTCTTCAGGCTTCACATATAGCCCCTTCGGTGGCAGAAGAGTTGTACCTCTGTACTGTACAAAAATAATATGACAAATAGCAGTATAATTATGACATGTCGTTTAAAACATTTGGAACATCAACTGATCATTCAATCATCTCATTTAATTTTTATTTCAAATATTTTTATCAAATGATAATGCTGAAATTACACTAGAGCTTAAGAATGAGAGTGCCTACCCTAGAAAAAGTGATATCGCAGAAAAATAAAACAACTCAAGATGAAACAAGATGAACAATTCAGGAGAAAACATAAATAGGCATTTTGCCTGCTGTTCAATCCATTTCAATGTTGAATAAAATACTTCTTAAATCAATTACGATGAAACTATAACTGTTTTCAAATTTGTAAATGATACTGGCCATTATATTAAAAATTTTCAATTACTTGCAATAGCATTTATTTATTACTTACTGAAATTTATGTTCAATGATCACTATCCTTAGGGCTGTCCAATATTCTGGTTTCACTGCATAATTCTAGAGTAAAAAGAAATTGTATTAACTCAAATGACATCAGCATATAACTTTACCTTGTAATTGCACCGATTTAGGAATATCAGATGTGTAATTTATTATCAATTATGTAGCTAAAACTTATAAGTTAGTCAAAAAAGAATTTCACTATACAAATTAAAAACCGCCATTTTTAAATGTTTGAAAAAATGAACAAAACTTAATCTTACGTTTTGACTCCCTCATAAAAGTTATTTCAATATACATGTATACATACTATATTACCTTTAATACCATCACTTTGAACTACATCTGCTGCATTATCTTCTTGCATGTTCCATGCTTAATTAATCCATCGCTCATGTTGAAGATCCGTCTGCTTTCATTCAAAATGCGTAATCACTGGGAGGAAGTGACGTAATAGAATCAAAACAACTCGCTGACTGTGTATTCTGAGACTCTTTCATTTGGTTAAATAATTTTTTTAACATATGTTAATAATAATAAAAAAATATCTTTAAATGAAACTAATTATAAAATGCTTAAGTTTTCATTATTATATTTTCAGAGATTGAAGAAACGTACGATTTAATATCGTTCGGTTTGCACAAGTTGTGTCTGTTAAACTTCAACCCCCTTCGTTTTTGAACCCTCAAGGTTTTGGAACTTAAAAAATAAAATACACTCAATTAAATATTCTTTCATACTTTATTTCTATAAAATGCATTAATGTTTTAAAGTAATATTTTCATTATTGCTTATCATTAAGTTAATTGACAAATTGTAGTTCAGTGTGTTTTTGTAACGGAGGCGAATCGACATGACACCTCATAAACAATGGCGGACTACTCGAAACTCGGAGTCAGCTAATCATGAATTGTTGGAAGTTCTCAACGGAATATTTACGTCACGGATTTGTAACTTCTGAGAATGAAACGCTTTCAAATGTGTGCAACAGTAATGCCTTTTACAAAGAAACCGCAAAGATTCTAAACTCAACGGGGTCCAAATTTCAACCGAATGTGCTCGGAACATTTTCTCTGTCGTTCTCCCAGGAACAGACGCAATTCGTCTTGTGTGTATTTATGCTTCTATGATAGACTGACAACCTACCACGTCTTTAATAAACTTGATAATACAATGTACTACAAACAAGTTGGAATTCAACGTAAACTAAATCTTTTTTCCAAAGAAATATCCAATTTTTAAATTATTTCACTTTTGCAGTTTAGTTTACAAGATTTTTAACAACATAAAACAGCCATAATGTATCATCTGCAAAGACTGATTATTCACTGATAAATTATGTCATTTTTTTTAAAAATATAAATTGAACAATGAAGAAATTAAGCGTCAAATTTAGGATCTAGTAATGACCATTTGATCATGATGTCTGAGACCTTCGTTGTTGTCAATGAATTTACATGTTTCTTAGAATTGAATACATAATATAACTATAATATATGACATCTTTCTTTTTCAAAATTAAAGATGCCACATAGGTGTTTGCATGAATATTCATGAATGTTCATGAAGATTAATATTTTAAGATGTAATTTTTTTTTTAAAAAGATAATGTTCTGACCATACTAGAGTAAACTATGTTATTTATAAAAGTATTTGAAATTAATTATAAAGAACTTCATGAAAATTCATGAATGTTCAATACCTAGAACTATTGAATACCAGGTATTTCCTGTATTCTTGTATATTCATAATTTGTTCATGAATTACATTTTAAGAATATATTCATGAATAAAATTCATGAACCACCTTTATGAACCAGTTATGAACCAGTCATGAATACATCATGAAACTTCATGAACGGTTCATTAAAGTTCTTAAAATCATGAATTTCATCTCGCAGGGGTAATGAATTTAAGAACAGTGGCAACTTTTAAAATGCATTGTATTATTAAAAGTAATTTAAGAAGCGAGTCAGATAGTCTTCAGACCGAGAGCTACATAATCAGATGCAGCGTAGGTGACTAATAAATGCTTCCAATGAAATAATTTATTTAGTCGTGCAAGCTTTTAGGCCCTCGCCATGAAAAAGTTCGACATAAATAGCCCTAGCATTTCAAAAGCATTGCTTTGCATTTACACAAAACATTTAAAAATTCAACACTTATAGTGCTGAGACAAAGATAAAAAACAAACTTTGCACACTTTTCGAGTTTAATGTACCGGCGTACCTCTCGGCTGAAAGTTTATTTTTCTTGAAGATATCACCCTTTCAAAACATTTTTGGCCGGTGTAGAGTTTTATCAATGTGTAGAGTCAATGTTTTTAAAATGGGGAAAAATGGAAGATCTGAGCATTTTTCAATGTTTTTATTTTCACTTTCTTGTTAATCATTATTCTTAATTTTCAAAAGGTTAAATCAAGATGTTTTCTTGATATATTAGTAATTGTTGTCTAAATGTCCGATACAAGTATATGATTCTGATATGTGTCTTGTAAATAAAACAAACATTGATCAGCTCAAAGTCTATGGTATTCATAAACTGTTGAACACAGGAAAGATTCTTTATGCGATAACTATATATGCCTTGTTAGCTTAAATTATATCTGGTTATAAGGATGAAAAACATTCATACTTGAGCAACTACACTAAGGTGATGAAGTGATGACAAACCTATAAAATATATTTTTCTTTCGTAAGTCAACACAGTTATAGGTCGTATTTTCCTTCATTGCACTCTCCTTTTTGAATAGTTTTGTCCGAATCTTTTAATTAAAGTAAAGATATGGGCATAATTCGTATTTTTGATTGCTTGTCAATTTTTTAAAAAGTAAATGATATATGTTAAGGATTACTTATATTACAATTTAATAAATTATGTTACATGTATTCCTGAAGTCGGTGCGTCTAGTATATCTTACCATACACGATAGAGAAAAAAGAAAATTATTACTTTTGAATCGCTGACTACTTTTCATTAATAACAAATGATAAAATTATAATCAGTTTGATACACTGATTTTAATTTGTTACATTATTATGTAGTTCTCCTTAAACATTTAAAATATTGAAATATCTGCTAGGATTGATCTGTTGTTATGAATACTGCTTATTGTCTTAAAGAAAGAAAATCTCAGTTGTACAAGTTTTTCGTAATATATTAGGGCTTTTCGACTTTCGGTCGAAAAGACCTATTGTTTTTGTTCTGTTTTATTATTATTATTCTTCTCGACAAAGTTTCGTCATGGATTTTTTGGAAACGGAACAGAAAAATAAAAATTTATTGTCAGATTCTTTTAGCAATTGTTTAGTTCTCCCGTATGTCCCTTTTTGGACTTCCGGTCTATATACTTCCGGTTTACACATGCAAAAAACAAAATATTAAAAGGACCTTTGTATCTATTTTATTTTTTGATTATAAACTAAGAAATTTTGGATTTAGATACTTCATAGTCTGATATACAAAATCGTAAGCGACAACTTTTTTGTATCTCTTGCTGTTTTTGAGATATTAGACTTCAAACTATGAAAAAAGGGGGGATGAAAAAACTAAAAATGGAAATAACCACCAAATTTTTTAAATGAGGAATGGAAAATGTTAAAACTGTCATAATTATCATATATTTAAAGTTTCTTTTGAAACCATTGAGAACTTCCGGTTTTATAAGTTGATAAACATCGTCTATGGGTGTTTTAATGTTAAATTGAATTCACGCGTGCCACTTTTTCTGAAACAGTTTTCAAGTAAATATGTTCATATCTTATTTTTAAAATGAAGGACCAAATACGCAGACCGGAAAAGGTTTTGGGATTAAAATTTTGAAAAATAAGGGATCTAGAGGGGTCAAAGTTGAAAACAGCCCTTTAGCTGTAACTTTTTTTTTTATTATCCGATTTTTAAAATCTTTTCGGCTTAGAGTTCAGAGTAGAGAGTACAATTAAAAACATACGGTCCGAGGGGCCACTTTTTGACTCCTTAAAGGGATTTTGAAGGCCCAAAGATCATATCTTGTTTAAATTTCAAAATTGTTTT
Organism: Magallana gigas; assembly: GCF_963853765.1. NCBI lineage: Eukaryota > Metazoa > Mollusca > Bivalvia > Ostreida > Ostreidae > Magallana > Magallana gigas. The sequence goes on along the minus strand of NC_088862.1, from coordinate 859,107 downwards.
TTGGAAGAGTTATCTCGCTTTTCTCCAAAAATGTAGAGCATAAACACTCTTGGCATACCAAGTTTTGCGTCCCAGGAATGAATACTTACTTTAAAATGATTTTTTTGAAAATATTCTTCTGAAAATAAGAAGTGTAGCTGCTTGTTAAATTCTGGAGTTATCTTTCTTTTCACACTGCAGTACTCATAAATTCCTATTTAAGCAACTGGTTAAACTGAGGCGTTTAGAAAATTTGGAAATAGATTAGAGATATATTTTTTTTGACACTTTAAATAAAAAAGGGAAACTGGGGCTGTCGAAAAGCCCTTACTTTTTGTTGAAGACAAAAAAAGTTCTAGTTGTATTTGTTCCAGTAAAGAAAGCTTAGCTTTGTTACAATTAAATGGTTGATGTGAAAGACGTGTGATTAAATTACAGCTAGAGACATAATACGGCAATATGCTGATAAGATAATGTTTTTAAATAACATACTTAACTTTAAATTTTAGTAATACTTGTATATAATTATTTTTTACAGATTAACATGTGCATACAAATGTTTATCGTGATTTTCAATCTGATGATAAGGAAAACAATTCATTAAAAAATTTTTTTTTACTTGTTAATGTTGCAAAAATGATTAAATATCAAGCATAGTTCAAAGTCACTGAATACAGGATCTAAATAATGCAGTTATTTTATAATTATTTAATGTTGGTTGTAACACCTCATTTGATTGGCTGATACAGATATAGTGACATGTATTGTAATGTATAACAACTCTTGGTATAAGGACACACCCCGGAACTACTTTTTTTTTACATGTTAACATTACATGTACACTTGCATGTGTATACCAAAGTGAGTAAAAGAATATGATTAAGTTAATTACTTTTTATTTGCATAAAATATATACATTTAGAATAAAATGTAAATAATTTAGCATTGTTTTAAATGAAAAAAAATCTGCTCCAATCTTTCCAAATAATTTTTTTTTTCAAAAATATCTCACAAATGAACTGAAACAACTTCAAGACATAAAAATGCGCGGGGGGGGGGGGGGGGGGTCATTTTTTAAAGTATGTTGACGATAGATAAATGGACATGTATTTATAAAAATAAAACATATTAAATACCTAGGTTGAAAAAAATATTAATACATTTTAGCAATAGTAAAAATTAACGCCTAATTAACCAACGCAGCTAGGTTAAGGCCTCCCATAGATTTCAGCACATGAATATCACATGACTTTTCATGACGTTAGCACCGCCCATTATTTATGTTTTCATCGTTTTACTTATTTCGATTAAGTTAAGCGATTGCTGTTGAAATTTATCGATTTCTTTAAATGATCATTTTGAGTTTTATTTTGAATAATATTGTATCGAAGATCTGTGATTAAAGGCGTTTATTTCTTAGAATTTCATTGTCGGTTGCTTACCAACCGCGTCAACACAGCGCTTTCACTCGCCTTGTTTTGGTTGCAAACAGCTGACAGCGGTGTCTCAACATTTTCATAAGATGCATGGCCTGCAAGACGTCGAGAGTGGAAAATTCAGCTCAGCAATCGTTTGAGGTACTATAATTGTATGTTTCAATACAGGATATGTCGTGTTGACCTTTTCTTTTCAAAATATTTACTCTTTTCAGTCAAGTGTTATGAGTGTATCTACACGTGTTTGTTTTGCATATCGCCGCTGTTTTCAATTCTTACTTCCTGTTAGGCATTACATGTATTTCTTTTTGTGTATTGAACTACCAGACACTGTAAACAGTGCATTTGAAAGAGGTGGAGTTCCCAGGGTACACAAATGTAGAATGTTGTAATCAAAGTGCATGCATGTTTGCATGATGATTACACGTGAAACATATGTTTTGCACATCAGTATATTGTTGGAGCTAAGATGATATAATTCATGTTGCTGGTTCTGTGCTTACAGTAGGTATCTATAACACTGTTTTGAATTCCTATTTCTTATTTTGCTGTACTAGTATATGTACATGTATGTCTTAATGTGTATTGAACTATTTTCTACACACCATTATGGCATACACTGTAAACATTGCATTTGAAAGTTGTGGGGTCCCATGGTACACAAGTGTAGAATGACGTAATTATATAAAGTTCATGTTTGCATCATGGATTCTTTGTCTTATTTCAAAAAAAACAATTTTGTTCCACATTGCCTTTCACAGCTTTATTTATAAATTCAAAAAAATTCTGAAAGATTTGTGCATGTTTGTATGTGCATTAAAAGTATATGATTAATATATTTGATGTGTTAAATATTGTGCAGCTAGGCTTTATAATAATTAAGCACTAACCAGTAAAATATAACGTATGTGGTGGTCAGACTCGGTCACTTGATACCAGATACCAGAGTGGCTAGATGATATTCAGGGGCACAGGCTTGAAACTGACGTGGTTTGATACTATTATTCACTACTTGATCCACATGTACATGCATACAATAACATATACACTTTCTCGATACTTTTTTAATGAACAAATATAAAACTGATATGCTATTCTACAATTTATTTAAGTATTGTCTTAAAAGAAGATTTTAAGCTTAAAATTGAAAATAACTTCATATTACATCAAGGTTAGAATTTTTATGGGGTAATGTTCCCTTACTGATATTAAAAAAAAACAGTCTTCTCAGGATTTAACACTGTTTTATTTTTATTTTTACAGAATCATTGTTATTTGTTTTAGATATGGTTTATTTTTATGTTAATACCGATTAATTCATTTCTAGGTAAAGTGTCCATGCATAGCACTTGCACATTGTATAAAAATAATTTTGAGATAAGACAAATGCATGCATATGTTGGATTAATTGTTACTACAGTGCTCAAATACCTCGGCTTATATTTGACATCATGGACATTTCCTTGATATAAAAAAATATGAAACTCACTGAACTATAATTGAGTAAAAGAATATTTTGATTTTGAGAAGAGATATACAGTATATCAAAAGAAATTAAATATTTACTATCACATTATGTAAGTCTCTCTCTCTCTCTCTCTCTCTCTCTCTCTCTCTCTCTCTCTCTCTCTCTCTCTGATATGTGTTTCTACTTAAGATATTATGACCTGATATGCAAATTTGGTTTTTGTACTGCCATCTTGTTATACTTATTACACTGCACCGTTAGTGTATTTTTTTTAACAAGTATTCTTGTATTTGCAGACATTTGCTATGCACATGTTCACACAGCTAATTGTTTTTTTTTTTAATTTTTAATTTCAGCCCAACATAGACTTCTGCTACCACCTGGCGACATGGGTTTTTTGGGTTGATTCTTGTGGTTTCAAGGCTTGAGGTTACCCTAGCTGTCACCCCTACACAAACATTCTCTGTTTTCTACAAACCAAGGAAAATATTATTCTGATATTAATGCATAAAAAAGATGGATAAGAAAGTGCTTATCATCATGCATTGGTGTATTTTGAATGTGTTAAGGCATTATTTAATAAAAAGAAAATTAAAGCGGTTTAAAGAATTTTGAAAGTTTGTTTTTTAAAAAAAATATTCTTTGTTTTCTTTATTTTGTATTTATTTGATATCATATGCACTTTTTTAAATGACAATTTTTTTCAATTATTTATGAAAATCTAGACACAGATGAGGTTCAGTGTATCTTTAAAAGACATATTGAAGAATTGTGTATCATGATATGATGAAAACAATTATCCTAACTTTATGGCAGTGATACTCTTATAAGCAAGATTGTTTATTACAAAGTTGTTAACCTATACCTGATACTTATTTACTCCTTTGTTACGTAATGAAGAATTTTAAGGGGTTAAAAAAATCGACAATTTGATCCTCAACATGTCAAAATTAAGTAAAATTCTGAAAAGAAATATTGAACAGAAGATGCTGAAAATAATATGCCCAACAATTTATAACCATAATTTCATTTTTATCCAGTCCCTAAAATGAGTTACAGGGTCGGCCCCTAAAACAACTTTCTCCAGATATCCCGAGAACGGTACAAAATTTCTAAACACTTGTTTGAAATGACAAGAACATTCTTTTGGCATCAAGAAAAAGGTGATGACTCTTTACATGAGGGACCAATAGGGCTGTACTTCTTTAAATGATAAATTGTTAATGTAAAATATTTCGTTATTCGTTATAGAAGCATTTATGTTTATTACAAAGTTGTTTACCTATACATGACCCTTATTTACTCATTCGTTACGTAATTAGGGATATTAAGGGGTTAAAATTCCAAAACTTTGAATATCTCGAAATGGAGAAAAATTCCGAAAAGCAGTATTGAACAAAAGATGCTTAAAATAATGTGCTTAACAATCTACAATCATATATTGTTTGTTATTTGGACCCTAAAATAGTTTTATGACCAGAGCTCAAATCGATCTTTCCCAGATATCTCGAGAACGGTAATTAATTTCTAAACACTGAGCGGTACACAAAACTACATTTTAACTGAAATGAAGAAAAAAGGAGCGGTTCCCTCAAATACATGTAAGAGACACCAACGAGGTAGATAATCTTTCATCCATAACTCTTAGATCCCACCTCCATTTCCAGATATGTTTCAAGAGCAAGGTCATTCCATATTCTTAACATAGGTAATCACAGATTACAAAGCTCACCGAGACGAGACATCACCCTTATGAGACTTCACCTTTATGAGACCACCTTTATCATATTAAATGAAAATCATACTTTATGATCTTGGATATTCATGGATTCTGTTTTGACACAATATCGTATATCATCTGTTAAAAAATTGTATGATAATCATATGTTCATATGTTAATCAATACAATAATATAAAATTAAATATTGCATCCTATCATATTTACAACATATATCATATATTACAATAAAATACCATAATAAACAATGATGAGATATGATATTGTAATGTATGATATGACATTGTATTGTGTTATACGTTATTGTATTTGATCAAATAATACAATATCATAATATATAAAACAATATGGTATTTTATTACAATATCATATTACATAATACGCAGGACAGTTAAGGCTACATCGGTAGAAGATATGCTAATAAGGAGATAATGAGATGTGACGTAACTCTGCTAAGCTCCGCCTCTTTTACCAAATATGGATTCCATGCGATTTACAGCATTATAGAAAACAATATATTTTAATTTAGCTCGTCAACAAGTTTGACTGTTAATCCTATTATTTTTTTTTTCAATTATGAATAAGAATAATATACATCTTTTATCAAAACGTCCTGCGCACTTGTCAACACAATGGCTGGAGGATTGTCAACAGAAGACGCGCTGCTCAAAATCTCAATTTTCAGACGTTTCAAAAAAAAAATAACGTGAGTAGCTCAGATAGTATTTGAAATATATCAATGTTTTGTCTTTTTGTGTGTATATTTTAAGAAGTCAACGTAAATTTAATACGAAAACTGTTGAAAAAGGCTAAGGTAAGAAAACCACGTGTTGACCCAATTACCAGTAGCTGTGAAATTCGTGTAGAAATTATATACGCACAGTCTTAATCTTATTTTTAAACATAGTAAAACTTTAACGCAATGAAGTAGATGATAATTGTTTTGTGTCATTCCATTTATTTATGTGCTAAATTTACAATTGGAGAACTTTCTGCGATTTAGCATAAAAACGTGCAAGTAGGTCAGACGACAGATTTGTTGTATCACTATCGAGGCTCGTCATTTCAGAATGGCATGTTTGCAGACTATAAGATCACGGTAGGCTTATTAAATACTTTCCTTATATATTGTTTGAACCCTTAAACGCAAATATTAAACTTAAAAGATATATGGATCCGCAACTCTTGACAATTTACAAAATGTGTATTTTCACCATAAATAGCCAGTCAAACCAAGGTGCATTACAAAAGGCAGAGACGCCGGGTATTTCCCTGGCAGGATTTCCCCTGCATATGCTAACACATAAAGAGATCCTTACTACAAATGTAATGAACTTATACATGATGGGGCTTCTGAACTGTCTAATGGGATGTTACCTCGCCATGTTATTTAAAATCTGTCCCAAGATGATTATTCACAACATTATTCCAATCAATTTAAAGCTGCTTGGTCCGATTTTATATCAAATTTTATGCACGCGTTTAAACAATGGCTATGCTTAGTATATGTATAATAATAGACATTGCAGTAGTTTTACCCGTCAATTATGCCAAATTTCAATGAAGAAAAATACGTACAAAATTTGCTAACAAAACAAACGACATTAAAAGGTACCGCGTTATTTCGCCTCATGTGAAACTTCACCCCTGACGACGAGACGGGTATGGTTGTATTACGAATTTGACATCGCTTTAGATAAAGGTCGAAATGATCAGACAAATTACAAATAAACGTGTACGTTTTTTTTGCTAATATTTCTGAAGTCTGCTTTCTTTACAATCGATGCATAGCATGTGGGTTGAATAACCCCAATCATTCGGGGACGAAACCAAGCGGTTTCCTTTTCTAAACATTCCCATGATGCATTCTGGTTTGTTTTTTCGTTTGCCTAAGAGAAATTATTTTTATTTACTTTGAATATTTCTAACTTTGAAAGGGGACTGATTCTGCTGGTGTAAATAGGAAAAAGTCCATAACTTTCTAAGATAAATGATTTGTATGGAAAAAATGTTGGTACTGTAAAAATAAAAAAATCGGACGAAGCAGCTTTAATATTTAATATACAAATTTCCATGTCAAAACTATATCCGAAAGCTTTGTATTTTCATATTAGTCCGAGGACTAAAAAAAGCTAATACAGTGGGGCCTCAGATATCCGGACGCCAGATAACCGGACGCTTCAGTTTACGGACGATTTTATTTGGGAACATATTTTTTTATACGTTATTTTGTCTCATTTATCCGGAATTCCGCGTTCCGGATCCGGACGGTCTGTTTTTACCACAAAACACTGATTTACTACCAATCTTGCTTCATTTAACCGGACGGTAAAAATTGATGATACCCTAATCAGTACAAAAGATTTCCCCTGTCAATTAAGTTTCACACATTTTTTACGTGCTAGACCCTCATGAGTAGCTTGTAGGAACACACTGACTTCCCAAATCACTTTCAAAAATTGGAAAATTGCGAACAACAGTGTATCACACACACATCACACTTGGACACAAAGAATTGAGCTAGATTCGGTTATCATTATTGTGCGGTTAATATTTCTTTTATGACAAAATAATCAAATAAAGCAGAGTTCTTTATATCTAAAAACGTTCATATCAACAGACAACTCTAGCATGTGTTGCTATATGGTATGAAAGGCAAAAAAACCTAATATCAACACTGTGAGCCATTGTATACAAATGCATTGTCATTCATGACAACTGCTTACAATAGACACATTTCAGATATCCGGACGCTTCACCTATCCGGACGATTAGACTAAGGAACGAAAGCGTCCGGATAACTGAGGCTCCACTGTATATGAAGCTCGAATATTTTTGGAAAATAAAAAAAAATCGCTTAAGTATCTTTGTATAAATGGTAAATGTATTGATCCAAATATCGTCAAAATAAATACCTTGATTCACCGGTGCATCGGTGGATCGTCCCATCCCTAGAATACATGTATTATACAAGTTTTCCTGAAGTGTCTCTTTAAATTATCAAGAAAGGAAACAACAATTTATACCAATGTATTTAGATGCTATTAATTTATTTGAGATGCTGGCATATTAGAATTCATTAATTGTCAATGATGGAATATATTGACAAGTTGAATAAATTCAAAAATGATATATTTTCCAATGTGTAAGTAAAGATTCTGCCAATTTTCTTTTTTCTTCCAGGAGAGGATTATTCTTAGTTTCTCTCTGAAATTTGCTGATGGCAATCTGCACTTTGGCTAGTGCAGCATCATAACACTTCCTGAAGCTTTTGTCATGAGGGCTGGTTTTACAAAGTCTCTTGTATTTCGTGTACTCAGCCACAAGCTTCGAGTTCCCAAGTAAGGCATTCAGAATATCAGCCGTTGATTTTGGTTGATCTACAGATTTTATTTTTAGAATAAATTTCTTGCATAAAAATTCCTGGATCCATTAAAAAATATTTAAAATATTCCAGTGAATTATTGGTGTAAAAAAATCTTATTTATACATGTATTTTTAAAATATAAATAGTAAAATAAGTGTTTTTTGCTTAAGAATTGTTTTAAAGAATTTTCTTGTCAAACGTTGTCCTTGTGCTTTTTCTTTTATTGGTCATTTTATGTTTACCTTTAGCTTCAATGAAAAGTCTCTTTTTGCAACTTTTTGGTTGAGGGTCTGAAAAAAAGAGTTGACAATGTCAAGTTTTGTCGGTTAAAATGGTAACTTTTGATTTTTGTTAGTACAATAAACACCATTAAGCAATTTGTATCAGATACTTTACCAAATTCTACAAGCGAACGTTTCTTTCGTGGAAGACTTTCTACCAGTAAATGTGCATCAGAATCTCTTGTGCCTAATATATTCTGTGAAGATAAAACGTCAATGAAAACTTTAAAATTGGTTTTAAAAAAGAACGAAAATTTAACATAGGCCAAATTAAAAAAATACGCAACTAAGTTAAGGACGTCCATCCGTAAACCAATGAAAATAAGAGATGTTTTAATAATACATTTCTAAAGCTAAAGTAACTACTTATATATTTTTTATAAAGGATGAAGAATTATAAAAATTAAGTATTCTTTATTCAAACAAAATATCACCCACATGTATTTTTACAATTAAAAAGCATATTGACTCGTTTAAGAACAGATAATCTCCAACACAAAAAGCTTTGTGTATAAGATTAAGAAAAAATAGTAAATTTGTAAAAATGTAACATAAAACCTAAAATTAAAAATCATGGACCTCTTTTTTTTTTTAATCAAAACCCCCACAAAATCAAACCATTTTTTTTTTGGATTTTAAATTTTTTTTAAAATTTAATTTAATATTATTAGCACATCCTCCCCTCACATGTACAGTAAAAAAAATTCAAATCTACGGAAAAAAATTACCAATTTTTCTGAAAATCTTGCATATTTTTTTATTTGAGATTAATAGTGTGCAACAATCATGGCTGATGTGCAATATCATGTTCCTGACCTTGAAATGTGAAATTTAAAAAACAACAACAAAATGTAAGTAAGAAAATCAACAATGACATTCAAAATCATTAGTGATACCAAGAGATCAAAATAATAATGAATTTTTGCAATTTTGCGAAAGTTATTATTGGTCGAAGTAGTAAAGATCCTGAATCTATCAAGTGGTGGTCAACCAGGGAAAATGACATAAATTCCATTTCAAATGTGAAATCTTCAAATAAATCACCATCATTTAGATACAATTTCTACAACAATGTCATGCACAGATATCCAAAAATGCATTTGCCATATGACAAGTTTGTACGTCAATTACCACGACTGCAAAACTACCTAGCCCTGCCTAAATACTGGAGAGACAACAACAAAAATGGACAAAGAAAAGAGTTTCTTGAGCATTTTTCGTTGCAAAAATGGGAATCATTGTCTAACAAAGAAAAACTGGACCACAGAATACATGATTGTCCCCCTTGTGAACATTCAAAACTTCTGAATTATTCTGTACTACACAAGTCTGCAACAGAATCTACAAAAAACTTGATTCATTTGTCCAATGAAATTGTAAATGAACTTGACAACAAAAACAACATAGGGGTAAACAAAATACTAAATGTTTTTGAACCTATCTTTGAGGAAAAATTTCAAACAAATCTGAAAACTGTAGTTTCAAAACGATACAACTTAACAGAAAAACTGCCCAGTGAGCAGAAACGCAAACAGAAAACAATGCAAACAAGGGAAAACACAAACAAAATAAACAAAATCATTACCAACAATGAAAATGAATTGCAAAATTTTTTGGCATCAGGTAAATCCTACAGCCAATTTGACAGAGACAGATTAGGTATGTTTTTTGAAAAAACACAATCAGCAAGGGAGAGAACTATTCTTACCTCCAAAAAATCAAGGAAGGTGTTAAAAAAGCTAAAAACCATGTAGGAAATATGAATAACTATTCTTTTGACCGTCAGGGTTTCCTTACTTACATGAAAAAACTTCCCTCTGGTTCAAAGGTCATCTGGCGGTACTTAGCCATCAAATTCCATGTTAAGAACAAATCAGGTCAATTTCCTAAAAATGCTGGTCAAGTTCTGATGACATTCGCTACGCAAAATGGTATTGACACCGACCAGTTTAACGAGTGTAAGAGAGTAAGTGGAAGAGATTTTCTTCTAAGAATTCGAAGATCCAGACAAAAAATTTACAGAAACATATCAATTCCGACCCCAAGACCAGCTAGAAAATTAATGGAGGAGGTCCATAGTAAACTTGAAAACAGAGAACTCTATATTGGAGAAAAAATAGCTCCCAAAATGTTCACATCCAACAGAATTGACAAATCAGGAACACTTACCGAATTAGACTACACAGTGTATTGGAGAATGATCCCACTGACAAAAATAATTCAACATATGAGAGAAATGCACAAGGATTATCAACGGGAAACAGAGGCCAATGAAACTCAAACAAGACATCTCAAGATTTGGCATGACCATTCAGACATACTGAACCATACGTACATCTCCATCATGGTCAGCACACTGTATGATACTGCCTCCTTCATCACAGATGAAGAATACAGAGCCAAGTACCCAGAACGCCCACCAGCAGATGTTCAAGCTATGGTTGAAAAGCCCTTCCTCTACGTACTTGGCCAGTCATCTAGCAGTGATGTAGACCAGTTGTCATACATACCAGTCCGAGTTGACGACCTTCAGAATCTAAAGGCACAGAGTGGAGAGGTCCGGTATGTCATGAGATTCTTTAGTGGAGATGGTCCGGCCCGCCAATTTGAAGCTGGTCACCAAAGAGGGGGAAATTTTGCTTGTTTATGTGGCATTCCATCAAAAGACCACATGAATTTAGAAAATGCTTTCCAGATTGATGTTCCGTCCTTGCAAGAAAGACTTGAGATCTTTAAAGAAGGGGAGCTGTGGAAAGGATTTTCACTGATGCGACCATCACCATTTGCCAACTTGAAGAAGCAAGATATTATGAGAGAACTCGTTGCAAGGGGCCATGATACAGATGACAAGAACAAAGTTGAATTGCAGGAGGAACTAAGTAACACTTTAAGAGGCATTCAGAGACCACCAGCCATGTTTTCTACACCTGAAGATGTCTTTGATCTTCTGCATGATTACGAAGTGCCACCAGGTGAGCCCCTCCATGACATTACAAATGTAGTGCAAAATCTGATAACCGAGCTTCCCTACCATATTAGCAACCCTGATACACTTAAGGACTTTGAGAAGTTTTCGACTGCAACCATAGGTGACAAAAACCAAATTAAAGGATCAGATGCTCGTCTCTTTGCAGTCAAGCTTGCTATGTTTGCCCATTTGAAGTTCTCAGAAAAAAAAATCAGTAAAGATATTTACGACCTTTGCACATCATTAGTAGAAATAATATCCATTTGCTATAGTCCATATGAACAGAGAACACAAAAGAAAATTCTTCGACTGTACAATCTATGCTTTAAATTCAGCATCCTTTCAAAAACAGTTATCAGCATACCAAAGAAAATGACTGCAAGAAAATTCTATGGCTGCCACTTTCATAGCCTGACCGTTCACACACCTGAAACTTACAGATTAGTGTGTCTACGCTCACTCATACCAGAGCAAGAGGAAAGGACATTTGGTGATCTTCGCAGCATTTCCTTAAATACAGCCAACAGGCAATGCGGCAAAATAATCGACAATGCTGTGTTAAGATACAATGCCCAACAGATGAGTGGAACAAAAAAAGACTATGTACGACACCAAGAATCAATTATTAGCCACCAGGCAAAACTCCTACCAAAGCCAGAGAACACAAAATTTGATATAGATTTTATACGCAGAAGACCAACTCTATTTCAAGCACATTACCAGAGAATTGCTGACTTCATGTATGGTGGAGAAAACATGTGGTGGTCGTTAATTGACGGCAGTGTGATGTTTCATGATGGACCTGACGAGCTAGATAGTTCTTCATACCCTCCCTTACTTCATTTTCGCTCCTCGTCTAACAAGGACCTACAAATGCTCCTGGCAGAGGACTGGAGGAAGTGTGTCCAGGACTGCAAAGCATCGGAACTGATTCTGCCGCTCTACAAGATCAAGATATATGAAGAGGGAAAACTTTGCACCATTTTCAAAAATGAAGGTAGGTACAGTGTACTGTATACAGCACATCTCTTAATCTTATATATGTACTTCGATTTAACAAGAGCCCCATGCAATTCATTTTTACACCCCATTTTCATAGGAAAGTCAACAATTTTGGATGGTCAATGAAAAAATCTTTACTAAAATATATATTCAATGGTTTTCCAGCATTCATTCACCGACATCATCAAGTGTAGAGAACCAGGAAAATGTACCACAGAGAACAGGAGAAGATTCAGTCCAAGTTCCTCGAGTAGAGCCAGTTTTGGAAGCAGGTGAAGAAGTTCCTCGAGTAGAGCCAGTTTTGGAAGCAGGTGAAGAAGTTCCTCGAGTAGAGCCAGTTTTGGAAGCAGGTGAAGATTCAGTTCAAGTTCCTCAAGTAGAGCCAGTTTTGGAACCAGGTATCTACAATACACTTATTTTGTAATAATTTAATTCTGGTTGTAACACGATTTCTGATTGGCTAAAAATTTTTTTATATCGTATCAAGAGTGTTGACTACATCACAGTAAAACTAACGTCAAAAATGTATCAATCCACCTGTCAACAATTTTGGATGGTCAATGAATAAATATTTACTAAAAAATATATTCAATGATTTTCCAGCATTCATTTACCGAACATCATCTAGTGTAGAGAACCATGAAAATGTACCACAGAGAACAGGACAAGATTCAGTCCAAGTTCCTCGAGTTGAGCCAGTTTTGGAACCAGGTGAAGAAGTTCCTCGAGAAGAGCCAGTTTTGGAAGCAGGTGAAGATTCAGTTCAAGTTCCTCAAGTAGAGCCAGTTTTGGAACCAGGTATCTACAATACACATATTTTGTAATAATTTAATTCTGGTTGTAACACAATTTCTGATTGGCTAAAAAAATGTTTTATATCGTATCAAGAATGTTGCCTACGTCACAGTTAAACTAACGTCAAAAATGTATCAATCCACCTGATGTTACGTTTGAATATTGTACAATTTGATGTCATTTTGAAGGTCAAATGACTGTTTTTATCTACAACTACAATGTAATTACAAAAAATTAAATTATAAGCAGCCAATTCATTCCTTGAATACTGTGAAATCATTAGATTTTGTGGTGGCTCAATTTTCGTGGAATTCGTGGGTACCTCTCATCCACAAATTAACATCCCCCACGAATTAATAAATTAGAGCTATAAAGTGATATTCCTCTTGCATGTATACGAAAATACATGAAATTACATCCCCATGAACCTGTAAAATTTAAGCAATCCACGAAAATTGGCCCCCACGAATTTTAATGATTCCACAGTATGTGAAAGATAACTATATAACAAAAAATTATGATGCATAATATGTAGCAGCTTTGTAGATGTACTTTTTAAATTGAAATATCCCATTTGGCTTGGCATTTGATTGTACATGTTATTACCACTATCTACTGCCTAAATACCATCTACTGTTGTCAGTGGGAGTTGCATTCATGATATTTTATCTGTAACAAAATTAAAAATACATACAATATTACAGAGATTTCTTTCGTCACCGAGACATGTATTGACACAAGTGCTCCATTTATTGATACTGGAACAATGCATGATAATAATTCACAACCAAATGAAGTTTCAAGCCAATTTAGCATAAGAAACAGAGGTAATTTTACAAAGGTGACAATAAATTGATAGAAAAAATAAAACACAAAAAGTGCTTGGTATTACATTATTATTGTTGTCTATTAAATACCAGGGTATTCAAATATTTTAAAGTCAATTAATACCCACATAATGATTTTCCCCGATAAAAATCTGTTTTATTTTGTAAATTTTGTTTTAATCATAGAATATTAACATAGTTCATACTTAATGCTTTTCTCCCATTGATCCATCAATCACTTCTTAGATTTGATTCAAGATGAACCAACAGGCACAAAACCAGAAACAAGAGAAAGATGCATCAGATGAGCAGGAACCAGTAGGCGTTGTGGCATCAATTCAAGACACACTCAAAGCTAATGAAAATGAAATACAAGAAAGAGGTACATTGTAATTAAAAATAGATTGAGTCAAAGTTAATTAACATAAATAGTGAATCAATGCACTAATCACATCTCCACAACCTTGTTTTGAATTTTAATCTTGTATTAAATCGAAATTTTCAATCAAAATATGAGATTAAATATCTTATTATTGATTTATAGGATCTTATCTAAATGAAAATATATTTCAGATTCTGCCGATACATTGAATAATGATAAGGAAAACAATAGAGGTGAACACATTTCAACTGTGTCTGCAAAGACAACACTCCCAGGTAATACAAACATTTCAGGTGGAATAACACATCATTACAAAATGGCTGACCTCATCTTCGCTAGCCAAGGGTTTTCGGTCCACTTTGCTCCCAAAAACCCTTGGCGGATTTCATTACGAAAACTCAGTGATGTGATGGCGCTATCTAGCGAGCAACTTGAGTTGCGTCCCTTGCATATTTACATTTTAATCGAATTAAACAATGGGTTATATACACATCATGGCATTAATACAACTTGAAAACATATTGACTACCGAATATCGGAACATAATTAACGATTTTATTAAATACGAATTAAGTTATAATCTAGGGAAAGTACGGGATGTTTTGTTCGTAGTGTTTTGAAAGGACCTGTACCGGGAGTGAAAAAGTCGCCGATTTATACGAAAGGTTTCATGCCATAAAACCAGGTATCGTTGTCATGAATATTGCGGACCAAAGAAATTAAATAAAACTCAGCTCATTGAACCCTTAAAAGCAATAACCATAAGCAGGAACGTATATACTAAAGAGATATGCAACTTCTACATTCGCCATGTTTACTTCCCATGCTATCACGCGAGCCTTGACAAGTTTATAGTACTATGTTCAATCCCAGTAAAATATATAGGTTTTTAAAGCGATCTGGTTAGACCATCGTTGGGGAGGCACTGTACTCGAGAACTTGTGTCTCAACTTGTTAAAAGCACCGAATGTTTTACCAAAGATCACAAATGTATTTTCTTTTAAAGTTTATATTTACAAGCACTGTGATTGGATCAGCTACTCGCAGCTGCAGCCAATCATAAAACGGAGCTTGTCACCGAGTTTTCGTAATGAAATCCGCCAAGGGTTTATGGGGAGCAAAGTGGACCGAAAACCCTTGACTAGCGAAGATGGGCTGACCTCTGATCAAAACAACATTTACTTACTGAATAGAAATTTTTAGATATTCATTTTTCATCCTAAACTGCAAATTTTTTGACTTATGTACAGTTTATTTATCATTAATAATCTTTCATAATCAAATAATCTTTCATAATCAAATAATCTACTCTTAATTTAAATGAATTTTTCAAGGTGTGTTATTCAACCTTAAAAATATATCACACTTTTAGGTTGCATGAACATGTAAAATATCGCAATCAAATATATTTTTTTTTTATTTCATGTTTAATGTGCATAATGTGTACACTAACATGCAAAATCAACTATCACTTATTATAACCATTTTTAATGCTAACCGTAAATTAGTTCTTTGAGTTTTGCTAATTTTGGCAGTGGGGGGAGGGATCATTACCTATCTATTTTTTTTTGGGGGGGGGGGGGGGGCATTTCTCAAACAAAGTAATTAAAAGATAGCTTTTTATGTTAATATCTTTGAAATATAAAAATTACCAGTTATTTTAGTAATCACAGGGCGAAAAACCATCTTTAAGCAAGTCCTTAAAGGTGGCTTAAAGGTGACTTAAAGGAGCTTAAAGGCTATACAACCTTTAAGCCGCCTTTAAGTCACCTTTAAGCAAGTGCTTATAGGTCCTTAATGTCCAAACTTCTTTAAGCCACCTTTAAGCCACCTTTAAGCATCTTTAAGTGGCATTTACGCTCTCTTTACACTGCCTTTACACTGTCTTTAAGTGGCCTTTAAGTCAATATTGATCAAGTTGAACAATAAAAACATATATTAAATGCAAAAGCTCTTTTATAGAGATGGGAGGGGGTCATCCGAGTGATAATATAATTTCCAAGGAAGGGGGGGGGGTGTTCCAGGCGGTTTTAATCGTCGCTCCATTAAACACAGATCGCTATCATCAGCACCGCTCCGATGGACACAGATTGCCGTTATAAAATTCTTTATAATTTTTTGGGGGTTTCAAAATTATTGTAGGGATGAGCGCAGTCTCTGTATCTTAATATGTGCATAAAACTAATTAAAGTATGTTTGTTTCCTATTATAAATTAATCGGTGAAAAAAATCTCTCTCTCTCTCTCTCTCTCTCTCTCTCTCTCTCTCTCTCTCTCTGTTCCTCCGGTTATTAAACAAAATAAAGATAATGAACCAAAAATGCATGATTTAATTTGATAATCGGTTTAAGGTTTGTATTTTTTTTTTCAATTTTCATTATTTCTAACTCTAGATCTGCTATAGATACATGTTTAAGATGAAAAGACTCTCAACTGCCTTTGTTATATCGGGCAGGATATTACTGCTTTGTTTGTCTAGACATAGTTTTGTTCGTTTGTGTATATCTAATTAGAGTCTATTGTTTGTCCACCTTAAGAAAACCCCTGGAACTAACACAGAATATACAAGATATACACAACAGTTGTGTCGTGTGCCCAGGTGCATGTTTGTGTATATCTAATTAAAGTCTATTGTTTGTCCAACTTAAGAAAACCCCTGGAACTAACACAGAATATACACGATATACACAACAGGTGTGTCGTGTACCCAGGTGCACGTCAGGGTTTCTAAAGGCGTTGAATCTTAGTATGTACGAGTATACGATAAGTCTAGTGAATAAAAGTTAATTTACATTTGTAATTCATTTTCAAAGTATTATTTCCTAGCTCTGGGTTTCTAAGATGTTACGTCTACAAATTAACGATACATGTATGTAAGAGTAAAATCTTGAGGCTAATTAATTAATGTACCGGTGATCATAAATAGGGGTTGATTATTTAAATATATGTATAAGGGTAAATATGTCAAATATACCCGGCCTGGCACATCATACAATTGTATGTACAAGTCATTTGCAATTGCCACA
This sequence comes from Magallana gigas, assembly GCF_963853765.1. Lineage (NCBI taxonomy): Eukaryota > Metazoa > Mollusca > Bivalvia > Ostreida > Ostreidae > Magallana > Magallana gigas. The sequence goes on along the minus strand of NC_088862.1, from coordinate 841,839 downwards.
TGCAGTAAATACGTCACCGGTAATTTGTTATTTTGTTTGTTATAGAATTGATAGTTTAAAAATCATGTACATACAATTACATGTAAATATTTAAACATATTGGATCGGCGCCGCGATCATGAAAACCGGGAAATTGCGGGAAATTGAACAAATACCCTAATAGTATCAATGCATTTAATAAAAGAAATGATTTCATTTTCTTTCTTACATTTTTTTAGCTATAAATTAGATGAACGTATATCTACTCGGTTTAAATTTATTAACTAAGAAAGCCTACTATAGTGAACCTAACGGTTTCCATTTAGGTATAATATATTTTTGTTCACTGAAGACCAAGTTCCGTATTTCATTCTAAATACACGCATGCATGTAATTTATAAATTAGATATAATTGATTGTTACAAACTGAATGGTTTGTCAAAATCTTTTCAAGTAAACACATTCAATACAGTGATTCAATATCCACTGATACATAGGATATAAAACGCTCATATATATATAAGTTGCCGTGGAGCAGAGGAAGTGTGGTGATGCTAGTAAACTAAGGGTCCCGGGTTCAATTCTCGCCGTGGCCGGGTTTTTTTTGTGTTTTTTTTTTCATTTTTCTTTCTAGAACAAAAACCGTTCTAATACCTTTTCTTTCATAAAGTTAATACATTTTGTTGGAAATTAAGCACAATATTGAATTAAAAATTTTTTAATGGCTTAAAGGTGGCTTAAAGGTAGCTTAAAGGTGGCTTAAAGGTGGCTTAAAGAAGTTTGGACATTAAGGACCTATAAGTTGTCCTTAAAGGTGGCTTAAAGGTGGCTTAAAGATAGTCTTTAAGCTGCCTTTAAGCCATCTTTACGCTTTCTTTAAGCCATCTTTAAGCAACACATATAGCTTAAAGGTAGCTTAAAGGTGGCTTAAAGATCGTCTTTAAGCTACCTTTAAGCATCTTTAAGCTATCTTTAAGGAGAACTTAAAGATGGTCATTCATCCTATGAATTCCCTCATGTTTTGAATCTTGTATAACATGTATATCTTCAAACATTTTAAGACAAAATTATGCATCAAAAGACAAAGACTTGGGAAAAAACTTAAGTACCTTTCATTTTCTTAAGTTCTCAGAATCAGAGAGCATGATGGGATCAAAGCTGCAGAAAACAGACGTGGCCTGAAAAGAGCAAGAGAGAACCCTATAGATGGTAAAAAAAAAAATCAAAAATGCATGATATATCTTATAAAACATGCAAGTCTGTATAAACATATATGTCAAGTTTTACAATCTTATTACAGTTTACTCTGTTCAAAAGAAGTCATGCAAGAGGAAACTCTTTACAGATGTAAAAGGTATATGCACTTTTGAAAATATGATAAATTAAATAAAAAGAAAATATATGTCACATAAATACATTTAAATTGATGTATTTTTTACCTCATTAGATTCAGACTCAACTGTCTCCATGGTTGCAGCACTTCTGCCAAGTGATGACCCAACTGTCAAGGAGTTTCTAAAGTATAGGAGAATCCTCAAAAGCACGAATGATAAACTTCTTAGAAACTTCTACGACGCAGCTTTAGCTAAACTCCAAACAGCCATCATCAGAAGGCACAGAGAGCTAATGGAAAAGAAGGATGAGAAATCACATCCGCTCATTAAAATTGCAGAAAAACTCTTAGTTCATTGGAATATCTATCACTTTTAATCAATGTTTGCCGTGAATATGCAAAGGCAGTATTTTTCTTCAATATGACAAGGCAATTATTTCCCTTGACAATCATTAAATTATTTTGTATTACTGTAAAGTGTAAATTATAAAAATTTCTTTGCTGATTTGTAAGTTAAAAAAAAATTCTTGTATATATAAAAAAGAACATATATAATTGTCTACATGTCTAATACATAACAGGAATTTCAGAGACCTTTCTAAAATTACCAGCAATAGATTTTTGTTTTGCACAATTGTATATTTTAAATTCTACAACTAATCAGTTTACAGATGTCACTCAATGCATCATTAAAATCTTGTCTTGATCTTTAAAGTCTATGTAAAAGATCATATTAAGTAAATTCTAGTGATTCAGAAGGTGCATAGGGAGCAAAGCAATCAAGCCCTTTCCTAATTGCTAGATTTTACCTAATGCAATGTAACTTACTTAGAAATTTCTCAATAGCTGATAAAAAAATTATGCACCAATCAAATATTTTCTCTTTTGTTTTTGTTTCTTCGAGCATTCAATCTAAAATTGTATTCACCAGATTCTAATGTGAGAAGGGAAAAAAATATGACGGACAAGACCGAGATTCGAACCTGATACCCCTAGACAGGTGCTCTACCAACTGATTTATTTGGCCACTGGCATTCAAACCGGTCTGACCATCACAAATTTAATATTAGGCAAGGTATTCATATTAATGTAGCTATACTTCATTAATATGTAACTATTGTGAATTTACATGTACAAATAATTGCCTCTGCAAAAAATGACTAAAATGTTTTTGGTGTCATCGAAATTAATTAAAATATCATTTAATCTCAAGTGAGCCAAGTTACTTTTTTGAGGCTAATAATCCAAACTTGTTTTAGAGGAACATTTTTTTTCAATTCCAACATGTGATTGTGCAATAGTTGTACAACACAATTTATAAAATATAACCGGATTCATTCAAGTCAATCTGATTTTAAAAAAAGATCTTCATAAGAGTGATGTTCCAATCATCGATTATAATAGAAAATTAATTGATTGTTACTGCATTCTAAGCGCTCGATTATAAAATGTTTCATTACAATTAATCAGTTTTTTTACTTTCAACAAGTGCATATCATAAGCAGAATATTCTAGAGGCAGACCATCAAAACCCCCAAAAAGGTGCGCGGTCTAAAAATGGCTGACATGTCAGATGAGCTAGATCCCTACCCTAAAAAAATAAAGCACATTCTCATGTTTGGACATATTTTAGTTTCAAGAAAGTTTATGTTGAACCATCTACTAAAGAAAATCTTTGGAATACAACATTTTATAGCAAGAAATATTCAGTAAACTAAAATACAAAAGGCCTAGTAACAAGTCAGTTAACTGTATTTTGTTAAGTTACATTTATTTAGCTATGAAATAGAAAAAAATTTGCTTACAATCGATAATTAGCTTCCGGAAGTTGCAGGGAACCGATTATCGATTATGAAAATCTCATGGATTCCCATTACTACCGGTACTTTATTTTAAATATCAGACAGTATTGTCACACAGTTTTCGTGTGAAATGCGAGAGATAACGCAGTTTCCAAAAAAAAAAAACAATATTTACAACACAGTGCAGCAATGCGAGTGCATATTGTCAAATAATAATGTTCAGCAATGTGTAATTAAACAAAATCAATAAAAATTAATTGTACAAGATCTTATCTAATAAAAGAAAGAGCAATGCATTTCTTGGCTTAAGACAGGAACACATTTACTACAACAATCATTTCTGATCAAAAGAAAGCACATGGTGGTTGATATTTTCATTCAAAAGTTGATTATTTAATTAAAGGAAAAATATACAGGAAATCCGAATTAATGTCCACAGACATTTACGTTATATCATCAAATAGCCGATAACTGGTACGGTAAATTGTCAAAACTCAGCAAATTATGTGTGTTCTAAAAAGTACAAAAACAAGATGTTTTGGGTCCTTAATCTCAATAAAACCAAACAGAGTTACAACTTACAGGATTAAAATTTATTTGTTTATACCAAAATATTAAGAATTAAGGAAATATGACAAGAAAACGCTCAATTTAAGCCGATAACTGGTACATAACCATTATGGCAATATTTCCTATCATGAATATGTCATTTGTTTATTTAATTCATAACTACTATTAATTACGTGTAAAATTCTCATCAAGACAGACATGCTTTTGGCTACCATCGATTTAATAAGTGCGAAGTCCAGCTACAGCCTAGAATGTCGATTTAAATAAATCACGCATTCAAAACTTGGTTGGTTTACTTATATGAATGGCGTGTGTATCAGTACATACCTGTAAAATCATCACCTGTTTTTCGTCAATGTCAAATATTTACAACCGAACAGCAATGGTAATAACAATTGTTCACATTTTATAGGAGATTAAAAGTTTATAACACATTAAATCGGTCCTACAATATTTTGAATCATCGTGCAAAAGATTAAAAAAAGTGACATGGCCGATAGCGGAGACACATGCGACCACGCTGAACGTTCAGATATTAATTGCTTTCGTCGATAACTTACAAGCTCAACAATAAAAACAGAAAACAAAGTTAAACTCTTTGTAAACATACCGTAAGATCAGTCTGTTGCACGATTTCTTCTTCTAAGATATGCATTTTCTCCGTGTACATCCTACTTTCCCCTCGCACCTGCAGGCCAAACTATCAACACGTGTCAAGAGCTCTTAAGACATCGATCGACGTCTGCGCATGCGCAAAATAAAGCAGCAAATCACGAAAGTAAAAGAATTATACATTTACAAGTGAATTTATTTAGTGCAATAGTTTTATTATGCATAAAATGTTAAAATACGTAAGTTAAATATTCACCATCTGGTAATTTAACTCTTTTTCGATGAAAAGTGTTGAAGCAGAAGAATGCTATTATGACGTCACAAATCACATCACTTTTTTCGCGGAATTTTTGAAGGCTCTGAAGTCCGTGGGAAGCCTAAACATAGCTGCGTAGTTGCGTTGCTGGTAACATGACAAAAATATTTAGAGAAGGTAGTTAGGCAAGAACTTTTTTTTATTTTTACTATTTATTTTAAATACATTGTCTTTTGTCAATATACATACACATATAAATAAAAACATGCAACAAAACAAATGTGAACTCTTTAAAGTACAAGAACAGACACATTCTATGATGTAGGTATGCATTTTAATAAATACTGCATGAAAAATATGCATGCGCAGAGAAGTACATTTCCAAATCCAGATGTGGAATAAAAAGTTGAAGGGTCGTGTGTAAAAATTAGGGTATGTCAGGTTACAGGAAACACACTTTTTTTTCTCAGCCTTACCAATATTTTGATAATTCATTTAACACCTTGCCTTTTTTTTAATTGTAGCATTGAAACTGTAGGTTACCTGATTCAACGACTCCGAGTCCTCCCCTTGTCTGCAAAAAGGGTCCTGTTCTGTCACCATGTTGGCGCAAGGATCAGTCGTGTCTAGAGGTAAAAAAATTTATTGTTGTATTTTTCATTTGCATGGTTAGTTAAGTGCTGTTTTGTGACCATCTTCTGCACCAGTATTGATTATTAAAAATATTGTTCTTACCTTCCTGAGCATCATGGGGGCAAGCCTCTGCCCCATTGCCTTTATTGTCATTATTGGGATGTGTCTCTATAGCATTGTCCTGGTAATGCTGGAAACATTTTCCTGCATCATTCTTCATCTATAAAGTACACAGGTTTTTAACACTTAACATCAAGCATATAAGTAATAAACAGTAAAATCAGAGAAAAGCAAACAGATGCAAGTTCTTTTGTACTAAGTTGACATTTAGCACCTTGCCTTTTTTTTAAATTTAACATTAAAATTGTAGGTTACCTGACTCAACGACTCCGAGTCCTCCCCTTGTCTGCAAAAAGGGTCCTGTTCTGTCACCATGTTGGCGCAAGGATCAGTCGTGTCTGGAGGTAAAAAATTTTATTGTTGTATTTTTCATTTGCATGGTTAGTTGAGTGCTGTTTTGTGACCATCTTCTGTACCAGTATTGATTATTTAAAAAATTGTTCTTACCTTCCTGAGCATCATGGGGGCAAGCCTCTGCCCCATTGCCTTTATTGTCATTATTCGGATGTGTCTCTACAGCATTGTCCTGGTAATGCTGGAAACATTTTCCTGCATCATTCTTCATCTATAAAATACACAGGTTTTTAACACTTAACATCAAGCATATAAGTAATAAACAGTAAAATCAGAGAAAAGCAAACAGATGCAAGTTCTTTTGTACTAAGTTGACATTTAGCACCTTGCCTTTTTTTTAAATTTAACATTAAAATTGTAGGTTACCTGACTCAACGACTCCGAGTCCTCCCCTTGTCTGCAAAAAGGGTCCTGTTCTGTCACCATGTTGGCGCAAGGATCAGTCGTGTCTAGAGGTAAACAATTTTATTGTTGTATTTTGGCAACTAGTTACAATTTAAGTGTCACAGTTAAAGTTCCAAAAGTTTTTTTTTTTAATAGCAAGGAAATGTTAAGATATGTATTTACCATTTGGTGGATATATGAATTTTGCTTCCTTTTCATTGTAGACATTGATTCTCTTGATCGGGAGTTTGAGGAGACCTTCTGCAAATTTGTCAACACATGTTTTCCAAACAGAGGCCAAAAAGGATGTTTCTCTGTGCAGATTGAAGGAGGTAAAGTTGTGAATTCGTGGACCTTCCTGTCTCCTGCAAGGCTCATCCTCACCATCATAGAATTCAATGCCGCCTTCTACCCATGACCACCATACATCTTTTCCTGCCAACATGAAGTCCGAGATCCTTTCCAGATGGGCTTGAAACAGAACTGGATTTTTTTTAACAAATTCATTTGAGAAAATGGTGTTGCCACGTTTCTCGAGGAGCTTGGATTGATGGCTGATCATCGAGTTTTGTTTTTTTAGAGTGTCCGGTTTTGAGTTAATTTGTTGTTGAATTGTAAATCGTAGAACAGCATTGTCCACCACATATTCTGCGTGTCTGTTGGTTGTTTGTAGGGAAAGACGCCGCAGATCCCCAAAGCTTCTTTCTACTTGTTCCGGTATGATTGACTTCAAACAAAATATTCTGTAAGTTTCCGGGAGATGGACAGTTATCCCATGATAATGGCTTCCAAAAAATTTTCGAGCTGTTAGTTTTGCTGGTTTTCCAAAGATGAGTTTTGATAGTGTTGCAAATTTAAAACATTGGTTATATAGTCTCAGGATCTGTCTCGGGTTTCTGTTTTTGAAATTGGAATATGATATTTGAATGATTTCAACTAAGCTGTTTACAAGGAATAGGAAATCTTCATGGATTTTGTTTTCTTCATATTTTGTACTGATAAATTTTGCTAGCTTTATTGCATATAGACGTGCGTCAGATCCCTTGATTTGGTTTTTATCTCCAATGGTAGTGTTTGAGAACTACTCAAATTCTTTTTGAATTTCTTTAGGGACATGAAAGGGAAGCTCTGCAATGATATTCTGGACCACATTGGTTATGTCATGCAAAGGTTCACAGAAGAGTACTTCATAATCTTGGATGCTGATGTCATTTGCACTTTTCGTTGGGTCGTCACACATCAGTGCAGCTGGTCTGCAAATTCCATGAAGTTTTGTTGATAGCTTGTCCATGAGTTCAGCTTTCTTCTCATTGTCCACCCAAATCTCATGTTCTAGTTCAGTGATGAGTTCATCCTTTTTCAGTTTCTGAAATGGATTAGTTTCTCCCGTTTCCAGCTTTTTCCAAAGATCTCCTTTGATGATTAGTCTCCTTCGCTCTTCTAAGGACAGGAATTGGTTTCTATACCAATGAACGAGGTTGCTATGTTCCTTCACGTTCACTCCACAAAGACAACTAAAATTTCCTCCCCTTTGCTGCCCACCCTCAAACTGACGAGCAGGGTTATCGCCTGTAAATACTCGCAGCTTCACTTTGATATCTGTATCTTTGAGGGACATGAGGTCTTGCAGTCTGGTCTTTGTGTATGATAGCTGTTCCTTGCCCGAACTTCCTAAAATATGAAAAGGTAAAGTAGGTATATACTTAACGGGTAAATAATTAAAGTATGTACTTCACAGGGATAGAGGGGCTAGACAGAACTAATTGTGTGCAAAGAATATTGTTTAGAGCAATTGAAGCAGTTAGACACTTGAGTCCTTTCAGTAATTTGTGAAAAATTAATTTGCCTTGTGACCAATTAATGAATGTTTGAAAATGTACATACCTGATTTTCCAAAAATGTAAAGCTTGGGTCTTTCTACAAAGGTTTGTACATCCATTGGGAGATTTTCTGGGAACTTTTCTTTGTATTCTTTATCTGTAAGGAAGTTGTTGGTGTTGTATAAAAAAGACACCATGAAGTTAACATAGGAACTGTTTAGAATGTCGGAGTGGTCATGCCAGAGTTTTAGGTAAAAGCTGTTCTCTTCATCACTACTGTCATTTTCCTTTGGGGCTGAAGTGTATGCCGGTCGGTTTTGGCTTTGCAAAATGCCAGCTGCCCTGAAGCGTTCAATCTCCTCCTGTACTATTGTTGTCAGTGGAATTTTTCTTCCATAAACAAGTGTTTCCGTAGTGGTTAATTTTCCATTTGTGTCAATTTTGTTGATTTTTGACAATTTTGGTGCTATTTTTTCTCCAATGTTGATTTCTTGTGTCTTAAGTTTCATTTTAATTATGCTCTTGATTTTTTTAGCGGATCGTGATGAGGGAATAGAAATTCTACTTTTTCCAATTTTGATTTGGGATCTTCTCACTCTTCTTAAATAGTCTCGCCCACTGACTCTTTTTGCTTGATTGAATGTGTTGACATTAACTCCTTGAGTTTTTGCGTAGTTCATTAGAACTTGACCTCCATTCATGGGTTGCTTCCCTTGGCACTTAACGTCATATTTTTTGGCTAGCCTTGACCAATTGATTGGTTTGTTTGAGGGATAGCTTTGAATTTCGGAGATGAATTCTTCTTTTTTAAACTCATAGTTTTCAAATTTCCCATGGTGGGGTTTTGGTTTTATTTTCCCTGTTTTTTCCTTGTCAGTCTTGTATTGAGAGTGTTTGCACGCGTCCTCTTTTGAGACAAAAGTTGAATTGAATCTGTCTCTGTCGATTTGATTAAAGGACTTTCCAGAGCCAAGGAAATGTAAACCATCAATGTTTTCATTTGACATGACCTGTTCGATGTTCTTTTTTGATTTTTTGATGCTCATTTCTACACATTTTTTTTGTTCTCCAGGGGAGACAACGCTGCTGCTGCATGTTATGTTTTGACTTAGTTTTGTTCTAAATGTTGTGCCAATTTTGTTTTCTACTATTGGCTGCAGAATGTCAACAACATCTTTCATTATGTTTATACCTTGTCTCTGGGAAGACTTTGGACTTGTTGTTTTTTTGAATTTTGAAATTACATGTTCTGTTAAATTTTCACATGCTTCATAAATTTGCTTTTGATTCTTAATGAAAGAAACATGAAGTTCTGAAAAATCTTTGTGTAAATTTGTGCATGTTTCACACTTTAATAGTGTATGCGTTTTTTTTCCCTTCTCGGGAAAAGTAAGCCAGGTCTTGTATGAGAAATGATTTGAGAAAATTTCTCTCTCTCTCTGCTTGTTGTTTGAGCAGTAATAGGATGGCTTAGTGAGCAGATCCTGCACCCTGTGTACATTTAAACGAAAGGTAGAATATGGCATGTGCAGTTTAGGAAATTTTGAAACCAGGGATATGTAATTTGAAAATCTTTGTTGGTCAGAGAGGTTGTGAATATATCTTGGTTTTGACGGACACTCCACTGTTTTATCACTCTGTAACCACTCCAAGACATTTTTGTCCTTGGAGGTCCTGGCTTGAAACACTTTAGAGAAATTGCAGTAATTCATTTTTCAGATTATCTCCATCATAAGTCTCATATTGTTGATATTATAGTTTTCTATTTTTTACCTTTTGTGACATAGTTTGGTTGGTTTAAGTAAGAACTTTCATCTCTGGCATCAACAACCTTGAAATTTCTCCAACAGGATGTTTCTAATAATATTTATAGCAGGTCTGCAGCAAATACATGTTAAATATGTAATAAATTTAAATTTTATTTATTGACCAATTATTTGCTTTTTTAATGGAAAATATTTGTAAGAATATGTATATATATTTATTTTGTTTTGTTTGATTTTTTTACTTGCAAGATATGTACAGACTAGCCAGATGCTTAAGCATAACATCTACATGTATCTGTATCTATTAATTTTGATTTATGTGTAAAAAACATATGAATACATGTATTGGGTTTACACTAACTTATAATTTGAATTTTTATACTTTTTTAAAATTCATGACATTAATTGAATTTTGTATGCATCCACATTCATGCCGAATATGTGTATAATAATTTTTACTGTTAAATAGAAAAAAACTTTTTTTCAGTTTTAATATGTTAAACTATTAAATGAAATAAACAATCGTCTTTCAATTCATTTTCTTGGCGTAATTTTTTTGGTGTGTATGATTTGTAAAACATTGATCCCCCCCCCCCCTTTTTAAAAAATTTGTTATATGCCTCAGACTCGAGTATATCTGAAGTTTATTTTAGTGGTTTAACTCCTTTTGTATTAAACATTCTCGGTATACTGTTGTAGATATATTGTGAGTCAATAAGACAATGTTTTTTCCAACTTTATTTAATATTGCAAAAAGTTACAGAGGAAACGCAGATGAAGTGTCGTCCTTTAAAGCCATCTCGTCAGCAGCCTGAAATGAAAAAGAAGGATACAATGAATGAGAATATAATATATTTATTGAAATATACTTTATTATTTTATGAAAAAATGGGCAGAAAAACAAGAACAGTAAATCATCGGTTTCAAGTACATGCCGGGAGTTGTCCTCCCTGAATATTAGTAGATTTAGAGTTGTGTCCCTTTCTTGGTCTCCCGTGCGTTTGTTTATCACGCAATGTCATGGAGTTTTCAACAGATGTATATATAATGGAAAAGTTCACATACAAAACGGACACACTGGTATGAATTAAACACATCATTGGTTTCCTTTTTTGATGAACTTTCAGAAAAATAATACTCATTTGTTTAAAATCTTATGACATTCACACATTATCTTATGACATTCTCACTTTAAAATGCCGAGAACGTAAAAAAAAAAGTTGAATGTCCTCACAAATTCGGGATTTATCCCGGAGAATTAAATATTTTTAACAGAATGAGAGTTGTTAATCAGGAACAGAATTAAAATGAGTTTCAGAATATATTCGGGTTTTTTGGATACATGGTCATCTTGTATTTGAACTTTTCACTTAAATATGCTCAACGTAATATGTGTCAATATTTGTGGTGCACGTGCATCAGAAAGGTCACGTGACCTATTTGTTTTCATGATCAGACACGAGAAACCTCATGTTATTACTAAAATATCAGTATAAGTTAATACGGTCATTCCTTGGTTTTTAAACGTGTCTTATATTCAACATAGTCATTTTTACATGTATATACACAAAATGTAGCCTTAACTGTCCTGCGTACATCATAACATTAAAACATATGATATATTATTGTATAATATAGTATGATATTGTATGATACTGTATCATTTTTGATACATAATATGATATTGTATCATATGATACAATATTATCAAATGATACAATATCATATAAAACAATATGGTATTATATTACAATATCATATTACATAATACATCATAACATTAAAACATATGATATATTATTGTATAATATAGTATGATATTGTATGATACTGTATCATTTTTGATACATAATATGATATTGTATCATATGATACAATATTATCAAATGATACAATATCATATGATACAATTATAATATATTTTACAATATCATACAATACAATTTCATGTGATGTGATAATATATCATATTATAAAACAATATTATATTATACAATATCGTATAATACAATAATATATAATATAACAGTATCATATTATACAATTTCATGTGATATAATTCTCTTTTACAGAAACTAATATCATATTATACAAATTCGTATCATACAATATTATAGAATATACAATATAGTATCATAGGATACAATATTATATTTTGCAATATCTTATGTAATAGTATCATGTGATTAAATCATAAATTAATAACACAATATAATATTATACAATATTGTATCATAATATACAATACTATACATAACGATATCATATACAATATCATAACATAAAATATAAAAAAAATTTATACAATATCATATCGTATCATATAACTTTTTATAATATTACATATGATATTATATTGTATCATATTACACAATATTGTTTCATACCATACAATACTATATCATAGGAATCATGTTATATCATTTATCAACAAACACATCTATCTATCGAGCAGGTTTGAGTGAGGTTAGAGATTTCTTTAGCATCCTTGATAATGGAGATCAGGCTCTGCATCTGAAGCAATCTCTGCGTTTCGTTTATAATATAGTTGAATGAACTATGCAAGCTATCATCTATAAAACATGTGACCTGTTCCAAAAAAACTAAACCTCATCCAGCATCCGAAACCTATGGCTCAGATTCAGCACTCAAGCCTGTCAGGTGCATCAGTATACATAAGACGCATCTCCATGCAAGTTTGGTGAAGTTCAGACCAGTAGTAACTAAGATATCATCATCAGAGGGCACTAGCAATTAAAACCTTAACCTGCTCCAGCATCCGCAACCTATGGATCAGATTCAACATCCATGCCTTTCAGGTGCATCTGTATCATAAGACACACCATCCATTCAAGTTTGGTGAAGTTAGGACCTGTAATAACTAAGATATATTTTTTAGCATCCTTGATAATGGAGATCAAGCTCTGCATCTGAAGCTTCCTCTGTGATTCATTCATACTACAGTTTAATCAACTATGCAAGTTTGAAAAAGTACTAATATATATTAAACATGTGACCTGTTCCAAAAAACTTAACCATATCCAGCATCTGAAACCTATGGCTCAGACTCAGCATTCAAACCTGTCAGGTGCATCAGTATCATCAGACGCACCATTCATTGAAGTCTGGTGAAGTTAGAACAAGTAATAACTAAGATATAATCACCAGAGGGCACCTGTTTCAAACACTTTAACCAGCTCCAAAAACCCTAACCTCCTTCAGCATCCAAAACCTATGGCTCAGATTCAGCATTCAAGCCTGTCTGGTGCATCAGTATCATAAGACACACCATCCATGCAAGTTTGGACCTGCAACAAAAACTTTAACTAGCTCCAAAAACCTTAACCTCCTCCAGCATCCGAAACCTATAGCTCAGATTCAGCACTCAAGCCTGTCTGGTGCATCAGTATCATAAGACACACCATCCAAGCAAGTTTGGTGAAGTACGGACCTGCAGTAACTTAGATATTGCTATCAAAGGGCACCTGCAACAAAAACTTTAACCTGGTCCAACAACCTTAACCTCCTCCAGCATCTGAAATTTAGGACTCAGATTCAGCATCCAAGTCTTTCAAGTCCATAAGTAGGTCCAGATGCATCATCCATGCAAGTTTGGTGAAGATAGGACAAGTAATAGCTTAGATACAGGACCTGCAACAAAAACTTTAACCAGGTCCGGACGCCGACGCCGACACCGACACCGACGCCGACGCCGAAGGTATAGCATAAGCTCCCCCTGACTTCGTCTCGGTGAGCTAAAAATCGGAGGGAAGAACTCCTCGTTGCTCGCAACGAGATGGTGTCTAGTCATTTATCTATTTTTGTTTTGAGAGAGAGAAAAAATAAAGAAAAAAAAATTATTTATTTATTATTTATTTATGTGGATTGTAATTTACATATCAGTCCAAAAATATCAGAAAATATCAGTCAAAATCTTGAGCCTTCATAACTGTATTAACGAAGTCTTCAAAGTCTCTTGTTTGTTCAGTGACATCTCTTTTACCAAAAGCAAACAGTGGCAGCATCGGTAGTAGCTCGGCAAACAGTGTTCCAAGGGCTACTCCCCCCGCAGCGGCGACTCCTGTTGCGGCTCCTGCTATGGCAACGTCCTTTACCGTGTCTGGGTCAACATGAATAAGAGGACCATGGTGATCAAGAACTCCGGTATCAACCACAGGCTCTTGAACGTGGGTTTTGTCTGTGACTATTAACGTTTCGGTGACGGGGACCTTCACAACAGCCGTCGGTTTAATGGTACCTCGAATAAAAGTTATTATAGTGATTATACGTCGATGATTTTTTACACAAATTAATTTTAAAGATAAAAAGATTAGCACCTACAATATATATTGCAAGCGGTATTCCTAAATAAACTTTCAGTGCAGTCCTTTTCTAAGGGGGTACCCGGTTTGACTATGGCAACTGTTCTCACTTGAACTTTCTTGCCTCTCCCACAGACCGGTGAGCAAGGAGTAAGATCTAACCAAGGACTATATACACACTTCAAACCTAGAATACAACACATAACAATATAATATATTTGAGTACTTATTTTTTTTTTCAGTTCTCGACCAAACATTAAAATTAAGGAAAAGTCACGTCAAAGGCTTATGCTTTAGAAACATATATTTAAATTTAAAAAGTGGTTTTGTAATTAAAATTAGAATCTTGTAAGTGTTTTATATTTATATACCGTGTCCACAAAATCCACAATATTGCTCGCAGTTTTCCTTTGCCCATGGTATATAGGGTGACTGACACACTTGTTTTCCATACTCATGACAATCACTCCTTTTGTCATGGCATTCCGTATCTGTATAAAATACATTATTATTTTTAAGGTGGCTCTATACACCCACAGTTTATTCTAATTTTCAATAGAAGACCACAAAACACATACTTATCAAATATTAGAATGACGATAGGGATACTGTAGGTATTTTAAAAGAATTTTTTAATGTTTTTTCGTGTTTTTGTAAAATATTTTTTAAAAAGACAGCTATCAACAAATTGAGAGAAATTAATTTGTCATATGATGGATATTTCCTTCGGACACATAAAAAAAAATATATCACTTCTTAACATTCAAAAATGTTATTATTGCAATTTTTTTTTAGTATTTCCCCAAAACATATTTTTTCATATTTTCTTACTCTGTTGACAAATCATCTGAAAAAGTTGCTTGATGTTATAAGAAAATGTATTTTAATAAATGTGACATAAAAAATTGAATGAAAACCATTGCAAATAAACACAAAAAATATTTTAAATTTTATTTGGTATGAAAGTTCCTCATGTAAGGGTTATCGTTCCTAAGTCCCAAGGCCCAAACACCTTGAGGACTTTTCATTTCTGAGTTGAAGAAAATTTCCTAAATATAATGTTGGAATGATAAATACATACATATTTCATTATAGACTTTGCCCTGTATAAGTGAATATATTCGCTTTAATGCAAAACTAAGTCAAATAAATAAAGGGGAAGATTGACTAGGCTAATAGGATTTATGTATCCCAACCTGAGAGAAATTCAACGCAATCCTCTCATCCCCGTTAGGTGTCGATATTAATGTGCGTTAAAGTATACTATGATTGAAATATTTTTACCTGTTTAGAATTTTCTTTCACGGTATTCAACCAAAAAATACGTTTTAGAAGTTTTTGGAAAGTCTCAACGGGAATCGAACTCATGACCTACTGGTTTGTAGTGAATCCACTAATCCACTGCGCTACGGTGTAACATATCGATGATGCTAAAGAAACTCTTTAAAAATTTATACTTGATTTTATTGTTTATTTCGATAAATAATACCACACAACGTGAAGGTGTCACAAACCACATTACTTGTAAGTAATGAATTTTCCAATTATCAAATTAAATCTATCCATTTAACAAATTTTTTAAAATAGCGGTTCCCATACAATTCACCTCAGTTTAAATCAGCCAGTATCGGAAATGCATGTTTCCAGATTTACTTTTTTGCGTACTGCGTCATCAAAAAGTGGTGTATAGAGCCACCTTAAGATGTTAATTTTCCAAAGTTATGTGTTATCTAACAACAATGGTAGAGATTTAATTCATTTCTTTTGATTTCAATAGCTTCTGGTCCGGAGGCAATATTTTTTCGCAATTCGTGTAATGTCACATGATTACATCATTCGAACTCTGTCCTCAAATAAACTACTAAAACAGACAATAATATATTAGACGCTCAAACAGTGACCAATAGAGACCTTTTTCACACCATTGCTAGTTCCCGACTACGGAGGAATTTTGTTAGGTTTATGTAATTATAAAATCTACAAAATGGTAAGGAAAAGAACACTTAATCCTAATGTAGTTTGAAACAAAAATGTAAACCTACCTAAAAATAAAAAAAAGGATAGCAAGTTCAAAAGTTAAAGGTTTACTCCCCATGATTATGCACATTCAAGTATATGTTACACTCATGTTTATTTAAGGTCAGACGACACGTTCCTCGAAAATCTTTTTTGTATCTCCTCGTAATAAAGAGTTCCAACAAAAAATTTTAATTTTATAATTACTTTAAAAATGATCAAAATTTACTTATATTTGGTTGTCTGCCTAGATGGTCGTGTGGTTAGAACCGTGGCCGCTCTCTGTCAGAAGCGTATAGGTTATAGCGGTCGTGAGTTCAAAGCCCCGCCCCGGCGGAAATATAGTTCTATTTTAGAGAATTTAGCTTTGCTGTAGATGTATTTATTTTCATATCAGCAATTCAAGTGTATCTTCAAGAAGATTATATAGGAATTTGCATATTCTAGTATTTTGCAGAAATGCCTGGTAAGGTACCCTAATTTTTTGCAAAAAAGCTTGTCAAAATAGTTGTAAACCATTAACAAATTCCTGGAAAAAGTTATCTAAAATTGAGGAACGTGTCGTCTGACCTTAAGATTGTTTTCATTTAAACAAATGTATTGAATAAATTCAATATTGATATGGAAACTGATACTGACTATAAATATATATAATCTTCGTATAAGAAAGTCAAGTTACATAAAAATCGGATCATATTATATAACATGTATACACAGCCTATATCTCAATTCCTCGTATAAGCAGGTCACGTTACAGATACATGTACTTGATGAGTATAGACTAGAACATTTAAATGTAGTTGTACACATGTACTGTGTAATTGATCAAAACCTGCATAATAAGTATTTGAGTGAATTGTTAAGTTTTTCCAAGTAAATTTGAAGAGGCTGAAAAGAAGCAAAATTTAATGTTAATTGACAATGGGCACCCAATATAGGAAATGCTACTAATATGACTTCGATTAAAACGCATTTATACTTACGACAGAATCCACAGTACGCTTTACAATTGTTATAAGCCCAGTTTACATATGGGGCCTTACACGAACTTTTTGTGTATTCACCACAGTCTGGAAGTTTATCTACGCATGCGTCGCATTGGCAGAATGTCACACATCCTTTGCAAATAAAAGATAAGACAACTTGATGTACGTTAAGTTAAAGTCTTACGGCAAATCCCTTAACTGATTAAAGTCATTTTCTGGAGAACTATTTTTAGAATTTTTTCCAATTAGATTGTAAAGCAATTCTTCTATAATACAATAAATGGTTTTAAAAACTTTATTTTGTTTTAGTAATTAACATACCTGCAGCCAAGACTGTTAATCTTACAATGATATTCATAACCGTAGGTTAGTATTGATCTTTTCCGTAATATCTATATCTTATATACTTCGTAATTAGATAAAATCTCCTCTATTTTCCTCCTTTACTCGATCAAAGGTCACAGATTTTCAATTGTTATATTTGATTGGGTACGAAACTGTCCAATGACAAATGTATTTTGTCTTAGACGAGGAAGTTATTCGTTGTTACTGATAAGGATCTCAAATGAGGGGAAACGAGTAAAATTACGTCTGTCCAAAAACCAGTCTACCTGAAGATATATTAGTCCATTGTTCGATATATCTTAAAGATTCTCTTATCTAACAGACAATAGTGCTTTTAACTTGCTATAAATACAGGTCGTTTATTTTGACTTTTATTTGTGAGTTTTTGCTTTACGTTTATATCAAAATTGCAATCATGATTAAAGACACAATATCACTTAACTGTGTATGCAATATATAAATATACCGACGCGAAGCAGAGGTTGACAATGATTTTCGAGGGGTGTCAATTTCAACAGTTACCCTTCCAAACAGGCACTATTTATTTTATTATACTGAATGTCTTAATTTTAAAGAAAAAATTATTGCTTTTATACAGAAATAAAGTGAATTCTACGGCGAACCGTACGCGCATAATTTACGTGCATGTTACAATTCGTTGTGTTACCTGTTGCTAAGTGTGTTGCTAACGCTGAGGGTAATAGAACGGATTACCAACTGAGGCTATACCAATCAGATTTTAGTATTTAACATGAAAGTATAATAATGGTGTATATCATGAGGCTGCTGGCCAACGAGTGAATGGAATACTGCCCTGGGAATAGATAGGTAAAGTTAGCTATTATTAACTGGCTACGAGAAGTAAGAAAACCTAGCTACTAGTAACTGGCTACGAGATAAAATCAAAGTTGGCTACTCGTAACTGGCTACTAGTAACTGGCTTCGAGAAGTAAGGAAAGCTAGCTACTAGTAACTGGCTACGAGATGAAAGAAACTTGGCTTCTAGTTACTTGTTAATGCCCTTGTGAGGACACATACCTAGGATTTCTATTTGTGTTCTTAAGATGTACATTGCACTATATCACTGTCAATTGTCAATATATCTCAAGCAGCTGTATCTATAAATTGAAGATATATGCCAGTCTTGCTAATATCAACATTCCTTCAAGTCATCCACATAATATAACGACACAATTTCTCAGATATCTCTCTTAATATAGTCAGCTACTTGTGCATTTTGTTACAAATATCTTTATTTTTCGGCGGTTTTGTCAATATATCTCAAGTAGCGGTATATTTATATTAAAGATATATGCCAGACTTGCTATTTTCAACATTCCTTTAAATCAACAACATAATATTACGACACAATTTCTCAGATATATCTCTTTATGTAGTGAGCTACTTGTGCATTTTGTTACAAATATCTTTTTTTGACGGTTCTGGCAATATATCTCAAGGAGCTGTATATATAGATTGAAGATATATGCCAGACCTGCTAATATCAACATTCTGTCAAGTCATTCACATAATATTAGGACACAATTACTCAGATATCTCTCTTTATATAGTTGGCTATTTGTGCATTTTGTTACAAATATCTTTATTTTTCGGCGGTTTTGTCAATATATCACAAGTAGCTGAATATATAGATGATATTTGCCAGTGACTCTAATATCAACATTCTGTCAAGTCACGCCATAATGTTACGACACAGGTACTCAAATATTTCTCTTTATGTAGTCAACTACAAGTGCATTTTGTGACAAATATCTTTTGTTTGGAGGGGGGGGGGGGGGGGTTGTCAATATATCTCAAGTAGCTGTATATTGAAGATATATGTCAGACATGCTATTATCAACATTCCTTCAAGTCATCCACATAATATTACGACACAATTTCTCAGATATATCTCTTCATGTAGTTATCTACTTGTGCATTTTGTTACAAATATCTTTATTTTTCGGCGGTTTTGTCAATATATCGCAAGTAGCTGAATATATAAATTGAAGATATATGCCAGACTTGCTATTATCAACATTCCCTCAAATCAACAACATAATATTACGACACAATTACTCAGATAACTCTCTTTATGTAGTGAGCTACTTGTGCATTTTGTTACAAATATCTTTTTTGACGGTTCTGGCAATATATCTCAAGGAGCTGTATATATAGATTGAAGATATTGCCAGACCTGCTAATATCAACATTCTGTCAAGTCATCCACATAATATTAGGACACAATTACTCAGATATCTCTCTTTATATAGTCGGCTATCTGTGCATTTTGTTACAAATATCTTTATTTTTCGGCGGTTTTGTCAATATATCTCAAGTAGCTGTATCTATAAACTGAAGATGCATGCCAGAACTGCTAATATCAACATTCTGTCATGTCATCCACATAATATTACGACACAATTACTTAGATATCTCTCTTTATGTAGTCAGCTACTTGTGCATTTTGTTACAAATATCTCCATTTTTAACAATTTAGTTTATTCACCTCAAGAAGTTGTATAAATAGATTGATGATATCTACAAGTCTTGTTAATTTGAACATTCTATAAGGTCACCTACATGATATTATGACACAACAACTCAGATAACTTTTTTTTATCGTCAGCCACTAGTACATTTTGGTACAAATATCTTTATTTTTTTAGGGTTTTGTCACCATATCTCAAGTAGCTGTATATATAGATTGCTTATATTAAGAAGTGTTGCTTATTTCAAGATTCTATTAGGACATCCACATGATATTATGACACAACTACTCAGATATTTCTTTTAATCTCGTCAGCTACTAGTGCATTTCGTTACAAATATCTTCATTTTTAACACTTTCCATGTTGCTCAAGTTGATATTCATATAGATTTATGGTTAAAGATATCTTGTTTTTATTTCAAATATTGACAAACAAACAAAAAAATTTAAAATCATAAAAAATTGTAAAAATCGTATCTGTAAGGGGATTGGGAGGGGCGGCAAAGTTTACTTATATATAATATATAATTATATATTATATTCACTGGGTTTTTTCTGTCAGTCACTTCATCTGTTTACGTGCACACGAAAAACTTATGGGGAGAAACTCTATGTTAAATCCCTTTATAAATAAAAAAAAATTTGCTGCGAGGAAAAGTCTCTTTCCTATGAAGCTACAAGTACAAAAGAGGAATACATTATAAACATTGAAACGCTTGTGTTTACAGCTTCAAATTTCTGCTTAGGATTATATCTTTCCTAGAACACAGGTTTCTAACCGAAAATATTTTCCATGCACATTAATATGCACTACTATACGGAGCAGATACGTATGGAAATACATGTTTCTTACAAAACTAAGCATACTTGTGCAAAAAATAGCATACACTTTTTTTGTCTACCCGACTTTACAGACAGCAGATTCCTGTGAGAGTAAATCCGGAACGAAACTTTATAAGGAGTCATTGTCTGACGTCATGACGTCAGGCATATCTAAGGCTTGAAAGTTGCATTCTCCAAAACAGTGCAGACAATGGGACAAGCAATATCATGATTTTTCACAAAAAAGATTACCGATGCATGTTTAAGATGTCAGCATTAACATTCACAAATGATGAAAATGTTATATGGCATGTAATAACAACAGCGAGCAAGAGTTTTCAAGTAAAAGGGACGTTCACCATGCAGTTCACGTGTGTAATCCTGATTTAAACATAGATCAGAATTCCACTATATTAGAACGGTGGAATCGGGGGAGGGGTTATTGCAACAAGTTGCAACATATTGTCTATTACGGTACAATGTAAGTAATAATTGGTGTTGGATTATCATTATTAAAAGAGAATCATCAGTTTTGATTGAAACAGATATATATTTATACAGCTGGAATGTTTACTGGAGGAACTGAATCGCCGAAGCGGGGTGTGACCCGATTTTCGTTCAATTGGGCGATTTTATTAATCCTGAAATGGGATCATAACTCGCGTTTCATACTAAATGTACATTACTACATTTAACAATTACTAATCAAATGTATTTCTTAATTCGTAAGATTCCTTCCAAAACATCCGATTCAAAGTATAATGTACATGTATGTAGCTGTTACTAAACACATGTCAAAACTTCATCTGCCCCCTCCCCATGGATCATGAGTTCATTCGTTGCGTGAACGGTTATAGCAGGATTTCGCGCCACAATGTCTCATTCATAGATTTTGCGCACCGATTTGTTGACGAGTCCGTTGGGATCATGCAAATATCCCAAAGCACACCATGTGTTTACATCACAGGCACGTAGCATCGCGATTTGGGGTGAGGGGGCTATTTCCCCCTTCCCACTTTTTTGGCAGCTGGCACTTTTCTTAACTTTATATGGAATGGAATGGAAATATATCATGGATTTGCCTCCCCCCCCCCCCCCTTCCACTTTTGTAGAAGCATGCCATAAATGAAACTGCGAATAAGGAATGATTTGATTTGAACAAATTACACAAAGGGATTGGAAACAAGTTCTTACAACTTACAAGTTCCTCTCCTAATGATAATAATACAATATATACAATTGTCATAGTATTATTACATGTTACTTATAGTTATTGTCTTTATAATAATTAAATTCATAGACATGCATTTACAAAGTACTTGCGAATATATAGTAGATAACGTTAATATACAGCATACAAAGCAAAAGCAAAAAGGTATTTAAATATTAAATCTTCCAGACTCTTTAATGAACTTTTGAACTGCTGAAAAAATAAAGCAGTTTGTATTGTAAAACAAATTGTCACTACCTCAAAGAAGCAAATGTGAGTTAATTAAAATTGTTTCTTCAAGCCTATTAAAAAGTAATTCAAAAAGATTGTTTGTAGCATTTACATAATTCTTGCATACAAAGAAAAAAGTGATAAACCTCCTCCTTTTGACCACAAATACAATTGGGTGATTCAATAATGTTATTTCTATACAGATCTTAATTCAAAATACAGTTGTGTCTCAACTTAGTATGTAAAATATTAATAGTGCGCTTACCAAAAGAATAATATTTTGGAGGTTGAGGAATACTTTCAGTAATGTTTTTCTTGAATATGTTGAGAGACGTTGCTTCCCTAACTTCCAATTTGAGAGAATTCCATTTCCGAATGGTGTCAGGTACAAAAGATTTTTTGTAAAGTTCTAATCTGCTGATTGGAACACTATAATTTTCGCTATTTCTTGCGTGATATATTGATTTATTTTTTGTTACAGGAGGAATAATGTTACTCAGGTATTTGATTTGTATGAATTTTAAACATGGTTATTAATTTAGCCTTATTTCGTCGACTGGCCATAGGTTCCCAGCCAGTTTCTGTGTAGAGAGATTCTGTAGATGCTAAAATGGGTAAACCAGTAACATTCCATGCAGCACTTAATTGAACTTTTTCTAGTCTCTCCATGTCAAACATATTGCAACCGTCACATACTAAAGAAGCATATTCAAGAACTGGTCTAATAAACGTGATGTACATTTTTGATAAATTAGTTCTACCTAGAGTAAAGTCCTAATTTTTTGTATGCACTGTTTACTATATTATTAATATAATGAAACCAACTTAAATCATTAGAAAAAAGTAAACCAAGATGTCTGTGGGTTGAAAAATAGTCCAGTTGACATCCTTGAAAAAATACATCTTGACATATATTGACAAAACCGCCGAAAAATAAAAATATTTTTAACAAAATGCACAAGTAGATGACTACATGAAGAGAGATATCTGAGAAATTGTGTCGTAATATTATGTGGATGACTTGAAGGAATGTTGATAATAGCATGTCTGGCATATATCTTCAATCTAAATATACCGCTACTTGAGATATATTGACAAACCCGCCGTAAAATAAAGATATTTGTAACAAAATGCACAAGTAGCTCACTACATAAAGAGAGATATCTGAGAAATGGTGTCGTAATATTATGTGGATGACTTGAATGAATGTTGATTTTACCAAGACTGGCATGTATCATCAATTAATGCATACAGCTACTTGAGATATATTGACAAAACTGCAAAAATATAAGGATATTTGTAACAAAATGCACAAGTAGTTGATTACATAAAGAGAGATATCTGAGAGATTGTGTCGTAATATTATGTGGATGACTTGACGGAATGTTGATAATAACATGTCTGGCATATATCTTCAATATAAATATACAGCTACTTGAGATATATAGAAAAAACCGCCGTAAAATAAAGGTATTTGTAACAAAATGCACAGGTAGCTGACTACATAAAGAGATATATCTGAGAAATTATGTCGTAATATTATGTGGATGACTTGAAGGAATGTTGACAATAGCATATCTGGCATATATCCTCAATTTAAATATACAGCTACTTGAGATATATTGACAAAACCGCCGAAAAAAAGAAAAAAAATTGTAATAAAATCTACAAGTAGCTGACTACATAAAGAGAGATATATGAGAAATTGTGTCGTTATATTATGTGGATGACTTGAAGGAATGTTGATAATAACATGACTGGCATGTATCATCAATTGATATATACAGCTACTTGAGATATATTGACAATTTACAGGGATATAGTGCAATGTACATCTTAAGAACACAAATAGAAATCTTAGGTATGTGTTCTCACATGGACAGTAACAAGTAACTAGAGGCCAAGTTTCTTTCATCTCGTAGCCAGTTACTAGTAGCTAGCTTTTCTTACTTCTCGAAGCCAGTTACTAGTAGCCAGTTACAAGTAGCCAACTTTGATTTTATCTCGTAGCCAGTTACTAGTAACTAGGTTTTCTTACTTCTCGTAGCCAGTTACTAGTAGCCAGTTACTAGAAGCTAACTTTACCTATCTCCTGGAAATATCGAAACCCTTAGGAAAACTGGATAACAAATTTAATACTTTGTAAATGCGAAATAAATGTTACATAATACATCATTTTTACATCTAAGTATAATTCCTTTTATTTTTACGGGAGTTGATTATTATCCATATTTGTATTACGACAGATTTCTGCCCGATCCAACGAACTGTGATTAACGTGGCAGCGTTCACATATAGACAATTAGCTGTTTCCTTTGTGTTACGTATTAATCAACTTTAATAGTATTTCAACAACTTTTACTCAGAGGAATGGATGAATAACGTTCCTCAAGTTTCTGTAAGGTAGATACCTTCATACCCTGATGAAGCACAAAAAAGCGTTTTCGTGCTCACATCAGCGTGTTTGCCTACGTTACACGTCATATTTGCATTCTACTTATTTTTTTCTATATTACAGCGAATGGAAACAAAAATATTTTTTTTTCAAAAGAGCCCATAGGTGGATTGGTGAATTGGTCGACAGGTAGACATGTATGAAGTTCATGTCTCTAGTTACATGTATCATAGCTTAAACACCTTCAAATCTAAACATGGACATTCAGTTACATGTACATGATTTTTATTAAAATAAACAAACCTACAATAAGCATGGCTGTGAATGATACATACACATTTTTATCACTTCGAAAATTTGTGTAAATAAGAAGCAAACATTATTTATGTTTTGTATTTTGGAAGAAAAAAAAATTCTATTTAGAACTTATTATAATTTTTTTTTATTAAGATTTGATTTAGATTTTAAAACCTGTAGTTTTAAGTTTTTAACCCGGAATTTCACGCGGATATTAATTCATCACATTTAATCAGGGATACACAGTACTGTAGCCTAACGAGAGATACATAGTGATTCATGCAAGTTATAATTTTCACACGTACCAAAGTACAGGTAAAGCTACTTCTAAGCATTTCGTACCCCAGCTCTTTTATTGTTTTCAAAAACATCTTTAAATTTGGTTTATTTTATTTCTATTTCATCAACATGTTCCACGGGTACCTCTGGACAAAACCGTGCACCACCCCACCTCTTTTCACTTCAAATGAAAATAAAGTCCTGTCGACAAGTACTTACAATATATGACATGTTCCTCTGATAAAAATTAACCGTTCATGCAAATAATTTGCAAATAATTTGTTACTGCATATATACACGGTACATTGCATTGCGGATCTAGAATGAGATCAGATCCACCCCCAATGGAACATTCACACTTATTCAATTAACCAATAATATAATTAATACAAAATTATCTCTCAGAACCCCCCCCCCCCCCTCATGATTTTTTTTAGAACCGCGCAGAGGCATTGTACATGTATACAAAAAAGTATCTTTTTGAGTATTCGTATATCATGGCTTGTTAAAAGTTGACTATATATATATGTATTTCATATTTCTATACTAAGCGATTAATTTGAGATGTTTTCACGAGTTAATAAAATTTATGCCATTTGTTAGTTTCGTTTTAATAAATCTTTGGGAGCAGCAATTGTAGCGCACACACTGCCGCCTGGCGTCATAATGCAGCATTAAATTCATGCAACTTGTATTCGTTTTTATTGAAAGTGCCTTATGGTTTGCGTGTTTGAATTCACGTTTGTAACAGAAAAAGAAGAAAGAATTTACACGAATAAGTAGAGAATATTGCAACATAGAAATAAGCAAACAATAAAGAATCAATGAATTAGATAAGCATGAATATGAATGTGAGAATCAAAGTGAAATTAGATAAGCATGAACATGAAAACAATTAAGTGACATGCAAGTGTAAATGTACTGAAGAATAAAGAAGTAAGCATAATAAGAATGAAAGCAAGATACATAGAAACATGATGGAATTTTGCTCGGAGATTCTGGCTATCAATGCAGGAGATTTCTTAAATCCTGCGACTGCTTCAGAACAGAGGTTCATTGATGCTCTCTGCAGAACAAGAGTTCTTGTTGAGCAGACTTTTAGAGTCTTAAAGAGGCGTTTCCAATGCTTACACTATGAGATGGCAACATCACCTCCTCAGGCAGCAGTGTATGTGGTTGCCTGTGTTGTGCGCCACAATATGGGAATCAAAAGGGGGGATATTTTGTCCAATGAAGATGGTGTTCTGCCTCCTATTGATGATGATGGCGTGATGCTTATTGGAAAGAATGACGGGGTGCTTATGAGGCAGCATATTGTAAACAACTTTTTTTGAACATATAGAACTAAACTTTAGATTTTCCTCCAAGATAGAACTTTTTATTCATTCTCTCTCTCTCTCTCTCTCTCTCTCTCTCTCTCAATATCAGTGCACATGCATAAAAGACAATATGAATAGTTATAACAGCAATAGTCATTTACTGACACAATAAGACCTATTGTTATATAATACATGTATACATATTACATGATAATATCATAACTAAATGAAATGTATTGCCAGAATTTTTGTTTCATTATGAATTGTTTAATTATTATGACTGATGAATGAAAGGACAGTTCAGAGAGAGAGAGAGAGAGAGAGGGGGGGGGGGGGTATGTTATAAATTATCAGTTAATCTGGACATAGAAAGAGAGAGAGAGGATAGAGAGAGATTATTGGAATAAGTTATTAAATGAATAGATAATTTAATAAAAAAGTAAATACAAATAGTATAAGTTATTGATTAATAGTTTATATACAATAGTATAATAGTTTATTAAATAATAGCTATTAAATATAACAGCTTAAATTTTCTTATTTTCATTAATACTTGTATTTCACAATTCAATTCAATTTCATCATTTAATTTTAATACTGGTACTTTAATTCATGGCTCTGGAATGGGCTCTGAAACATAAACCTGAAACTCAGACTGAATTTTCAAATGGTAGTATAGTTTCCTGATTTGTATGAAGGACATTTCCTCTGAAATTTTTTCAGTTTCTTTTTTCAATTTAAGGATTTCAAGTTGCAGTCTATCGTTGTCCAGTTTAATGTTTTTCATGGTAAGCTCTTCGATTTCTGTATTACATGATAACCTTCTTGATTCTACAACAAATATATTGAATTAACAATACTAAATTGTATATAGGCTTCTTTGCAACTTCATGGATTAGGGTTTATTGTCATCAAATATATTACTATTATGCTGGGGGTAGGGGGTCTTTTGCCATATTTTTTATTCTTTTGTAATGATTGAAGGCCATACTTTTTATTACCTAGCTGAGATATTAAAATTATTTTTTATAAATCTTAATTTATTCACATACAAACAATGCATGTTACTAATCATAGTTTATAATTTTATGTCGATTAAGGTCAGACGACACGTTCCTCGAGAATCTTTTTTGTATCTCCTCGTAATAAAGAGTTCCAATAAAAAATATTAATTTTATAATTACTTTAAAAATGATCAAAATTTACTTGGCTTTGGTTATGTGTCTAGATGGTCGAGTGGTTAGAACCGTGATCGCTCACTGCCAGAAGCGTATAGGTTCGTGAGGTTGTGAGTTCAAAACCCGCCCCGGCGAAGATATATATAGTTCTAATATAGTGAATTTCGCTGTGATGAAGATGTATTTATTTTTATGTCAGCAACCCAAGTGTATTTTGAAGAAGATTATATAGGATATTGCATACTCTAGTATTTTGCAGAAATGCCTGGTAAGGTATCCTAATTTTTTGCAAGAAAGCTTGTCAAAGTAGTAGTAAACCATTCACAAATTACTGGAAAAAGTTATCTAAAATTGAGGAACGTGTCGTCTGACCTTAAATTCGTTACATTTTAGGAAGATCTGATAAATTACTTGTTGACCACCTAGCCTTAAAATTCTTAATATTTCTCTACGTATGCATTTCCAATTTTCTGTACTGTAATAAATAACCGAGTATGACATGAATATAAGAATAGAAACAAAATGCAATTACTTCTTTTTTCTGCTTTTTCTGGAACATTGGACTGAACAACAGGACCTGTATACATAATTAAAGAAAAAAGTGTCATATCAATTTTTTTTTAAATTTAAAAGTTTATTAGCACATAGATTGTGGGTGTTAAAATAATTATTTCCATATGGGGGACAAAAAACATTCCTCTGAAATGATGCACATGCATGCGCATAAATTTGGGATAGGGGGAGGGGGTAAATTAAATTTGTCAATTTAAAAAAGGAAGTAAATTTTCCAGGGGGGGGGAGGGTTACTTCCTGCAAAGTTATGACATACCAGGTACTCATATAGATACATTTTCTACAGTGTATTGAAAAATGTGATAAGGCACCTTGAAATTTAGCAACTAAGTGCATTAAATACTGATATGTAAACTTCAGTTTTTAAAAATAATCTCATCAGGAGCACTAGCAAAAACGAGAGAAAAATATACATACTTCCATCCTCAGTTTCTTTACATCCAGAACATGAAAGGGCTGTGAATAAAAAAATTGATAATGTATACTGTACTATTTTAAATGATTATATAAATATAATTTTAAAAGGAAATTTATATAGTTACCGATAAATCTAGTGTAATTTTAAAATTTTAATTTAATTAAAACTTAATGGTTAAGTTAATAATGCTTTGTTGCAATTGTAGTTTTTGGAGGTAAATTTTTTAACTCATATATTTTTAATGCGACACAGGAAACCACCAATGTAGAAAAACTTTTGATGACAGCGTAGTTGCAGGAAACATATATAAAGATGATGAAAAATTACAAACATTTGATCCAGCAAGTAAGTTGTTGCATAGAAATATGATTGTCACTATAGTTTCTGTGATATAATAATGATATAAGTTAAACTGTATAAACAAAGTATATTATTTTTTTAATGACTGTTTTTTTATGTTTCATCTAAAGGTTATTTCATGGAAAGAAATCCCATCATCCTCGGGTTCTTTAAAGATGTGATGGGCGAAAATTTCAATGACGAATTCTTCGCCACTGCCATATCTGGTGCCATTGAAAGTATCTACTACTTAAGAAACAAGAACTTTATCGGCCCACTAAATACCTTTTACTATATAGGAAAACAGGTGCGTTAATTTGTGCAATATTGTATTTCAATGTATCAACATGTAATCAGGCACGTAGTGGGAAGGTATGTGAAGGGGGCAGGGGCCTGCAACAAAGATTTTTTCTGTTATTTTCCCCGCTTACTTATCTTATTCTTTAAATATTCATAGGAAGCAAAGAGGGACTTAATATTGTGTCAGCTGCTAGTCCATCTGGCAGCTACACATGAACTCTGAAGTGGCTGAAAGCGCACAGCCAGGAGAGGATTCGACGTCCTAGAGATAATGATATCATATCGTTTTTCGACAATAATCAGGTGAATAAATTTTTTGAAAATGTTTATTATTTATTCATATATATATGAACATACATGCATATATAACCCTCGTCTAATTTTTTCTCTTCAAATTCTAAAGGTCACCGGTCGTAAATGGCGAGTAAAGACCGATTTTAAAGCTGAGAGTTCTGTCATCACCTCTGTCATTCATATGATGACGGACGACAACATCCAAACCAGAGCTGACTGCTCCCCTTCATCATGGCAAAAGTTTGATACAAATTCCAAACAATCCATAATTTGCCAAATGAAAGAAAAAGAGTCTTTCTATGACAAAGAATGTAATAAAAATAGGTATTAATCCTTATTAAAATTTATGATGACCATATTGACCATAAAAGAACGCCAAGCATACGAGAAACTCCAGCACCATCACAGAGGTACCCGATGCGAAATTTGACTTATCATGACACATACAATCACTACTTGATTTTACATGCATTAAATTGTTTATTTGTACAGGTACTCGTTTACTCCTCTAATCAATTCAGAAAAAACAGGATACTACAAGTTAATAGTGGGGGAACCAGTCTTTGAAAACCCATGCTCTTACGACGCCGTAGAAAAAGTAATGTATTTTATGATACACGTACTTGTGCATGCACACTGCATGACGCATACAATGTATGCCAAACAATAAAATTATTGAACTGTGAACAAAATAAATGCAGAAATAAAGAAAATACTCTGATGACATTCACAGTTTTTAGACCATATTCTAGAGGAGATGGCTGTGGGGACATGGAGGCAATGGGCAGCTATCGGCTGTGATGGTCTGCCGTATGTATTGGCCTCAAGAATTATTGAGGAGATATTTTTTTACCAAGTAGGTCGGAGGCAGTTCGATGGCATTACGGAATTTTCTACCCACATTTCCCACACTGGGCATGTAGATGACCCTGAGGATGGGAGAAAGTATAAAAACATCCTCATGCTTAAGGTACATATGAAGAGACCAATAAAATATATTTATACATGTATGTATGAAGTATTGAATTACTTTATGGTTCGTTTATGATATTGACAAAATCATTGCAGGTCATGGACATTTTGAAATCAACATGACTAAAGCCATGTTTAAACTCTTGTGGGAGTTGCAGAACTAGCAAAAATACTTGGTTTCAGAAGTTTAAAAGCGCTAGCTGCATGCCAAAGTGCAAGTTGTATAATTGTTTGTAGTATTTTTGATAAAACATACCGATTTATACACACCCTTATAACATTGTACATTTGTTTTGATGATATGGGCTTGTTTTAATATCTCAGATCATCATACAAGTTGGCAGATTTTGGAAATATTTCTCTACGCCATGTCTGCAGAGCTTATTTTACCGTATGCCAGACAAGTACTCGCAGATAACTTGGAACCTTCTGTCCGAGGTTTTCTTGAACATCTTCGAACCCCAAACCAGAAATTAATGTACAACATTCTTTTTAATTTCAGCTTAGCTCTCCATGATTTCAGAGCAGGCGTAAGACGGAACAACAGTGAGGTAATCCTTGCAAGCATGTCCAAATTCTAGATCAAATCAAACCTGCAGACAGTTCTGTCTCTAACGGAAAAAGACACAGATTACATGTACACATCAGACATCACAGACGAAATAACATCATTTAGAACATTAATACGACAAAAACAATATTTTCAGCAGACCACACTTACAACACTCTCAAACAAACCTACAGACAGCAAATTACTTCAGTTTTCAGAACACGCACAACAAAACTAAGATAAACATTACTCACACATTACAACCCACAAACTTTCATCCAGACAAAAACTTACACCCATCTTCATTCTAAAGGAGCACAGACAAAAACATTCTGACATAGCAAACAAAACAAAAGCAGACATTATTTTACACGTACAAACACGATTAAATGGCATGGACTCAAACACATTGTTTCAAAAATGGAAAAAAATAAAGACAATGAAGAAAAGTGTTCTTTTAGAGTTCGTTATGTAATAGAAGAACTTAAAGAGGGTCAGAGCGAATCTGAGTGGGAATAACTATACAAGATTTCAGGTAATGATAATTAGAGATTATATTCAATTTTACTTATTACGTATTAAATGTTGGGGACAATAGAATTTCAGATTTTTCAGGGCATTTTTCCTTTAAGCTGTAACTCCCATACACCACGCATGCCGCCAAAATGAACAATCTTTCTCCTCACACCATACCCACAATGTATTCTCACATGATCCCTCCCCACATAAAATGTACTCTACAACAATTACTATCAATGTTTCCTTCAAACACAGATTCTATCGTTTGAACAGCTTGCTCCGCATGTTGAACAGAAATTGGCGGAGCGGACGCAGATTACGACGACGATGATGATGATGATGATGATGGTGACGCAGTCGACGACGATGATGATGATGATGATGGCGACGCAGACGATGATGATGATGACGCCGACAAACTGAGTGATGTGGCACATTCGGTTCCGTCCACAGACGAAGAAATCTTAGTAAGTTGCTAAATCGAACATAATGTTTTACTTAAATTTTTATTACTTTTAAAATAAATACTATGAACATTCGGTAAACAAACTTCAAAGTCTACAATAAAGTAATGATTTTTCTATCTACATTTCAGCAATCTGTTTCATACCTCATTGAAGTTCGGACTTTTATACTCATATCTGGTCCCGAAAGGTCCCTTTATTACAACATACACTTCAGCATAAGTGGCAGTGTATAGATCCTGTACCTGCGGAATTTTTATATATTTTTTGAATATTAATTAAAAGAACATTAATTGTATTGGATATTGATTCTACCTTATTGTTATTTTATAATAATTATTCTAGTGTTTATTTTTTCTATGAAACATCAGTAAAAGGACTATAGCTAGAAGTCTTATTTTATATTAGATATTAGTTTACCTTACCCCTAGCATCACATTTGAAAGAGGAGAGGGGAAGTATTGACCAAACATTGAAAACAAAAATAATAATTTTCTTTTTCTATATAAAAGAAAAAAAATGTGTGTGTGTGTGGGGGGGGGGGGGTGTATTTTGGTTCCTTCGGGTTTACTTCTTAAACATGTTTTATATAAAAAGAATATAATTATAACTCATAACCTTTTCCAAAAGGGTGTCCTTTCTTTTGCTAAATGAGCGATGGATTTTTCTTTTTGTCTGTTAAGACCTTTGAGGCTCTTTCCTTTTTTTGTAGACTTCAAAATGGACACCTTCCCTCCCTTGGTTGTTTTTTTTTGCTAACAATTATTAAATATTATTAAATATATCATTACAACACACGAAACGGTAATTTTCAATAGTCATCAAATAATATAGAAAAATTACTGTAATGGTCCTCCATAGAAAAAAAATTAGCCTTTCACGTATATGATTTTAGATCAAGAAATTTCATTGGTTATGATTATTTTACGTCAACCGGATGCATTAAAATGAAAGTATTCAAGTCAAAGAAAACGCCCAAGCTCATAACAGCCTCTGAAAACGGATTTTAAAGGTGAAATGATGCAAATGTAGTGGTTCAAGCAAGGTACTGTTATAATGTATGTTTATTTGTAATAACTAAGCGCAAACTTTTCCACATACAATTTTAAGAAAACCTCAAAATATCTATATAGTACGAGTTCTGAACTACTCACCACACCACTCGACATCATGCGCTTTTTTACTCCCAAATGGCTAGTATATTAAGTGTACGACATGGATGATTGCCCACCAAACGGGACTCAAACCACCATTGGGGGGGGGGGGGGTGCGCCAAACGTGGTAATTGGTAAAATTATTAACAAATGTGTTTATGTCAAATGTCTGTCTGTCTGTCTG
Source organism: Magallana gigas (assembly GCF_963853765.1). NCBI lineage: Eukaryota > Metazoa > Mollusca > Bivalvia > Ostreida > Ostreidae > Magallana > Magallana gigas. The sequence continues at coordinate 808,552 of NC_088862.1, read as the reverse complement.
TCTCTCTCTCTATCTTTCTCTCTCTGTCTTTCTCTCTCTCTCTCTCTCTCTCATGAGACTCAGATAGTGATTCATGCATGTGATGATTAAGTATAATTATATTTTAAGGAAGGATACGACGCCAGTACAAAACTGGAAAGTCACTGCCCCCAAGTAGATATCTCTTAAGATATTTAGTGAGCAGTTCCTATATGAGGAATAACAGGAAGAGTTTAATTCAAAAATAGAAACATATACTTGGGAAATCCACAAAAATACTGAGAAGATCCGTTTATTTTCACACTCAGAAAGTATACACTCGGGAAATTATAGGGGTATTCCAATTTAATTGCAACATACTATATTTGCCTTAATTTTTGTGAGAAAAAAAATCTAATATCTTGAAGGGGTGGGATGGGGGTTGGGGTTGGAATTGCATCAATGAACATATGCCAAAAGCCAAGAACACACGTAAAGTTTCTCATTTCAATATTTTTGAGAATGTGCACGAGAGTTTAAGAAAGTTAACTAATTGAAATATTCTTGACATTTCCACTATGAGGACCACGTTAAACCGAAACAACATGTTTAAGGAAACTGTGCACTAAAGTTGCTTTAACCCTTTTTGTGGGGTTTTATTGATGGTTCAAGTTTTTCTCACTTAGTCAAGGCTTGAAAATGTGTGTTTAGAATTTATCAAAAGTCAACAGAAGATGGATGTTACTAAATTTTGTAAATACATGTTAAGACAATTTATTTCATATAATCATTACCAATTGTGTATCAAGGAAAACAGAAGAAATATTTTCTCCAAATTATTTTTGAACAGAAATCCTCTACTTAAAGAAACGGAGGGTGTGTTGTTATTTATTTTTTAATACTTGTCCTTTTGTATAAATTCATTTGTTTATTAGACATTGCTGTTTTTAAGAATTGATATGTACAGTGTCTATTATGTTGAATATCAATAAAAGATAAAAAAAAAAAAAAAAAAAGCGAGGTGATGCTGGGAAACGAACGGTCCCGGGTTCAATCCTCGTCTTGGGCGTTACGATTATTTTTTTTTTCATTTTATTTTTGAGAACAAAAACCGTTTTTAATACCTTTTCTTTCATTATCATATAGTTAATATATTTTGTTGGTAAATTAAGCACAACATTGAATTAAAATATTTTTAATGGCTTAAAGGTGGCTTAAAGGAGGCTTAAAGATGGCTTAAAGGTAGCTTAAAGGTATCTTAAAGAAGTTTGGACATTAAGAACCTATAAGTTGTCCTTAAAGGTGGCTTAAAGGTGGCTTTAAGATAGTCTTTAAGCTGCCTTTAAGCCATCTTTACGCTTTCTTTAAGCCATCTTTAAGCAACACATATAGCTTAAAGGTAGCTTAAAGGTGGCTTAAAGATCGTCTTTAAGCTACCTTTAAGCATCTTTAAGCTATCTTTAAGGAGAACTTAAAGATGGTCATTCATCCTGTTGGACTTGGTTGTTTTTTTGCTAACAAAAATTATTAAATATATCATTACAACACACGAAACGGTAATTTTCAATGGTCATCAAATAATATAGAAAAATTACTGTAATGGTCCTCCATAGAAAAAAATTAGCCTTTCACGTATATGATTTTAGATCAAGAAATTTCATTGGTTATGATTATTTTACGTCAACCGGATGCATTAAACTGAAAGAAGTCAAGTCAAAAAAAACGCCCAAGCTTATAACAGCCTCTGAAAACGGATTTTAAGGTGAAATGATGCAAATGTAGTGGTTCAAGCAAGGTACTGTTATGATGTATGTTGATTTGTAATAACTAAGCGCAAAATTTTCCACATACAATTTTAAGAAAAACCTCAGAATATCTATATAGTACGAGTTCTGAACTACTCACCACACCACTCGACATCATGCGCTTTTCTCTTCTCTTAGTGTGAAAGAAAACGCACGCTTTTTTACTCCCAAATGGCCAGTATATTAAGTGTACGACATGGATGATTGCCCACCAAACGGGACTCAAACCACCATTGGGGGAGGGGGGGGGTGCGCCAAACGTGGTAATTGGTAAAATTATTAACAAATTGTGTTTATGTCAAATGTCTGTCTGTCTGTCTGTCTCTCTCTCTCTCTGTCTTTCTCTCTCTGTCTTTCTCTCTCTCTCATGAGACTCAGATAGTGATTCATGCATGTGATGATTAAGTATAATTATATTGTAAGGAAGGATACGACGCCAGTACAAAACTGGAAAGTCACTGCCCCCAAGTGGATATCTCTTAAGATATTTAGTGAGCAGTTCCTATATGAGGAATAACAGGAAGAGTTTAATTCAAAAATAGAAACATATACTTGGGAAATCCACAAAAATACTGAGAAGATCCGTTTATTTTCACAGTCAGAAAGTATACACTCGGGAAATTATAGGGGTATTCCAATTTAATTGCAACATACTATATTTGCCTTAATTTTTGTGAGAAAAAAATCTAATATCTTGAAGGGGTGGGATGGGGGTTGGGGTTGGAATTGCATCAATGAACATATGCCAAAAGCCAAGAACACACGTAAAGTTTCTCATTTCAATATTTTTGAGAATGTGCACGAGAGTTTAAGAAAGTTAACTAATTGAAATATTCTTGAAATTTCCACTATGAGGACCACGTTAAACCGAAACAACATGTTTAAAGAAACTGTGCACTAAAGTTGCTGTAACCCTTTTTGTGGGGTTTTATTGATGGTTCAAGTTTTTCTCACTTAGTCAAGGCTTGAAAATGTGTGTTTAGAATTTATACATACACGTACTGTGTCATTCTTAATCTTAAGTAACGTCATTTGATATTTTTGAGCAAGCCTATTCATCTTTAAAATTCGAAATACATGTGTTAGTTTTGATGCATTTGACATTATATAAATAGTGCCTGTTTGGGAGGGTAACTGTTGAAATTGACACCCCGAGACAACCATTGTCAACCCTTCCAAACAGGCACTATTTATTTTATTATTAATAATACTGAATGAAAACTTTACTGCTTTTTTATAAAAATGAAGTGAATTCTACGGCGAACCGTACGCGCATAATATACGCGCATGTAACAATTCATCGTGCGTTGCTAACGCTGAGGGTAATACAACGGATTACCAACTGCGTCTAAACCAATCAGATTTCAGTATTTAACATGAAAGTATAATAAAAATATTTGGTTACTTTAGATAAAAAAGGAATAACTATATGAATTATCTAAATAGTTACTTGCTAATGAAATAAAACAATTAATGAAACTAGATGCTGTCATTAGACATATATCTAAATATTACTTGCTAATGAAATAAAACAATTAATGAAACTAGATGCTGTCATTAGACAGTAATACCCGCACCAAATTTTTGCCCCTAAATAACACTGTTTTGTACCAGTTTAATTAAAAATGAAGGCCACATGCAAGCTCCGGTAATACATTTAAAAATTATAATTTTCATAACTGAAGGACGAGATCCCTTCCCATTTGATAATACACATGAGCAGCACTTTATGTGCAATTTGGGGTTGAACTGTTTGCAGTGAATTTTCAGTTAATCAATAATCTTAACATTTCATGTCATAGAAAGTATAATGGTCTATGTAATTATTACAAACAAAATTAAAAATCAAATTATGCCCCCTCACCGTGGCGGTTGCCGGTTTTAGATTTGCTTCTGTATGCCTACATGTACATCATCGTGTCCTCAGATTTAGAGAAGGGGTGGGAGTGAGGTGTCCAGACCCCCCCCCCCCCCCCCATGAAAATTCATTTATATCAATAGTAAAATTACCAACAATACACCTTGGACCCCAATGCCCTTACAGACATGTAAACGCTCTAACCCATTGCGCTTCAATGTTAGGTAACATTATTTGGGGGATAATATTTAATTAATATTCATACTTTATTGTTTATCTCAATAGGAAGTATACATCACAATATGCAGGTGTCCTGCACCACCTTAAAATAACTGATCTGTGTCTGTAGTTACGTAGACAACACAGGTCTGCATGTCTCATTAGCGGGTTCTAGTTTTACCCAGCTCTTCGATTACATGTATGTGTTTTCCATATGCAGAAAAGGATTAGTTAAGATCAGCTAAAGGAATTCAATGTGTTTTAATTGGATTATCATTATGATGTTGGCCAATAAAGGTAAGCATAATACATTTAGAAGCCGTAGCACAATAGAATGAGAAGCCAGCATACATACGTTTTACTTTCACTTTCTAAATGTGATCTCCTTTTGACAGCATACTGTATCATCATCTTTTAATATTTAAATAAGCTTATCATCGTTACCTATCCTATCGCATTTGTAAAGTTTCTGTCATTTTAATTGCAAAAGTTATTTGTTTTCATTTGTCAGACTTACACTATTGAGTTGACCCCATATTGACTCTGTATAAACAATTTCGTATTAAATTTGTGTATTACATGTAAGTAAGTGTATACACTTATCATTTTTATATGAGTTATAATAGGAAGGAAGGAGTATTTCTTTCTTAATGTATTATAATGCATCGAATACAATGTAGGTCATGACCTTATGTGACTGTTCTGATCCTACGAAACAGGAAAATACAAAATATCTTCTAATGTCATTATGATGCATCAAATGGTGAAAAGTACATTAATGACCCCCCGGTGTTGTCTTTAACACACCCCTCTTTATGAAATAGGAAATGATGATACACTGCATATTTTGTTAACTTCTGAGATCTGAGATCCTCATCCCTAAACCATATAATTTATTTTTGCTCTTTGTGACATTGCGCGTCAAATTGTATGTAGGTTATACCCCCTTGGAGACACTCTGACATTCTAGAACTAGAAATAATAAAGTATCTTATCTTATTCATATGTAGTGTTTGATCCATGTGGGTAATTCCTAGCCTAATAATGACACTGCCCTGTTAAGGAGACTTTAGAATAAACAGAAGGCGAATAAACATGCATATAGCATTTTGTTTATAAATCTTAAAAATTGAATTAAGCAATTTCCAAAATGTTTATGTGCATCAGGAGAGAAAAAGCAAGAAACGATTTGAAATTTGCTACTGTACACATGTAAGAATGTATTAAGAAGACTGAATCTTTAGAACCAGGTTAGTTTTTTTGTTTGTTTTTTTTTTTGGGGGGGGGGGAGGGGGGTTGTGAATGAGGAGTATAAACATTTATAATTTGAATCATTTATTGTTATTAATTTTAACTTGTCAACAGTTTATATTTGAGTTAGTTTGGGGGTGGGGGTTCCAAGTCATATATTTGACAATTTATTAATGTAATTTAAAAAAAGACTGAGCCATACTACAGTCATGAACATGAATAGTATAGAACAAAACACAAACTGATACATGTATATATACAAAGGAAATTTTACAATACATAGATGATTGATCTCTATCTGGTTTTTTAAATTGAATCATATATCATGTACATATTATATTATTGTTTCTTTGTTCAAGACATTTCAGATGGTATGTAGGTCATTATTGCAAGTGCTCTTCCTGAAATTATCAAATATTATAAAAACCATTGAGATCCCCACCTTAATCCAAAGATAATATTCCTTCTTAGGTCTTGGCGCATCAGATCATTATGGCATGTAAGTCATGACCCCAAGGGGTCATACTGACCCCCTTAGAATCAGAAATTGTCAATAATTTTTAAATTATTGATGTTTGATGATCGTATCTATATTTAATCTTTATTTTTAAGTCTCCCGAATGAAATTTGGAGACTTATTGTTTTTGTACGGTTCTTAATACATGTATTATTATTCTTCATCTTCTTCTTTTTCTTCTTTCCCGCTCTGAACGTGTTTCTCAGAGATGGCTGAACATAATTGTATAAAACTCTAGGATATGATAGGCCTGCATATCTAGTTGTGCACCCTGGATTGATTTTTCTCATTTTGGGTTAGACAACCACTTTTCGGGGGGGGGGGGAGGGACAAAAGGGTGTGGGGTCTAACATTGAACTTTGTAGGAAGAATCGTAGACTCTATTGTAAATAGTAACTTAAAAACGGACAAAGATAATAATATAGGGTTTTAAAAATCATATATTGACTATTATAAATGGCAATATATGGGGTTTATTAGATCTGACCGCTGGGGTCATCCCCACCCCCCCACGAATTTGAAATTACCAAATATCTCAGAAACTGTTATAATCATGACCCCTAAACCATATAGGTTCATGTTTCTGATGTCAAGGGGCATCAAATGTTATGTAGGTCATGGGCCCTGTGGGTGGTCCTGACCCCCTCAAACAGCAAGTCCCTTAATATCTTCAAAACAGTTGAGATCCCCAACCTTAAACCATATTTGTTTTCCCTCGGACTGAAATGTCACATTTTCATTGGATTAAACATGGCACGTGATTGCCTCATATATCTCTATGTAGGTTCTGTGAGGATTAATATTAGGCAATATGGCCGTCATTGGCCGCCGCCTCACCTATTCATCTCGATATTTCATATTATTTAACACAGAAATCGTGTTTAGTAAGTCATTAAAATATTTAGAGTAGTGGCCCTTTGGAATTATTTTTTAAATTAGAGTAGTTGCCCTTTGAATATTGACGTCACATTGTTGTGTCTGGAGCAGAACAAAATGGCAGCGTCTAAATTTGCTCAAATCTCTGCAGAAGTTTAAAATTGAATAGCAACAAAACATTGTAAGTAAACATGTGTGAAGCAAAGATTTTGAAAGAGTATTTGAAAGGTGAGATTGAAAATTTTGAAGAGTTTAAATGAGTTTAATTGGACGAGATGTAAGACATCTTGTACATGGCTTTGCGTAGATCACCGCTATTTGTGAATGAATATGTCGCTTGATAGTCCTCGGGAAAACAAAACACTTATTAGGTTAGTTACTGACTCACTACTGAAATATATTGGGTTGATCAATCTCATAGACGGCTCGGCTTCGCCTCGCCATCTATGAGATTGATCAACCCAATATATTTCAGTAGTGAGTCAGTAACTAACCTAATAAGTAATAATATTCTTGTTCCTTGTGTCAAGGGGCATCAAACGGTATGTAGGTCATGGGCCCCGGGGGTTGTCGTGACCCCCCTCGAACAGGAAGTGCACGAATATCTCGAAAACGGTTGAGATCCCCACCCCTTAACCATATATATTCTTGATCCTTAAAGGGCATCAAAGGGTATGTAGGTAATGGCCTCTGAAAAAGGGTTAGATTTAATTTTTCAAAACCTTACTGCACATCTATAGAACAGTCCCTATAATATCCCAAGATATGATGTGTCTATCCATTAAATCATAAGAGGAGTTCTGGGATCTAGGTTTTTTTTGTGATAAACGTCAATTTTTTGCTTCTATTTGACTCCCTTTAAAATGAAATTTAAATCTTTAAAACCTTATTGCACATCTATAGGACAGCCCAAAATATATTCCAAGAGATGACTTAGCTACTCCAAAAGTTGTAAGAGGAGTTCTGGGAACCATACTTTTTTTGCAAAAAAACGTCATTTTTTGTTGCCCACTGATCTCCTCAATAAAAAAAAATCTGAAACCTGATCGCACTTCAATATGACACCCCAAATCATATTCTAGAAGATCATTTGGCTACTGCCAAAAAAAATGACGTTTTTGAAACCAGTTTTTTGGTAAAAAAAAAAAAAGAACACGTCATTTTTCAGCCATTAAATGACCGCAGGACAATATTGAAAATTCCGAAACCTTATTGCACATCTATAGGATACCCTAAAACATATTCCAAAAGATGATTTGTCTACTGTTGAAAATGTAGGAGGAGTTCGATGAAGAAGGTTTTTTGTGAAATAGCGTCATTTTTTACCAATTATTTGACCCCCAGGACTAACAGAGAATTTTTGAAACCTTTTTACAAAACAACATAATACCCCAAATCAAACTTAAATTAAGTTTGCTGGTTCATAAGATGTAAGAGCAGTTTGAGAAAGTAAAACGTGACAGACGGACGGACGGACGGATGGACAGATTAGGGTAACAACAATATACCCGAACTTTCTTTAGAAAGAGCGGGTATAATAAAACAATTTAAGAGATGAATGTTCCCACAGTTAAGCTATATAGAGAAAAATCTCTCACATGAAAATGCGAAGAAGCTATTTTAAGTAGTACATGTATTTTTTAATCGATTGCATAGAATAACAATACCTCTCTCTCTCTCTCTCCCTCTCTCTCTCATAAATTTTAGCTTCTATCATGCGGGTTATGATCAATTAAAGTGTTTTTTTTTATATAAACAGCTTTTAATGAACTGTTAATTACCCGAATTCCCAAGCAGAATATATACGTCGATCATACTTAAAGGGGCATGGTCACGATTTTGGTCAATTTTTTTTCTGTTTTTATTATTTGCAATGCTTTAGGAATGTATTTCTAATGATCAAATGAAATTTGGGTGCCAGTCGTTGAGTTTTAAGTAAGATACAGGGCTTACAGTTCTTCGTTATGTAAACAAGGCTCGTGCTCTGTTTTTGTTTACATAGGTTTAATATACCAGTAACACATCTTTTTAAAGCTGGTTTGTCTATCTTATTTTTCATTTTAAGCATAAATTAACAGTTCCTAACGATTAACACGACATTCATTTTAGGTCTAAAACTGGAATTTTGACTTCAACATTCAAAATGTAAACAAACGCTTTGTTTACATAGCGAAGAATTGTAACCTCTGCAACTCGTTTATGACTCATCAAATGACACTCAAATTTTGGTGCCTATTAAAAATGCCTTACTGAAGCATTGTAAACATCAAAATAGAAAAAAATATTTTTTGACCAAAATCGTAACCATGTGCCTTTAATGTTTTTCAATAACTGTATATTTAAGAATAAAATTTGATGTCATAACACCAAATTTTATTTTTGAATATTCATTTGTAGAAAGATACTAATGTAATACTAAAGACTATGGGGTCACCGGGACCCACCATCCTTATATTCGAGCGTTTATAATCAAATGTTAAGCCAAACAATGCATTTCACCTTACGTACACTTAGACATGTCTATGCTCTCGATGTTTTAATCTGAAATAAATAATAAAGATCGTAAGGTATGTGATGTTTCATGGTAAAATTTCTTTGATATTCAAAAAAACGTTTGAGATATCTCTTCTTGTGATTACCGGTATACTTAAAGTAATAAAATTATTTACAATTTTTAAAAGTTTGTAGATTTAAGACCTACAGTCATCAAATCCCTCTGTCTTGAAAAAATCCAAGAAACATATCCTTTTTTTTTTCTTTCGAATGACTATAAATTAATCAGTTTAAAAATCAAGTTCAATGGGACAATGTAAATTAATGAAGTTTTAATAAAAGATAACTATATATACCAGCTTATATTATAATAACAATGGAAGAGTCGTTAAAACACTAGTTAGTATAACCAATTACTTAAAGGTGGGTATATTGGTAACTGGTCATATTTGAACACAAGGACACAAGGACGTAACTAAAATGGTTTTTTCTGGGGGGTTTTAGTTACACCATTGAACAAACGCGTTTTCTTCATATTGCACCATTGAAATCAGTCTAATGTAGAGGAATCCCCCAAGTTAAAGAAAAAAAAAGATAATTAAGACTCGCAAGTTGTACATTTTCTTTGCCAGAAGTAGTATGATTTAACTTTATTTGGACAATTTTTAGGGCTGTGTGTGTGTGTGGGGGGGGGGGGGGGGGGGGTGCGACCTCCTTTACTCCGCCACTGATTTACCGCTTATTCTATGAAATTTTTCCCTTTCCAAGTTTTGTGGCATGCAACATAAATGATAATTGATTAATAAGTAAGTAATAGAAAGTGTTAGACTTTAATGCATCCTCCATCCTTTGTTTATGTTTAGAACTAACCTACATTTTCACTATAATCAAAAAAGGGACCCCGCAAGTACATCTGATTGAAATTGATTAATAACGATACATGTACATTGATTTCTTTGTTTTAAATGATGGGGTGTATGGGTCGTATTTGACTAAAAACAGAATTCTTAAAAAGTCGAGCTATTCAACGGTAGTATTTTGTACGTAGATTTACATGTATATGTACATTAATTAATGAAGCAAATTATCTAATAGTTATTTTGATAATCTTGGATGCAGTTCGCCCTTACTCTAAAATTCACCTCCATTATATCTAGATATATCATTAATAAAATGGTAAAAACTTTCCATTTTAATATTTCCAATATTATTAAATTATAGCGTATAATACAGCAACGTTACAATATGAACAATATTATATGTTTGCAATGCACTTATTTTCGATTAAGGTCAGACGACACGTTCCTCAATTTTATATAACTTTTTCCAGGAATTTGTTGATGGTTTACAACTATTTTGACAAGCTTTCTTGCAAAAAAATTAGGGTACCTTACCAGGCATTTCTGCAAAATACTAGAGTACGCAATTTCCTATATAATCTTCTTGAAAAAACACTTGAATTGCTGATATAAAAATGAATACATCTACAGCACAGTAAAATTCACTTTATTGGAACTCTATCTCGGCCGGGCGGGGCTTTGAACTCACGACCTCTAGAACCTATACGCTTCTGGCAGTGAGCGGCCACGGTTCTAACCACTCGGCCATCTAGACACATAACCACATTCAATTTAATTTTAATCATTTTAAAAATAATTATAAAATTAGTATTTTTTATTGGAACTCTTTATTACGAGGAGATACGAAAAAGATTCTTGAGGAACGTGTCATCTGACCTCAAATGTCTTGAGTACGACTTTGAGAAAGCTTCATAGCTTATTCAGAAAATCGCCGCTTTGTAATCAGCCGGAGTACGAGTATGGGTATGAAAAAGTTTTAAAACCTCGATACCTTGAGTACGAGTACGGTTTGGAGCACAGAGTACGATTTGGAGTACGAGATTGTACTCAAGAAAGTTTTATTACCTTGGGGCCAGGTGTTCGTGACATGTATTGCCGATTGTCAAAAAATTGTAGAATTTCATTTTGTGTGCCATTGAAGGCCATAAAACCATCGTCTCTAAGTCCAGTGGTAAAGAACTTGAATTTTGACATTATATAGTTGGTGATTTGATACATTCTTGTATCTGAAATTTCTGGAGATGGTATTGCACCCATACTGCATCCTATGATTTGTTTAAAACATTTTCCATTGAGCTCAAAGTAATTGTTTTCTAAGACCCATTTTAATGATGAAGACTAGTAGACTAATTGTTCTCGAACAATTAGAGGTCTTTTCACCTTAATATTTTAATAAGTTACTAGATTGCTCAATAAGGTATACAAAACATTATCATACCTATAATTTATGTTGTTCTATAAAATGGTAAAACCACACACCTATAAGTGATTTTTAAAGAATTTTTTTTAAATTTCAAGCCATTTCATTAAGAATGCCATGTTGTTAATCGTAAACATCTATAGAATTTTTTTTCTGAATTTTTTTGCATTTATTCTGTACAAAACTGAACCAAGTGAATACTCTGTACACAAGCATATTAACAAAAAACAAAACAATAGAAGAGCGTGTTCTAGAGGCTAGCTATATTTGTACAATACGAATGGGCTGACTGTAAAAACAAGTTCCACTTGAGTAACCACAAGCGTTGATGTGATACCTGGCTGACCCAATTGAATATCTTATTGTGCAATCCAGCAAGCTATTGAAACCCTTACTATAATTCTGTATTTAAAAAAAATGAAAACTCATAAATTAACAGAGTTCCAAATCACCTTGGCCTTTGACCTTTATGTCCTTTTATTCGGCCAAGGTAGACGCCCCCATCCCAAGGGGCAATAACTGCTAGAAGGGGGGGGATGCTCAGGCCCTTCCGGTTTATGGATTAAAGAACCATCTAAGTATAATGAAGACATTGGTAAAAGTTTCAAGTCTCAGCCACATGGCATCTAGGCGTATTCATTTGTACAAATAAAGTTTTAATCATTATGAAAATGATAATAATGATTTTATTACGAGGAGATATAAACAAAAAAGATGTTCGAGGAACATGTCGTTTGATCTTAAGCACTGAAAAATGTTGCATTAGTAGCAGAGAAATGTGTAATTTTCTGCAAGTTTAGAATGTTTACATCTTGAAATATTATACGTTTTAAGAAGCTCGATTGTCGTGGCCATATTTAGACTGTATTGATTCCTTTAAAAGGTTTTTTTTATGTAAAGATATAGAAAATATCCAAATTTAAAAGGTGAATAATAGTTTATAACAAAACAAATCATATCTTAATATTAAAGGTAGATCTGACGGTGAATTTGTTGACCATCTGGCCTCTTTAAACATATTGTATTTACACATGCATGGTGATATAAACATGTACTTTCCAAACCGGTTTTTACCAAAATTATACTATTCTTATCACGCGACTATCTCTTGAAAAAAAAAGCTCTAATATGTTTCAAAATATGCTTGTAAACTGATTTACTTATAACATTTTGGAAGAAACATTTGGTACATTTTCCCTTTGTTTCCTTAGCATGTCCTTAAACGGTAGTGATTTTCTTACATGATATTTTTAACCCTTTGTATTACTCGATAAATGTAATAAAACCTAAAAAAAAAAATAGAAATTGACAATAAAATTGTAATTTAAAGGGCTACTAATATTGCGGAGGTTACGGTTAAAAAGTAAATTAATTTACTTATTAAAGAATTTAAACACTGTTCGTTATTGAGACATTTTAGTAGAAAAATTTTATCATCAAAATGTTAAATGTATTTTGAACATCAAACAGTACAAAAGAAAATAAAATATCTGTAAAAAAATAAATAAAAAATAAACAACGTCACTGACATTCAGGGATTTTATTACTGTATACAAGGAGATATGTGCTTAAAAATAAGAAAACTAATAGGAACTAACTTATGATTTTTGAACACCTGTGAACAAAATAGATGTAAAGTGATATAGTGACTATTGAAATTGTATGTTGTAAAGCACAAAAGACTCAGGGTGATATAAAGAGAGGATATTTTTATTAACTGTGCTTGCGTTATCTTGACGTTTTGTTTTTAACGCTATCCTGCGCCGTGGTGACAAAACATTTTGATTGTAAAATCGGGTACTAAAGATATCTTTTCATCATATGGAATAAAACTTCATATATCAATAAAATAAGTGTTGCTGCATAAATTAATTTGTTAGTTATGACTGTATAGTATGAAAAATATATGAATTATATATATAAATTTGTTAGTTATGACTTTAATGAAAAATATATGAATTATATATATAGATTTTATTTTTATTAACATTCGTACCGAGAACAATTTAGAGAGTTTGAATTTTCTGGGTTTTATGGTGAAAACAACAACATTGCTCTTTTAAACGTTTTCATGAGTGTTGAATTCGATTTAAAGATTTTATAATTAAAATGAGTGCAATGAAATTTGAGCTTAAAGATAACAGAAAAAGAACAATGAGAATTTCAAAATATGCCTGTCATTCATTTCATTGATTTACCCGCAACGAGTCATAATCGTGTTCACGATACGTTATATATAATTGTTCGAAAACGTTATTCAATTGAGATCTTTTTTTAATATTTTCATACTATTATCACACAAAGTTAGTACTTGTTTTGATCAGCTAACATACAATCACCAATATTTTTGTCAAACTTCTCAAAATTATTTATATTCAGATATAAGTGAATCTTAAAGTACTGCAATTAGCCAATTCGAGAACTTCAATTTAGCACGTGAGTACATTTGAAAAAATGTAGGTGTCCTTTTTGATCTGTGCAAAGGTACGTGACGTTCAGTTCAACATATTTAATTTTGTTTAATTTTTAATAACCAATTTGTGTCAAAAAATACTTCAAGTATATATATGACCCTTTAAATGAGACCCCCATCCCACATTCCAAGATCATGTGTTTTATCAAATGGCAAAAGCAGGGTCTTTTCTCGCCTTATGAGACCTTCCTTGCTGCTCGCAACGAGATTGTTAGTTATTATAATGTTTCGTATGTAATCTTATTTCAATTTTAAATGTACCTGTATAATATTCGCGTTTTTATGCCCCTTTACATATCCTATCTTAGTTAAAGTTTTTTGAGTTGTAGAAAAAATACCAAAAATAACCTTTCTTTTGCTTTTTTTTTTTAGATGTTTTGAGCAAAAGAGCATGGTCTTATCAAAATATGACTCTACTCGGGAAACAACAAATCTTGCTCGAATTGCCCGAGCTATCTTGGGTCCCTGCGTTGATGTACTGCGCGATGTTCTCACGAAAGAGATAACTCCACAAGATTTGAAAAAGGAAATTAATAAATATCCAGACAAATATCGAATCAGTAAACATCAAAAACAGGTTGTCAATAACGGAGATTACTCGAAATTTGACATTTCATTGCTTTACATATTTTTAAGAAACCTGGGTTCAATTCCTGAACATAAAAACAAATGGGGAACAGATCCAGATCCATATGATAAAAGCGTGTCAGCAAACATAGAACGAATTCGGAATTTAAGAAACAAGTGGGGACATTTTACAGATTTATCTCTTTCGGACTCAGATTTTGAACAACAATGGAAAATTATTTTTCAAACTGTAAAGGATCTGGAAGGTTACCTTGGAGCAACAACCGTGTACCAGGACGCCCTGAACAACTTGAAGACATGTGGTATGGACCCGGATTCAATACAGGCCTACATAAAAAAATTGTTGTTGGTTGAACAGTTGGTAAAGGATCTTGGAGATTTGAAAGGTAAAATATCAAATAGTTTAAAAACTAGAGCAGAGCTCGTGGCAAAGCCCCGAGTAGGTCTTCCGTTGTTGCTGCGAGTTGAAAATATATGTTATATGGTGTCAAACGATTATAATGACTATACTTTCAGTTCTGCTTTTGTTATAAAAACGTGTTGTGATTGAAAGCCTGTATATAAAACGTGTTTTGAAAAAAGAAAGGAAGATAATATTTTAGGAAAACTATTTGTCGAGCAGAGTTTATGTAATCGTTTCAAACATTCTTTAAAAAATGAGATGTTTAATGGCGAGTTAAATTTTCAAAGGGTAGCAAGCATTGTTATAAACAGTATGTACTCGTGATTCATGTCAGGAAGTGTATTTCTTTTTTAAACTAAACCCGCCTACAAAACACGTAAACTTTTCTCAAAGATAACTTCTATATTAAAATATTTCTAAATTTTTTGAAGACTATGTGCAAGTTTAGAATTGCGTGCTGACAAAATTTACAGACCCTAAAACGTACTACTACACCAAAAAAGCGTGTGGCCTACGTGCGAGAAACGTTTCGTGTAAACCTTTTAGAGTTTCATGTAAACCGTTTAGCGTTTCGGGCAAAGCGTGCGAGAACCGTGTGAAATGTTCATCAGATTTCATTCGGAACTCTCTGACAAGTTAATTGTTTCAAAATGGCGCCCGTGTTTTACATTACTTTAACAAAATAGAACGAATTTTTAACAAACAAAAGAAAGGTATATGTATTAAAAGACGACTAGTTACAGAGTACATGTATATTTAACGTTTTCATGCGATGTTTCAGTACTGAAACAATATTAAAATTCGCTATACATAAAAAATATTAAATAAAGTTAGTGAAACATGATTTCTATTTGAACAAACCTATATCAACTTTAACTTGCACGATCATGTTTTGATAGGCATGTATTTTTATTATTTATTTACATCGATAACTCCTACTGATAACTCTTACTGAGACCATTCGGCTGTGTACAAACAGCACACATAACCTCGGACATCGGGTGAGACCTGCACCTGGCTGAACCTGTCAATCAAACTCTGTGTATTTGTTTTCATTGGATGGTCAGGCGTCTCTCTTTTGTCCAAAGCCAATGGAAAATTAATGACTTCAAGGTAATCGGAATCAGTATTTGATGAAGCACACAATTTAAATGATAGAAAATTTATTAATTATTTGAACAAAATTAAATGTAAACATAGAGAGGAAAAAAAAAATTATTATTATGGGAATCTATACGCATGGTACTCAATTCAAATAGATTATATTATGATTTTATTATTTTATGTAGTAAAATCACCCTACCAACTGTTACTCAATTACATAATAATTGATGACCTGGGGCTATAAATGTTCTGAGCTGTGTGCGCTGAAGCGACACAAGATTCTCGGTCGCATGCGGCAATTGAATTAACACAGACTGGCCGAATAAACAAAGGGGTGGGAAAGTGAAACAAAATGTTACACATAAGAAGAATTCACCAAAAATGATTTTCGACAGATCTTGTCATCTTTTCTCCAATTTAAAAAAAATCCAGCGCGAGCACCTGTCAGCGGGGCGGGAGGAAAGGGGGGGGGGGGGGGCAGCAATGAGTTCGCTTCCACAATGAAACTAAAGAATTGATTAATATGTGACCGATAGAATCTAATCTAAAGTTGTTTAAACTCATGTGAATATTTTTAAAAATAATAATCGAATGCCTCAATTCAGGGCATTCCTTTATCGTGCTAGCCCCTACCGCAAACATGGAACTTTGATTATAATTTGATTTCATGTTTAAACTACCTTGTACGCTATCGTATAAATCAATGCTTAATCAACTGTACAAGTTAAATCAATTTATATTTGCATCTTAAACCAATATAATAGTTAAAAACATAATAAAATATAGTTGTGTCCGTGCAAAATATGAAACATAAACGCGTCATAAGGTACATGTAGAAGAATACGAACCGACGGCGGATCACTTTTCCACTCGCGCCGGATCTCCTCAGCCATGTGCGAGGGATGATCATCATTTAAAGGTTTAATATTTGAAGGGGGTGTTGATTTAAAACATTAATTGTACAGTTTTCAAAGTACTTTAATTACCTGAACAAATGAACCATTATTTTATGTCTAACGATTTTTCCGATTTGGAGTAATATCGTTCATTAATATTCATTTACACTCAAATATTTAATTAAATATATATACAAGTAGGACAAACTTTTATAACATAAAATTAAAACAGTTCTTGTATATACGGCTATATTAACTCAAACACGTTCATATGCATGTAAGTGTAAGTCGCGGTGTGCGAATCTTGTGTATTAAATAACCGCTTACCGCTAGGTAATGCAGCCGTGGCTGATCTCCTCGGCCGTGGACGAAGAATAGATTACGTAAAGGTACAACGCACAGAAACGCACAGCTCAGAACCAAGGAAGATTTGAAAAGCTTGCAGTATAATGACCTTACTCTATCAAATAGAAGTTATATATTTTAAACTTAAACCCCACAATTGATCTATGTCTATTATTGCTTTAGAGAATGACATTGCTTTTATTAATTAAATGAACTATTTCTTACTTGACATCCACTCGTTTAATCCACAAAAGATTTTGTGTAATCAAAACTAAAACAATTCTTGAGTTCGCGGCTAAATAAACTCATATATGAGAGACGCAACTCTCGTGTATTAGATAACTGCTGACCGCTAGGTAGTCCAGCCGCGACCATGGTAACCGATTTTCTCGGCCGCGGGCAAGGGAGAGCTTACGTAATGGTACACACACACATGCAGCTCTGATTAAAGGTAGATTTTAAATGCATGGAGTTAATAACTAAAATGTAATGCACAGAGTTTTTTAATTCCAAATTGTTGTGGTTTACTAGAAAAGAAAAAGAATGTTTTGTTTTCCAATTGCCGTTTTTAATGATTGTGCACTATAAGAACTTAACAACAATGACTTTAACTCCTAAAGGAAAAGCTTATACTCCAACAACAACAAAAACTCTTATGAATTAATGCCTCCTGTATAAACCAGCATACTTTCTGCGGCAACTTTATGCCAGTTGTACGCACAAAGACTTTCGTTAACTTGTCAAATGAAAACAGGTACATGTCAAAATGTAAAGCTTTTTACACTCATCCTACACAAATCACTTACAAAATAACATTGTTACGACCTTTATGAGATCCCAACAAGCAACTTTTCCAGCGACAGCCATATCAAAATCCTAACCGTTTTTGAGTTATTAAGCAAATTTTTTAGAGGCTATTGGCCCTTAATTTAAGGGGCCAGCCCTTTTTTATTGGTGTTAAATGAAAGCCCTTGATATTCTGCACAACTTTTATTGTACATGTCTTTACAAAATATTTTTCGTTAAAAAGATATAAAGGAAAATATGTCTAAATTTTTGCACTTTTTGGAATCCTGTTTTTTGACCCCCTACCTTTTCCTAAATAAAAAACGTAATCTAAAAACAAAAACTAATGTGCACCACTACAATATCTCTGCTATTCAAATTCGTTGGATTCCTATTCCCTGCTATCATAGTCTCGGAGCCTTTGTCTGGAAACCAAAGGCCCTAAAAAAATTTAAAAGGGGAATAACTCGTTACCGGAAAGGGAATTCTAACTTTTATGAATTGATGAAGATAGTGTTTTGTAAAGTCCATTAGCCCTGAAAATTTACAAAAAAATAAGAATAATCTTAACCAGCACAATAATAGAAAGGTCTTCCGTTGGAAACGGAAGACCTTAATAAAGAATCAACAAATTTTGCAATTATGTTATATAGTTCTCTTTTGTGATTTCAGTAATTTTAAATTGTCTATTTGCATTACTTAAAATGATATAAACCGCCAAATGCCTTAGTTTTTTTTTCATTGGGTAAATGTTTGTAGGTATGTCTTAAAACGCAGCACTGCTAAGATTTACTTTGTAGTCGCGCCGAATAGAAAGTACAGGAAATGTTAACTATGACATCACATAAAACAACAACTCATCAAAAATGCTAAAATATAATATAATACATATTTTCCTATTGTTATAGGTACGAAAACATTAAACTACATTAATAAAAGTGCCAATGCGTGCAACTTTGTAATCAAATAAATCCAACAACGATAAATATAAACAACCTATTGATCGCGGTGCACTTGTCGATGTGACGTCATATTTTAAATTTTGACGCATATTGTGTGTAGAGAGATAGGGATCAATCAATTTTTTAAAATGAGAAAATTCTTTTTATAGATGAACGGTGCATAATCATAAAACAATTATCATTCCATTAAATCCTATCTACTATGCTTGTTTTGATTCTGCATGTGAATATTTTTAGAGCGTGTGTTATTTCTTCTCTAGAGTGTTTAATGTACAAGTTCGATGTGTTTGACATTGGGAAGCCTATCTTAATCCTCGTTTTACAAGGGCATGCACTTAACAGATCATTTCGGGGAAGGGGGGGGGGATATATATTAAGGGAATGTTAAATGCTCCAATGCATTCTACATAGTAGTTAAGAAATACATACAATATTTAGCAAAGGTATTATCAATTCCAAACTAAGCTTATTTCTTTGATTTTTATTCTAATAAAAGATGAACCCAAAACAAAACAGCAGCACTTTTTAGAATCTACCAGAAAAGATGATTTAATCATCCTTTACAATTTTAATTCAAATAAGGGTTTATTTGTTTATTATTATCAATATTTTATCCATTCGGGAGAATTATCAACACATATAACGTGATCATCGATTCATAAGACCACACTAAGTGTCATACAAAGTAGCATTTACTGTACTGTTTCATTTAATATCACATTTATATCATGATAAAATAACTTTACATGAATATTTTGTTTTAACAGATGCATCGTTTTATGGATGTTTAAATCCGCTGATATTTTCATAGTAATCCTTAACAGTGCCGCGAATACAATACCGATCAGACCCAACCTGAAACTAAAGTAAACCACAACTAAACCACGGGTTTACTTTCTTGGTTTACTTTGGGTTTACTCCGGTTTTAGTTTTGGAAAATGCGTGTACAGTTGGGGGTTTACTTAAGGGACCACTCAGGGTTTACTTTCGGTTTTCTCGCGGCTTGCTATTATGGTCCTCTTTTAACATTGAGATGTGAATCAGACCCGTATCATATCTAATTATCTAACTGCCTGTAATTCTAACCCCTTGTCTATTCCAAATACACATGTAGCGTCTGCCTCAGGGGTCTACTTCTGATCGGAGTTGATTCTCGGGGTTTACTCTCTGGATTTACTTTGGGTTTACACCGGGTTTATTTCGGATTTATTCTGGGTCCACTCTAGTAAACTATGAGTAAACCCAGAGTAAACCTCAAAAGTAAACACATGGGTTAGTCTGGGTTTATTTTCTGTTAAGTTGGCTTTGTTCAGTACTGTATATGTGAATGTATAGCATTTTGTAGCAAAATCCAGTTTAATTTCAAAATTCACTGATAAAATGAGATAAATATACGGATATACAAATTGATTATTTATGGTTTTTTCTCATTTTTTTGCAGAGGAAATAAAACAGATAAAAAAGACGATCGAGCCAGCAGGTCTAAATGGTATTGCTATTTATTATTTCCTGTTTATTTTAAAGAAAATATTTAACTTTTAATAATAAATATTTATCAAAAGCGTTTTCTGTAAATATCAAAAGTCGATTGCCATACATATTAACTGATTCATTTCGTACGTTGATACCCTTTGGTATATAAAAAAAAGCAATATAACATTAAAGGGACAGGTTGCCATAGTAACAGAAGCAAACGATTGAAAAATTAGACTGTGTAAAACTATTTTGGAGACATATGACAAATGATTCCAGCCGTGTCAGTTACTAGTATACAGAATAAAATATTCATGTAAAATATTATACATTTTTAACTGTAAAAGCATTATTCATAAGTAAATCGAAGTGTAAAACTATTATTAGTAAACAACACTTGAAATTTTGTTCACTTTTTACAAACATTGATACAGTAACTCTCGGTTATATGAAAGTCCTAGGGACAAATGGATTTACTTTTTTTTATCTCCTTAATTCGTTGTATTTGTATAACATATTCGTAATAATAACTTAGCAAATCACTACATACATGTTTTTTCCCACAAGACAACGATATTTGCTATTTGAGGTTAAGAATGAGCATAATTATTTTTGATAATCAGTTTCTAAACTGAAGAATTAAAAAAAATCATTCATTCAAGTTCTTTCCATTAATACTGAAATTGCATTCATTGTTCCATATTATTTATTAAATATTTATTAATTTTTTGTATTAATAAAATTCCAATCCAAGGTATCTGCCCGCGATGCATGATAAACTCGTCGTACACTTTTCGTTGATTAAAACAGTGCGACATTTAAGTCCGGACATGACAAGGTCCGGGCTTTTAGCTACCATTTCCGTTGGACATAGCTTACTTTTGTTTATATATCTTGGTGGGACATTTTACTTTGATCCTATCATTTCAGCATGAATGTACACATTGCTCTAGTTTTCTTATAATTGTCTCTCAAATATCAAAATCCCATGGGATTTTGGTGGGATTTTTCATCCCATCTCAAACCCCACCAAAATCCCATGGGAGAAAAAGTACTGTGGGATAAATTGTCCCATGTGGGAGAAACAATCCCATAATTGTTAAAAGATGGGATTAATTCTCCCATATAGGACAAAAAATCCCACACAATAAAGAAAATGGGATATATCCCATGATTTTTCACATAGGATAAATTTTCCCATATATCACAGATATTTTTCTCATGATTTCTCATAATAAATTATTTTCTTTTGTTATTTCACCTTAATTTGCACATAACATTAAACTCTGTCTCATAGTAATTGATTGGATCAACAACTGTACAAACATTTCATGTTTTCATCTGATATTAATCTTTTAAAGACATGTGAGAATGTATTGTGTTGATTTTCAAAAATACTGTAGGTGCATGTTTGCTATAAAATGCAGATTCTAATCCTTAATTAATAGTTATTATTTGGTTCTTCATTTTTAATCCATCTAATTAGACTTTCTTGTTATCTATCTCTTAGGAACTTATAATTTCATTACATATTATATAGCTCTTTCTGGTAATTACCATAGGCGCTTCCCACCTAAAATCAGTGTATAAAAAATCCATCCCGAAAAGAGATGAATATTTGGCACAATGATGTATAGATGGTGAGCGTCTAACAGGGGCAGTTCTTTACCTCAGCAGATAAGAATGACCTTTGTTGCTGTGCAGTACCGTACTAATGCAACGCTCAAAAAATACCTTATGCAGATTGTAAGCAACCAAATGTTTACCCAATGATGACGTTTTTTCATATCTAATGCTCATAAACTTCATGTAGTCATTTCTCAACTCTGATCAGACTGATGTTCCCAGTGATGTTTCTAGTTTCCATCTTGGAGTGTAATAATTATGTTGAATTACGAACCCGATTGTTAAATACCACCCCCCCCCCCTCCCCTTTAAAAGAATTCGGAATACTAAGACAATCCCATATCATGTTTCATTGAGTCAGGTGCACAGAACAAGAACCACATCACCACATCGTCAATAACGGCAATTGTCTACGCCGCATTGTTACCCATTGAACGGATTTTTTTTAAATAAAAGAGAGTAAAATATAACATTTGAAAAAAAAAAGTTTTATATTGACTTCAAAATCATGCTAAAATAACTGTATCAAGTTTTGTAGTTTAATTAGGTCATTATAGTGAGACTGTTTGGGGTTTCTTTCAATGTGATTGTTGTTGTTTTGATACATGTAAGAAGGTAACAAGACTTCAAATTGTCGCTAAGTTTAATAAATTTCACAAACGCTATTTCTATAGGTTGGTTGCACCGAGCTCAGCTTGAGCGAGTTTCTGTACTTGTGTATATTACCTGTATACGTGTAAGTAACAGTAGATCAAATAAGTGTATTTTAGAAATACATGCACATACATAGAGATTAGTACAGAAGACCAAAGGTGGCAATGTTGCAAACATGAACCCGTAAATTGCTAGACTGTCACCTTGATTAATATTCTTACCCCGCGGTGGTTCGTATTGTATATACATGTAATTATATCCCCGGATGTTTAAGACTTGTTACCTGTAATTAAATCCCCGATGTACGGTTCTAGGATAACACAAAAGTGAAATTTTTGTTTAAAATTCAATTTACTGGTTACAATATTATTTCCCTATAAAAGAAATTATATATGAATTAATCATTTACTCTCTCTCTCTCTCTCTCTCTCTCTCTCTCTCTCTCTCTCTCTCTCTCTCATTATTTGCTTGCTTAAGTACTGCTTTAAAGTATACCAGGGACAAACGGTATCTAGACTACCTACATGTATAGTGCGGTCAATTTTTGATATAATGGAGATCTATGTGTAAAAACATCCTGAAAATTTTACTGCGGTCGCTTAAGTACTTTTCGAGGTATTTGGGGAAAACCCGATTTCACACCTTCAGAACGATTTTTAATCAAGCCGATTTGGCGCGGGATGAACTGTGGCGTCACGGGGTCAACTACTAAAATATGAGAACCAAGAATATCGTATGAAAACTGTTTTCTTGCATTGCTTTTTCGATAGATGAACATTTTTTTTAATTTCCTTATCAACACTGAATGACTAAATATACTGTTGTTTGAGTTTAAACCCATATTTTATCGAACAAAAATGCCGAATTCGGAAACCTGTTAACGTTTGCTTCATGAATTTAGTCAAATGTGTGACACATTTTGCATCACATGTGTATTCTATGTAGCAAATTGACAATCAATCAAGGCACTATTGTTATAAGAAACCTATTTTTTAAACATTTTTCGGATGTTTTTTCATGACATTAATAATGATTTTGATAAATTTATATGTTTTGTAAAAGGTGACGTGGGGGTCTATTCCTTGTATGAGACATAAAATTCAGGCACGAAGCATCGGCGGGGGGGGGGGGGGGCTTACATGTACCATGTTTACATATAAAAAATTGAATTATCATGGAGCCCCCCCCCCTACTTTTTGGGGGAGTATGTAAGTATTAATTAAGGAATTTAATAGTGAAATTTAAGATACAGATATATACCTCGCCAGCTCCCGCCCTCCCCCACGGATAAGGATATAGAAGATTTTCAATGTCCCCTTTATTTATTTTTTTGTTTTTTTTTTTTGCTTGTCAAGATTTTTTGGATGAGTCTGAGATGTAATTTCAGGCGGGTAGCATCGTTTTTAAATTGGGGGGGGGGGGGGTAAAAAACGATGCTACATGCCCGAAATTACATCAATATTGCCCGATTATTCATTTTAATATTGATTTCGGACTTATAACAATCAAAATAGCATGCACATTTTAACAAACAATCGAGGGATTATTAACGGATCAAGGCGAAAGTCCAAGATGGCCGCATGATGAAGTTTGTCTCGTAACTTCTTTGAAAATACGATAATGAAATTTTATTTTACACTTATTTACATCCTTTGTCAAGATATGTTAAAGTTTCTTTCAGTTTTAATAATGATTCAGTGTCAGTATAACAATTTAATTAAGCTATTTGGAGTTAAATTGCTGACTATAGCGCTCGAAAGAAAGGTGTTCTTTATTGGACAAGAAATTAAGACCAGGGACGTAATTACTTCCGAAATAAACAAGCTTTAAATTGCTGAATTGTGAGTTTTGTCATATTTTAAAAGATAAGTAACAATTAAGGCATATTTTGAACATTAGTTTCTTTTTGATAGTCTCATGCATGATTCTTTGACCACTGATTGACGGACTATATCCGTGTATTAGCTAATGAATGCTTATTTTACACAGTCTAATTTAATTTCTGTTTTAGCTGTTAATAATTGAGTAGCTAATTATACACAAATCAATTGACCAGTCTAGAGGTGTGAAACCTCCTCTTTGTTCACCAGACTCGTGTACCCGTGTATACATACAGACTCGTGTACCATGTGTATACATACCCCCAGACACACACGTGTCTGGAGCAGTAGCTTCGTTAGTTTACCTGTGCCATCGTCTCGGGTCAATCGTGTGTGAAGGGAGATTATGTAATCAACAACTGAATAATGAACATCAATCTGTCCATGCAAGCATTTAAGATATCGTTATCATCGGTAAAAATAAGGCGACGAGAATAGCCAAAATCCTCTACACTGGCTTCGGAAGCAAATTGAAAGTGGGGGGGGGGGGGGGCTAGACTAATCCTCAGAAATATTGAGAAAAAATGTAATTCTTATAATCATGGAAATCCTAATCCGTGGGGGAACTTTTTTATTTTTCCAAAATCATGAAATTCATAGTATGCTCTTGAATCATACTTCTCAATCTTTCAAGGTAAATTTATGAACAATAATCTTTCCTGCAAGAAAAAGGGGGGGGGGCTGAACCCTCTATCATGCTATGTTTCTAATGGTTAGGTATAACTTTGCAAAAAAAGTGGGGGGGGGGGGGCTCTAAAAAGAAACTTGATTGTAACAAAATAATTACGGATACAAATTTCTAAAGCTACAATACTTTAAATAACTAGATACGTCAAAACATCAGAGCTATATCAATTTTTTTAATTTTTGACTGCAAAATCGAATTTATTTTGTAATGCTTTTTAAGGTAATTCCCTTCCTGTTGATCTCGTAACCTCTCTTCCGCATGTTGAATAAACAAATTAATAAAATAATATTAAATATGTCGCCTTAATTATAGTTATATTATGTAAGTAAAACAAATAATTTTCTATAATATCAAACTGCTAGCATTCATGCCGTAAATACTCCATTTCATAGAGCTTTATTTGTGATGCTGAATTAGTAAATATATTATTCACCAATTCCTATATATTTGCTTTGTATATATATCTGTTCATGTCGTTTTGTATGTACATGTATATCGAGAAGGTCATTGTGTACCCAGCACACAAGTCAGTGGATTTTGTCTAGAGTTTTGTTTTCTCTCAACTTGCTTAGCTTGTGATTAATTTTGGTCTCAATTATAAACTTGTAATAGTTATGAAGAGATTTTGGAGAAAAATCAGTGCCGCGAGCGTGATTTGATCTCACGCTAGTCCAATAGTGCTACTTCTATCGCCCTCCGCGCAGCCACTGCGCCACTCCCGCTTTAATTATAAAAGCTTTTTTTTTTAAATATAAGGTAAAGCTATCTTATAAAAAAGGAAATAAACTGAAATTCAATAAAAGTACAGCTAATTTTTTCTTCGGAATAATATATTCTTAAAAATATAGAGTATTTCACCCCTTGTTATGGTTCTTTATTCAAAAATTGAATAATTACTTTTTGATGTTTTAGAGTACTACCAGGGACATTTATGTATATCACCGCCTGACCGGTGCTATGGACATGGAATGCATCGATCCAGCTTTTTTTCCTTGGGGATGGGGGGGGGGGGGGGTTGGGTTCGGAGTGACATTTTAGTTTGCCAGGGGGTCAGAGGGGGTGCGTCTTTTTACCCCAATGAACCCCAATGAACCCCAATGATACCCCCAATGAACCCTAATGATACCCCAATGATACCCCAATGAACCCCAATGATACCCCAATGAACTTTGAAATACCCAAATGATACTAAGTATGTTCATAATTGATACACTTAATGAATTTTATGTAACAACATGTTACACAAATGAAATTTCAACTACGTGCCGTTTTTTTCACCGATTGGGCCATATCTTGTGATGGGAAATTATTAGAATTTTTTAAGCTAAAATTTGACTCGAAGATTGTTTGTGTTATTATGTCCTGATGGGAGCTTTGGTCATTTGTGCTAGTTTAACATAACTTTAAGAAAAAGAGACATATCGATTCTTTTTCATTAGAGAAAGACTTCAGTTTTTACGAATAAATGATGAATGCAGAAAAAGGAAAGTTGAATGAGATAACCCCCTCTCTCCCCAATTGCTTTTTAATTTTGCTCCCCAATTGCTTTAAATTCTTATTTGGGACAGTAATAAAAAATTATAGAGAAATTTGACATTGAAACAAATTGAATATATCATCCATTTCAGTGTGGATTTTTTAAAACCCTGCCAGCTCCTCTAAATATTCAGCCATGGTTTGGATTTTTTATTTTAATTTTAAAGAATAGTTTTTAAAAAAAGAATTAAGAAAACTTTCGGTCAAAAATAAACAAAAACAAAAAGGAAAAAAAACCTTGATATTAATTATATACATGTACGGTGTTTATTCACACGATTGCACGGAAGATCTTTTAACTATGCACACATTTAGTTTCATTGGGGTATTAATATTTCAAAGTTCATTAGGATATCATTGGGATATCATTTGGTATCATAGGGGTATCATTAGGTGTATTTGGGTATCATTGGGGTAACATTGGGGTTCATTGGGGTATCATTGGGGTTCATTGGGGTATCATTGGGGTTCATTGGGGTATCATTGGGGTTCATTGGGGTTTATTGGGGTAAAAAGACGCACCGGGTCAGAGGTATATTTTCGATATTTCTTTATGTATATTTGAAATTTTCAAGGGGGACCGTTCGGTCAATGATACGCGTTTTGTCACTGTCGGTTTGACTGTTTGATACTCAGCTTAGCATTAGCTTTGAAATTCGTTATCAATTATATGTTCTAATTAGAAACCAATGATATTTTTTTCATTATAGCCGAAGCACTTGTTCATTCTTGAAAATGATTCTCAAAATCATGCATGTATTGCATTTAACTTGGATTTACACGAAATAATTTAATTGAATGATCAGCCCAAATTTGTGGCATCCCGTTTAATACATGACTGTTAAGAAGCCCGATAATTAACAGTGTTTTAAAACTAACGCAGACTTGTATTGTTTGGCAAAATGTGAATATAATAATCTTCGTTTTGGGATGGCATTGTAACGGGCTTAGCAAAACCAGGGACGTTGGTGTCTCACTGGCAAGACAACTACCATTTTCTTTATATATGTCGCATTGATCCACGTAAATATCTTATGCCAAAAGCTATCTGATTAATTAATTCATTAATATTGATAGTAACGATTAAAGTTAACAAAATTGGTTAATAATGTTTACATTCACCAGTTCACGTAATAAAAACCGTGTTTGATTTCGTGGAGACGGAAGAC
Source organism: Magallana gigas (assembly GCF_963853765.1). Lineage (NCBI taxonomy): Eukaryota > Metazoa > Mollusca > Bivalvia > Ostreida > Ostreidae > Magallana > Magallana gigas. Next base: position 780,712 of record NC_088862.1, on the reverse strand, counting down.
CTTAATGATAAGTGTTCGGTAAAAATTTCTCGCTTCTGAACTTCCAGTAAAAAGAAAAAAATAAGAACACAGAACCTTAAAAATGGATGAAAAACAATCCAAAATTAATATGAAGATTCACAATTCACTCCTTGTATGTGCCAAATTTCCATTTTATCATGCAACTTGATAAACTGGTTCACAGTTTCCAAACCTCGGAAGTGGAGTGAAGACAAACGAGGGGAATAATTTTGCTATAATGAGCAGTAAGTACATGTATGTTCTTAATTATTTTCTTCATCCCATTTTAGCCTCGAGCGAGTTCACCTGTGTCACGTGTTTCTGTTCAATCTGGTATCTGCTCGCACGTGTCTTACACGTGTATATCTCCATTCTTTGTAGAACAATAGGGTGCTAATTAATATACACAGACTGACACCTGTAGATACTGCCATGTGAATTGGTAGATGCTTTAGGACAATAGGATAGTAATTAGGTATACACAGAATGTGTCTCCTTGGTCAGTTGACTTATCTATGAGGAATTCATAATGAACACAACAAAGACTTTTAATGCTACATGTACACAGCTGGCACATGTAAAGTTTATTTGTAATTGACATCGACACAATATTTAAAAGTTATCAAAATAATATTATAAATGAAATGAATGTGCAAGAAATGAAATGATGAAAGAGTAGATTATCATTTATAGTCAATGTAATACAAATCATTGCATTCACAAAACTATATGCATTGATCTATATTGATAAAGTTTAAATACAGTTTTGTAAATACACTTGTATTGTTTTCATTTTAAGGAAATATTTATAAGTAATATGAACAGATCCATATTTCAATTTTGTCATTAGTACAATTGGCAACATTTTAAAAAACATTATATAGTCTGGCATCATGTCTATTATAGACTGTGAACTGTTGCATTCTCTCATTGGGGGGGGGGGGGGGGTGAAGACTTTTTTCAGGAACCGTTTCTGTTATTATAGTCAAATTATTTTACTACTCCTATTACAAAGTAAACTAATATGTCAACTTATATTCTTCCAAAAATATTATACATGTGTATAAAATTATCAATTATTAATGTCTTTATGCAAAGCATATTTTTACCCAAAATTATTAATTTGATGTAATATATCATATACCAGCTATGATGATTGTAAAACCTTGAATAACTTAATTGAATGAGCTGGACATCTAAGATAGTCTTACCAAACTAATTCAAATTTACATGTATATAAGTCCGTTGAATGATTTTAGTTATATGTAAGTAAGTAAATCATTTATTATTGTGACATGTGTATCTTTTACAACTGAGTAGTATACAATTACATAAATCAAACACCTGCCCATTGGACCTATTTAACACTGTTAACACTGAGTTATGATTTTATGCATGGGCAAGAACTTAATTTGTCTTAATTAAAATGCAGAATGAATAAAATTTGCAGCTTGTCTTGGAAAATTACAAATGAGAGTTTGAATTTAGAAACTAGAGAAATTAGAGAGATAATATTTGGAAAAATAACAATTTGATATAGTTTTTTTCTGAGATTGTAATCTAAGTTCATTTTAGAAGAAATTTGAATGTGTCCTCTACATGTATTTCGTCTACAGAGTTTTCATGTGCACTGACAGTCTAGACAAGTTCACCCTGAAATTGTGCAGTCTCTATTTTCAGGGGTAGTATACGTATACCCACACCGAAACTGTGCCATTGTTGATCTAGCTAACAATATGTTTAGGAATGTTCATTGAGATGTTATTTTCTAGGCAAAAATTTTCCTTTGATAGTTTGTATGTTCTTAATTTAGGAGTATTTAATGTGGATATCCATTTGCCATCTTAGTTCATGTTCTAATTGCTGTTTGCTAATAAAATGAGTTAATATATACATGAAGTACATGGGGGCATATTTTCATAGGTTGCCAGCTAGTATATCTACATCATCTAGAATAGACATTGTGCTTTTATGAATATATAGTCCTTGTCACACTACTACATGTACATTTTAATACCCGTATTGTCAAACAACAATTTATGTACATGATATACCATATGACTGCCCAGAAAGACAACAACTCAGTAAATAATGAGTAACATAAATACAATTAAGGCTTTTAGTTACTAAAACATCTTGTCAATAAATAGAAGAAGTCGATCAGAAATAATTAAGTACTACATGTAGGTAACTGCAAGTTAAAAATCAGAATTAATCCTTTAAAACCTATGGCCAAAAATTTTCAGAGAGAGAAAGAGAACATACCCGGTATATATAATCATGTTCATAATTAACTTAGAAACAAACCAAAATCATTCATTAGGAGAGAGAGAGAGAGAGAGAGAGAGAGAGAGAGAGAGAGAGAAAGAGAGAGAGAGAGAGGAGAGAGAGAGAGAGTTGTTGAACATTAGGGTTCACTGGTTAAAAATACATGTACCTGGTATGTATTCAGAGCTTTATTTAAGCTCATTGAGCATTGTTGAGTAGAGTATTCGAAAAATTTAATATGTAACATAACTATTGAATAAACATTTAAGTGTTTGTAGTATAACCTCACAATATTCATAAAAGTACCACTGAGACCAACATAATACAACTGCATAATAAATAAATGTTATTTAAGAAATTAATGGGTTGAACTTCTAGCCTCTGATCCGCCATTCAGTAAATATTTTAAAACAATCTTGACTAATAAATGTCAATCATATAATAATGATTCCAATATAAGTCAAATTAGCAAATCTAATATGTTGAGGCTGTATGAGCTATAATTTTTGAGGACCTTAAATTTATCACAATGATAAATTTCAGTTTATTTAACAGGCATGGGGCAATGACTTTTTTCATAAAGGAAAAGCATGGGACAAAAACTTCCTTAGTATTAATTATTAGTACCCGTGGGATGAACACTTTTTTAAAAATAAGTTACAATTCCCAACTCAAGAGGAACAATTAATATCTTTAAACATATTTTATTTAAAAAAAAATAATTTAGGAGGAAGTTACTCCCATTATTATCCAAAACTGTCTGACTTGCTCTCTTTAATTTACACTAAAATTCTATAAAAAGATGAAATTAGAAAGCTTATGCAATTCTGAGAAAAAATATGCATCATATTGCCAATTCCATTGAGGTTTAAGAAAAATATAGCCATTTAAGTGAACCTACCATTTCCCCCTCCTCTATTTAACACAGATTCATGGGGCTCTCCTTTAGTAAAACATATTAACTTAATCTTTTAGACATCAATTGTTGTTCAACCTCCTTGAATAAGAAACCTTATTCAGTAATACATACATGTACATAATATTACCATGATAAAAGCATCAAATCACTTATAAATACTCTTACATGTATTACACGTACTCCCCGTATTTTGATTGTCAGAAAAAGCATTTATAGTTTGAAATATTTTACCTAATATTATGAAACTTGTGGCAATTTTCTTGGGTCATTTCTTACACATATTTGAAATAATCATCACTGATGCTAAGAAATTGCTCTTTTTTGGTAAATAGGATGTTTTGTAGCATTTTTATTCACAACTAGACATGCCATCCTGCATGTGTGTGTTTTTTTTTTGTTTCCATGAAAATGGAAGTTAACAATCATATTTAGTGAATATCTTATCTATTCTGGTTTCTAGTCTCCTATTGATAAACAGTAGGACCTGCAAGTATGATATGCCTACCTTTAATTTAAATAAAATTCAAACACACCAGGGTAGCTGGAGATGGATATATATATAAGAATTTCATGAAAAATGTTCAATTTTTACATGTATTTCTACATTTTTGACGCATATATACAATAAAAGGGTAAAAATATGTTGATTCTTGTTCGTTTCAATAGTAGTACCGTAATTATAGTAGCTAGATGTTATTTGAAGGTCAAGTGTACCTTTACATATCATACATGTATACGTATTGATGAAAGAAGGGAGATGATTTTTTAACTAAATGTAAAAACATCTTAAATATCACTTTTGCACAGGATACATACACTTGGGTTTTTAAGGTTGATACTATAATAACTACATTTGTTTACATGTAATTACATTTGTACTACATTTGAAAGAAACATATTCTTTAAAAAAAAGTGGTGGTCATTCTACACATGTAACCAAAGAGGGAGTATTAATAAACTCTCCTTCTGTATGTATATAAAAATAATTGTTTACATTGTACCTTTTGTAATTAAGTCTCCCAAAAGAAGTTTGGAGACATTGTTTTTGAAAGCGGTTTCTTCTTTTTCTTCTTTCTTGCCTCGATCTGAACATCGCGTTTCTCAGAGATGGCTGCACGAACAGAGTTGTACACAACTCTAGATCTAGAATATGATAGGCCTGCATACCCTGTTTTAAATTTAAAATTTATTGTTTTTGAATTGGGGTTGGGCAACCATAGTTTTGGGGGTCAAATAGGGGTGGGGTCTAACACTGAATCCGTAGGGAAAAATTATACACTATATTGTAAGTGGTTATCACTTGAAAACAGTTAAAGATATTGACATGGATTTTTCAAATGCTAAATAAATTGAGTTTTAATTATGGTCAATACATGGTACATTATAGATATGATCTCTGGGGACTATCTATATTCCCCAACCCCCCAGGTTTGGGAAATTACTTAATATTTAAAAAAAACCTGACTCCTCACCCATAAACCATATAAATTCTTGTTCCTTGTGTAATGGGGCATCATATGGTATATAGGTTATGGCCATATGGGGGTGGTTACGTCTACCCCTGAAACAGGAAGTGCCCTAATTTAAATATCTCATTAAATTCCTATGAGATCCCCAACCACGAACTACTTATATTATTGTTCTTTGTGTTAAGGGGCATCATATGGTATATTGGTTATGGCCATATGGGGGTGGTTCCGTCTACCCCTGAAACAGGAAGTGCCCTAATTTAAATATCTCATTAAATTCCTATGAGATCCCCAACAACAAACTACTTATATTCTTGTTCTTTGTGTTAAGGGGCATCAAATGGTATGTAAGTTATGGGCCCTGGGGGTTGGCCTGACCCCCATTGAACAGGAAGTGTCCAAATATCTCGAAAACGGTTGAGATTCCCACCCCTAAACCCAATATATTCTTGTTCCTTGTATCAAGGAGCATCAAACAGTATATAGGTCATGGGCCCCAAGGGTGGTCATGACCCCTCCCCCCCCCCCTTTGAACAGGAAGTGCCCAAATATCTTGAAAACAGTTGAGATCCCCGCCCATAAATCATATATATTCTTGTTCCTTGGGTCATGCCGGTTCACCTGATGTACAGTATCAAATCAAATCATATCAATCAATCAAAATTTAAAACAAAAATGAGTCTCCTTGCAGCAGTGAAAAGTAAGAGTGTATATAGGTTTACATAAACAGAAATATTTTCATTAATATTCAATAGAATTGGTAATTTTTGGTATTTATTTTCTCAGAATTTGTTAAATCTTATTGTTATAAGCTCTATTAAGTCATTTCAAGAATAATATGTTATTGATGGTACATATAATTTAGCACATGTTATTCATTAGATGGATATAATGACATTATCTGATAATTAATACATTGGTTGTTTGAATATTGCTTTTACTAGCCTATATGATCAGACAACTGAATCATAAGTGTTTAGTTAACCCCAACATACAATCAATCAAGGTGATATATTTAGAGGACTTTGTATCCTCTGGGATAAAATATCCCAACATGGCCATTCATAGGATTTTGAATCCATGGGATTTTGATATTTGAGAGACAATTATAAGAAAACTAGAGCAATGTGTACATTCATGCTGACATGATAGGATCAAAGTAAAATGTCCCACCAAGATATATAAACAAAAGTAAGCTATGTCCAACGGAAATGGTAGCTAAAAGCCCGGATCTTGTCATGTCCGGACTTAACGTAGCTCGCGGGTTTGCTGACGTCACAATAGGATTCGACGTAAAGAATTGACCGTCATAGCAAACTCATACATTTTTTTTAGAAATAACAAATGATCTTTAGAAACATAAAATTAAATATTTTAAAAAGATAAATTGCAGTTTATACAAACATTTATAATAGCGAGCGCAGCTCGCCGGCGCTGCAGCGAGCTCTACCGGCAAGGCATGTGTGAATAGAAAATTCGGACTAGTTGCACATTCATTCAACGGATTTTTTTGGCGTCAGTAAATCGGACCAGTAATGCATCGTTTTAATCGTCCCTGTAATCATGGCAATTTTTACCACTTCACACTCTCACGAGAATCAGCAAGACAAATTTAGACAGTAAAAACAATAACGATGTAAGCGACATACAGTCAATGTTACCACTAAAGTTCACCTCAGTACACTTTCAATCAAAAATAATCGTGTGACGTCATAACGTTTACACATTGATCCGATATATTTTTTCGGAGTCAGTAAATTTTGACCCACAATTCATAGTACCAATGGTTTCCAACCTCACGTTCCAACATCACGTTCTCCCGAGAATCAAAGTAAAACCTTTGAAAAGCTTATAAGATGTCTAATTTTAAGAACATCATGCTTTTTAAGTAAATAAAACAGTATACTTCGCATACTTTTATTTCTCAGGGGAGTTTTAAAGAGTAAGACGACACTTAACCAACGTCAGCTTTGACGTCACAATAAGCACTGATAAGGGGAAATTACTCTAATTGAAGTTGTTGTAAATCTGCTGAAATGACCAAAATCCTCTTAAAATCTTGCAAAGGCTAAGATAAAGAACAGCTGACGAATAAGGACATTTCTTTAGATACAGGAAACAGTTGTAAATTGCACTAATTTGGATGAATGCTCACAAATATTTTATTCACTATAATTACGGTAATTTCCTGAAACGTAACGTTATACGTAGCAGCGCCTTTTTTTAAAGGGGGTAGGTGGGTGGATGGCAGCCTCATCCAAAAAATCTTTGCAAGCAAAAACAAACATAAATCATGAAAATTCTAATCCTTCAGCTCTTTAGCAGTTCAATGGTTTCTTTATTTTCACTTTCATTTATTACATGCGGGGGGGGGGGGGGGGGGGGGGGGGAAACAACACCATGTTCTTTTAACATGATAAGCAAATATTTTTAAGCGTAAATTAAAAATGAAATTAAACATTAATTATTTTTTTAAGTGGAGGGGCAAATCCATGGTAAGTCGATTTTCTATGTATAAATTGACAAAAATGAAAAAAAATTTAGCATGGGGGGAGCTCTATGATGAGTCAAGTTTTATATGTAAGTTTAAGAAAAAATGTCTACTGCAAATAAAAAGGGGGAAATCAATCAATCAATCATAATCACAATCACTTTAAAAGAGGAGATGCAGTGCAATGAATATTTATATATTAAAATCTTTATTATTTAACAACATTGTATCTGAGATTAAACTATTGTTCTACATATAAATAAATAAATTATAACAAATCTTATAAACTATGAATAATGAAAATTTACTGAAAAATAGGTATGTTTTATTTTTTGGCATTCAAATTTCACGTTGTTAATTTTATATAATTAATTTATTATAATTCATTGTTTGATCACATGCTGTGCTCGCCCCAACGGTCGCACCGTAAAACATATTAATTAAGTGCTAAAAATTTAAAGATGACATACATTGTCGCATTGAGTTCTATAAGGTATGAGTGTGCGTTGGAACTCTTTAATCTAATTTATGTATAGACAAGTACATTGTAAATAAGTTGAACCGTATGCATCAACTTCGCTCGTTTCACAATAATGAACTCTGTATTTTCAAATACCGATCTAACTATTAAAATTATTTTGGCTTTAGCTAGTTATCGAATGTTTATATGTCAATACTTGTATGGTAATTATTTTTGCATTGAATGCATGACTGACTCATTGAAAAGAAAAGTAGCCATGTTTCTTCTCTTCACAACCTTACATTTATTTCGTTTATGCATTTGAAAACATTCATAATAATGTTAATTAGGTTTGCATGTTCTAATATGTGTTAATAAGCTAGTCTGGTCAACCAGCGCATTTTCATATTTGGTTCTCAGACGAAAGTAATTGATGACGTCGGGCTAACGTCATGATAAAAATATAGGATTTTGTGAAATCTTTTAAATCTTTAAAGTTGTTTTACGAAAAATTGGCCGAGAACACATAATGATTTTTTTTTATGAATTGATTCAAAATTATCTCTTCTGTTATTGTGTTCAGTAAAATTAAGTTCGTCTAGATCGTTTAAAAGTTTGGAGCACAGTTTTGAAATGCGGTTTTCGATTAAGATGTGCATTTTACTATATATTTCATTGAAATGGCGTTGCTTGATTTTATCAGCGACAATGTGTTTGAATCACGATAACATTATTACTACGAAGACGAATCTCAAATAAATTTTAGAAATAAATCTCTGAAACCTATCGATCACGCGCACAAATTTTCAGGGTAGGTTTTCTCGCAAGCAGTAAACCCGCGAGCTACCTTAAATGTCGCACTGTTTTAAGCAATCCGCGTTCTTGGTTACCACGATCTAGAAAGTTCTCAAGCGAATGTGAATCAAAATTAAAATCGCCCACTAGAGAAACGAATTGACTTATTCAACATTTGTCAAATCTTGACTTTTATGTATTCTCCAAATAGGCTCACAGTGAATATATTTACTCTTTACGTAACCATTCAATATTATTTCATTGCAACCATATATTTTGATGCAAACTATCCCTGACTTTGATCCGCCAAAGCGTGTCCACGACCTTACTCTCATTTTGCTATTTCAGACTTGTTTATCGAAAATGAAAGTAGGTTTTTGATTAATTTCATAATAAAAACTAATCAGTTAAAATTCAATTACACCTTACGGACATCATCACACATGTGTTAAAATACCAAAGGTGTAAGCAAGTACTCTTGTGCAGGCATTTTGTAGTTTACTTGAAAATGTTTTAATTGATAAGAATAGATTCAATACAACTTTTTTGTTGGTACCGGGGATAAAAAAAACCCACAACGAATTAGTCCAATGCTCAAACGACTTTTATCTCTGTTTCTTTGAGCATTGAACTTAATCTTTATATATATATATATATATATATATATATATATATATATATATATATATATATATATATATATATATATATATATATATATATATATATATATATATAGAAAACTTAAGTACCAGTCCATATTAAATTCAGACAAAAGGTGATACATGTAGGTTCTCAGATTATGATGATATTTCACATACTGGTTTTTTATGGTCCAAATATAGTGTATGTAAAATAAAAATTAAATTCATGAAACGTTACTATGGAAATCAGTTAAAGATAGTTCCCTTAGCAACGGAGCTGAATTTGCTCTATGGTTTTGGTATACTATCACCATTTCAGATGTTAAAATTAAATCTTTAAGAATCAATTTGATTAAACAAAATCTGATATCTTAAAGACATTATATTATATACTATAATCATCACCAAAATAGATTAAATAGATAAAGGAATTTATTTCTACCGATCCTCAAAAGATAGGTCATTTTCAAATTTTGCTGAATCAGCGTTTTAAGCAGTTTTTAGTCAATTTTAATTTAGTAAAGCAAAAAAAGTCAGATAAATATGCATGGTAAGTATATTCAAAATGAATATATAGGAGATGAAATAATTATATCTACTTTTATTTCCATGGGCTCTTTCTTTTATATGCCCGTTGCTAGGCAACAAAAAATGGTTGTTTTTATACTGAAAATACAAACAAATCCCTCTAAGAACACAATTTTTAGAAGTTTTACTGCATAAATCAGATAAATGTTATGAAAAGATTTTTTTCCCCACCAATTATAATATTTGTAGGAAACAAGGTTGTGTTGTGTCCTTGACCATAGGTCATGTGGACAAGTTCAAGGTCACTTAAATAAAAAGTGTCTGATCCATATATTTCTTTTGGAGTAACATGATGATTAGGAATTTCTATATCACACAAAAACTGTTGATGGCCCGAGGTGTGACAAGACCTTGACTCAAGGTCATTTAGATAAGTTCAAGGTCACTTGAAGAAAAAGTGCATTATTTGTGTCCAGTGAATAGAAACTGGGGGAGTTTTCACTTCATACAATTTGTCAAAGATTGCAAAAGATCTGAATGTGTGTCATCATCTTGACCCAGGGTCATTTAGGCAAGTTCAAGGTCATTTGTTTTAAACTATGCATAATATTTTCTTAAGGAAATGTATCAATACTATGTCACAATACCTCTAATATCATGATATAATAGAATCGCGAAAATGTGAATTTTGCTAAATTGCCCTTTTTTCATTTTCTTTAACTACCAGTGGTTTGTCAGACCATTTACTGTCTGTTTTTTGACATTTGAACAATTTGTTTAACTTAGCACACCTGAATAGACCAATAGGTAATTGATATGCAGGTGATGGTAAGAATGTGATATCTGTTCAATACCTTACATTTGGGCGCTTTCAATCATGAGCCAAATATTAAAATTTTGAACACATCGATCACTAAATCATGCAGAGCAATTGTCTTACAAGATTTTCAGTTCATTTTTATATATTTCTTGAAATAATTTGCAATTAAGGAGAAAAACTTATCTAATCCATTAGGCACAGTATTTTTTTTAATAACCTATGTACATTTTTTGCTTGACATGAATTTAATTATATTATTATACCTGTGATTGAGCTATTTAATCCTATTAAAGAAAATATGAAAAACAAATTAAATTCAGCTTCCATATTTAATTGTTCTTCAGGAGAATTTCAGCAAGTAGGAACTATGAGGATGATATTCATATGAAAATACATGGTGTTCAACATATCAGCATGGTTTTTGGTCAAAGTATCAATTATGTATTAATTTTACATGTACATTGTATTTAAATTACTACCCAGTGGTGTATTGGTCAACCGATGCAATCATTATCAGACAATAATTGTACTTATTATCGTACATAATATCTGAAGAGACTGTTCATGTAGATTATTCGTTAAAAATGGAGTTTTGCTCACCGCCCTCATCCCATTACACACAATCTTGTACATCAATTCAATTGAAATGATACCATGTTATCATAAAACAAGAATGAATTAACAGGGCTGGATGGTTGAGGTCATTGTAAAATAGTATTCACTGGTATTCTTAAAGGGCAGAGCTCTTTATAAAGATATAAAATGATAAAATGATAATATGAGTAATGTGTTAACCACCCAGCTTTCTTTTAAAATCTACAGATATTGTCACAATAAAAACACTTTGCATAAGTTATATACATGTATGTATCAAACAATTTCAGTCCTTGTCACAAAATGAGTAATGTTTCTATCTCAGTCAATTATGTCCATCCTACTGAAAGAACTGCATCCAAATCATCATCACTGATATCTGTGGAGGATGTTTTTTTAATGCAGAAAGTCTTGAAAAAAAAGATGAGATTTGACCAACAGCCAGATATTGGTTTGCACTGAATCTTTTTTCTCCATTTTCATTTTTAGCAACTCTCATGTTTTTAGCGACAACTGATGGATGTACCTTTGCTCCACTACTCTCTCCTTGCAAGAATATATCACTAAGATATGATTTCAAGTCATCTGAGAATCTATCACTTTTTCTCTCTTTTTTCAAAGCCCAACCCATATCAGACTGCACACACACTTGCTCAGTGACCCCTTCTCCGGTTTTAGAGTATTTCAGAGTATCTTCTGATAGTGTACAACATGCATCCATCCATCTCATTTTTATATCATCATAAGATGACCTTGCTTGGAGCTGGTAAGTGGGATTGCCGATTAAGCAATGGTTTTGCATCTCACTGTATCTTGTGAAGATCTGGGTACATCCTGCTTCAGGACAATTAAAAGCATGATCATCTGAAGAATCAACAACATCATTGCTCTCTTTGGGGTTTTGAATGTGCCCAACTGATCCAGATTTCAAAACAAAATCAGATATAATTTCTAATTCTGCCAGGTCCTATAATTAAAACATGCAGTGGTTAGTCATGTATTTGAAAGATTTCCTTAATGTTTGAATTGCATTAATTAAAAATGTAAGAGTAGTTGAACTGGTTTGACTTCTAAAGCTTGATGTCATTATAAACATTTCAGTGTACTGTAATAAAACAATCTGTGTGCTTAGTGCTGCACATACATTGTTACACTTACATTGTTTTCATGTTCAATAGGCAACTGCTTGCCTATGCCAATATTGAAGGCCCTCCAAGTTGTTAGATGCTTTGGTTCAAACTTGACATTTGAAATCTTGGTTATGCCCTTTATTGGGCACTTAGCTGTAGAAGGAGGAAATCCCTGGAGCTTAACATGTGCTGCTTGACATCCAGTTGTTCCTTCATACAGGTCTATGGCAGACTTCATGTTGGCTGCTGTAAGGATGTTATATCCTGATGCAACAACTTTGCTAAACTTCCCTCTCATGTGGGCTATTTTAGCATCACAATAGGACTTCCCACTTTGGGCCTCACTGTAATCGTAGCGGTCTATGAACACTCCTGAAATGAATTATATATATATATATAAATATATATATATATATATAGTATTCATGGTAAAGAAAGTAAACTTTTTACTGCATGATGCCTTGCTTCAATAAAGGTCTCTCTCTCTCTCTCTCTCTCTCTCTCTCTCTCTCTCTCTCTCTCTCTCTGCCTGTCTTACTCATAAAATTAATTCATCTACAAAGCATTTACTATACTTAATCCATTTGCTGTGTCAGTTATTAGGTTACAAATGCATATATATTTTTAATATATGACTTGGAGGATAAATAAAAATTATTTACCAGTGCGCCTACTGATGCCTGGTATGGCAAGCCATAGATTGCCGTAATGGTAGCACCCGGCATTATCACTCCGAATAAATGCCCTTATTGTACTGGGAAGTTGCAGTTTCACATGATGAAGTGTGTCTTCCAAAAGACAGGCAACCGCTAACCAGTCTTGACGCACTCCATCCAACATGTGAGCGAATGTTCTACGTTAAAAAACAAAAAAACTTAACATGAGTTTGTAATGCATTAAAAGATTAAGTAGACCTAAAATTCTTTATATAACAATGTGTATTTTTATGCTGCATGCATGATTTCATAATGCATCACTACATTGTAAGTCATTTTATATTGATTTGCAAATGTACATTGTACATGACTTTTATTCAGATTGAACTGATTGTGTGTGCATGCTTATTAACCCATTGGCAAGGCTGCTTGGAAAGTAAAAATACAACTTATTGCCAAACAATATCATTTAATCCATCAAAAATTATGAGAGATCCTATAGCCATAGAATTACCACACTAAATTGTTCTCACTAATCTCACCTTTAAATTTGAGTTTTCATCCTTGTAAATGCACACAGACACGTGCCAATTTATGCCCTTCTGGCCATACCAGTCGCTCTGTTTTTCTCTAAATGTAATTGGTAAGAATTTCATGGCCCAGTCCATAATAATAAGAATATCACCAGGCTGGAGATCTTTCAGTGTGTGTGTCCTAGCAGTATCCTGATTGATAGTTCTAATTATGTGGCTTTTCCATTGAAGAATCTTTGTTACCGCTGCATCAATATCCATAAACAATTCTTCTCTGGTGTTGGGGGAAAGATCTGTCAAATTAATCATTATTTTAAAATCAAACTCAATCGAAAAAAATTCAATATTTTTAGTATACACTCAGTGCCATGTTTCACTTTCAAATCTTATCAAATTGATAAGAATTATTCATTAATAGCAAATTACCTGCGAGATTGCTCAGGATTTCCTTCAAATTTAAAACTGCTTTTGGAAGTAATTGACAGCGGTCGCAACCAACATCATGTTGGTGGTCAGTACATGCTTGCTGGAACTGAATGTCAAGCGGATCACTTAGAGCATGGTTAATGTAATGATCACTGCAGTGGTCAGTCTGCATTGAACGAGAAAAAATAATTGATTTAAATTAAATTACCTCAGTAAAGCAAGTCCATTATGAATAACAAAAATGGATCAAATCTGATATTATATTTTATTTAAAAAAGTCCCATTTAAACTTGCCACTTAATTTTACATTGATAAAGTGTAACAGTCATATTGAATATGACAGCAATAAAACATTTATTTTAATACATTGCAATTAAATACCTGTTTCAAATGCATTTTAAAATCTGTTTTCATATAAATTCTACTGGATGCCAAGGATTCTTTGCATTCCTTCAGTTCCATTAGCAATAATCCATCTGTTATGTACTTTTCCACATCTACAATACAGTACATAATGAAGTCATAATACATGTTGTAATGTAATTATATTACCGATAATCACCGTAAGAGTAGAGGATATGAATGTCTTTACTGTTTGAAACACGCTTTTGGTTATGAGAATTTGTTACAGATACATGTGCATTAATTTAGCATTCCCTTGATTGGTGACATTTCCATCACATACCGTAAGTGTAAAAAGTCAATATCAAAGAACTATGGTATAAATTCTACAGGGAGCTGAGGAGAATTTAGCAATTTAATCTATATACAGTATTGTCTTTCATGAAAAATAAACTTTACAAACCTGCAACTACTGATAGAAGCACATCATATGAGCTCTCTCCATCTGCTGTTATATTGTCCAGACCCTTTAGATTTGTGCGCCTTGAAGCGGGACAAACTCGAAGAATATAATGGAACAATGTAGACCTAGACAGAGGAATAAACTCTGTCTCCTCACAATATGCCAGATAGAGTTTGATCAGAGTTTAGTGCCAGACTGTTCTGACCACCTCTGGAATGGACACAATGCTGCCATCCTCTAGTCTCATCTCTTTAGTACCAACAGAGGAAACCTGTTTAATATAAGTTATATATACTAGTTAGGTCTTGCACTTTTTTGCTCTGCTACACATGTAATATCAATATTTAATTACACAATTTAAAGTATTATGAGTTCATGCATAAATGAAATTGCAAAAATTACAATTGCACATGTTTTATTGTTTAATTACTGTAAACCAATTATTATCCCCATCATTTTTTTTTGGGGGGGGGGGGATGACCTCTTTAATCCCCGCAAATATATTTATAAACTTGTTTAAATGGTAACATACCACTTTATGCAATCATTGGAACTCAGGAATATTTATCACACAAGGATATAATACTTGGTTTATAGTACATTTATTTGATCATCGTTCATGATCTGAATTATTATAATTGAAATACATGAAATACATGTTATAATTATATTTTCATATTTTATTGAATAGCACTTAAGGAGTTCAATTGAAATGAATATATTAATTAATCATTTTGCCAATGGTTTTGGTTAGAGAGAATCATGATTATTTTTGCAGACACAGAGAGCTGCCATACACAAAGTGAAATCATGAGTGAAACCTTAATTTGCATGACCTGATACAGATTTATCATTACATTGAGGTACATAATTGCAAAGAACTGCAAGATACATACAAAACAATTAATAGATACCTGATGAAA
The DNA here is from genome assembly GCF_963853765.1 of Magallana gigas. Lineage (NCBI taxonomy): Eukaryota > Metazoa > Mollusca > Bivalvia > Ostreida > Ostreidae > Magallana > Magallana gigas. The sequence goes on along the minus strand of NC_088862.1, from coordinate 765,251 downwards.
TGCTGGATTGAAGATAAAATCCAGTGCATGGTCCAATTTCATGAGATCAATTTTCTTATGAAATACTGGTTTCTGTTTAGGAACCTCAGCACCTGTAATAAATGGATTAAATGTAATTAACAAAGCTAATTCTCAACATGTTTTTACTCACAAGTTATTTGGGCACAAAATGAAGCAATCAAATTAAGGAATTAAAAAATCTAGAAATATTTATCATTATTCTAGCTAATAATGAATTACACTTATAATGTTCTTAAAGCACACATTGGCATGAATATAACACACACATTCAATACATGTGCAAGTGATGAAAGTGAATTACTATACCTTCAGAATGTTCAACAGCATGTTTCCTTGCCTCATTTATAGCATGCATGGTGACTGAGGGAATGATCTGCTGAAGCTGTTTTTTTGTATGAGAGCAAGCAATCATGGACAACAGTCGTTTCTTAACAGCCTTGTCTGTGCTTTCACAGTACAGTTTAACAACAAGTTGATCAAGTTTGCTAGAGCTTGTTTCTTGCTGCTGCTCTGGCTCATGAATGAGCTTTAACAATTCATTTCCCTGTCCTGGAGCTATACCTAAAATAAAAAAATAAAAACTGTAAATATGGAGCACAAATATAATATATGAGAGACAAAGAGAAACAGAGAGACAAATATCGAGCCATTGTAAGATAGAGATATACATGTACTACTACTAGTATGGATTTTATATATAAATGAATAAAATTTTTGAGAGAAAGAAAAAGAGACAAAGAAAGACAGATCTAAAGTCACCATAAGATAGAGAGATACTACTACTATTTCAGAGAGAGAGAGAGAGAGAGAGAATGAATCTCGATTCACAGAGAGATAGGATATTATATGAATCAGTTAAAATAAATATGAGAGAGAGAATCTTGATTCACAGAGAGATAGGATATTATATAAATCAGTTCAAAGTTAAAATATATGAGAGAGAGAAAGAGAGAGAGAGAGAGAGAGAGAGTCTGAGAGAGAGAGAGAGAGAGTCTGAGCCAATAAGAGAAAGACAAACAGTCTGAGTCAGTGAGAGAGAGAGAGATAGTCCTATTAGAGTCTGCGAGAGAGAGAGAGATAGAGAGAGAGGGGGGGAGAGAGTCTTAATAGAGCATTATATAACTAACTGTGTTACAAAAAAGAAATAAAACATACTCTCAAGAACTAAATTGACTGCTTCTGTGGCTTTTCTCTTAAGCAATCTTGTAGTGGAGGGCTTAAGGCTGTCCAGCCTCTGATGTACTTTGAATTTAAGTGGGCTCATCTTCCCATGTCCAAGCAAAGTTACAGCCTTATTGAAAATATCTAGAATGTTGTTATTTTCTTCACTCCAAGATGAGGATTGTGATGATGGTTGAGAACCAAGAAGCTGTCAAAATTAAGAAAATCAGTTTTACAACCAAAAATTTATAACTAGAGCTATATTTTTACTACAACTACTGAATAAGTGTAATTTAGTCAACATTGTTAACAAATTTTAAACAGTTGCATACATATATATTAACCTGATTTAAACTAACATCCATTTACCTGGTAGGTTTTATCATAAATATGTTGTTAGTACATGTCAAGTGAATATTGCCCAATAAAAATTAAACAAGTAATTTATGTCGTACATTTTATTCATATAATAAATTATCAGTGTTTTGATAGTAAAAGTTAATTAAATGATGAGTTGATTTTGCAATGCTTTATAAGTACACCACGACCAAAGTTGTAATCAGTTCAAGTATAGTCATCACAGATACTTACACCCACTGAATCTTCATCAGAAAATATCTCCAGGTGATCATCAGTTTTCCAAATTTCATCTTTTTCTTCCTGTATAAAAATAAAACTTTCAATTAAAATGCACAATTATTTTATCAATCAGGTTCTAATTAAAATCATGAAATACATAATCAAAAATAAGGAAAGCTGATTATCTTTATATGCATATTCTTGATTGTCAGTGATTTAACCAAATTACACATACAGTGATATAGGATAAAATAAATCATCACTGATGATTTTAAAATAAAAATATCCATGTGTACCATATCTACATTAACTTCCTTAGTGTCCTCAATCTTTATTGGTGTCAATACATCTGGATGTGTACACTTTGGTGGTAACTGTAAAATATAATAATTAACAACTACATGTAAAACTTAATGTATCCAACCAATTTAATCTAATTTAACCACATTCAAACTATAAATGAAATAATTGCATATATATATATCCATTCCTCTTATATTGCTGTGTCAACTTTTCATATCTTACTTCATTCTCAATCTTGTTCGAATTTTCCATCTCCTTGTACAATTCAAATCTACATCTCCGACAAATGCCTGGACAGTAAAAGAAGACTTTGAAGTTAATTTAGTGGCAAGATTTGCTTATTAAATTAAAGGTTAAAAAAATTTAAAAAGATATAAGTAAATATATTGAGAGCATATTACAGCATTTTCTGAAATAACAACAATATTTACATAAAACTATACATCTGTAATTAATCTTAACACAATCTGCACAAATTAATCTTGAAAGCCCTTCATTTGATTTAGAGAAAACAATTTTTAAAATTAATATTTTATCTTGAACAGTGTTGAGAGTTTAAAAAAATAGACCCCCTGGGGGATTTGATCCTGGTAATATTAAAAGACCATCACTTTTTTTTTTAAAAATTGAGAGTGAATTATCCTGAAACTAACCTGATCCAACAGGCACTAACTCTCCTTTGTGCTCAAGGATGAATCTAGACATTTGTGGTGTCACAGGCCGTTCCATCTTTCCATTGTGAGAATGGTCTGGATATGAACACTTCACACTGTTTCTTTTCCATTTTACACCGAGTTTTGCACGATGATTAGGGCATATATTAAAATTATTCAGAACAGGTGAAATAATCCAATTCTGAGCAGAAGTAAATGTCCCTCAGATGGAATGCTGTCCTGTCCAAGTTTTAAAGATCTAAGATGCCCGCTTACATCTTTTGCACAGTCAGAAATTTGAACAAATTCCCTTTCAGATGGGAAAAACGCTGATAATCCGCATGTGATGTTCGAAAATGCAGAAAAACTGCATTTGTTTTTAAATGCATAATTTGGATGACAGTCGTCTGCCATTTTTAATGGACGGAATCTTGTTTCTAATTCAGAAGAGTTCCACAAAGGGAGATAATCTTCAGGATTAAACTCCTATTGTTTAGACAGTTGTAAAAATCTTTTAGTAATAGAGCCCACGGAATTTTAATATGAAATAGATAGTTTATCATTTAAATGAATGTATTACACACATATCTTGTTAGCATGTATCTGGTCTTTGTAAAAAATTAAACCCAACGCTACTATGTATACTATAGAAATAACAGGCATTGCAGAAAAAAGTCAGCATACTTTAAAATGCTCTCTTTACTAAACCACTTAAGCAAATTCCTTGAAATTTTAAACATATCATTTTTTAATAAAGTCCAACCCAAATTACACTGTAAAAGTTTATTTCATGATATACCATGCATCACATTTTTTAAAGTTTGTCTGGTTTTTATATGGACTGGTACTTAAATGAATAAAAACACAAAGTCCGAGTAAAACATAAGCGCTTTCATTTTCATCTTCAGATGTTTTACCTTGGTTAGTTGTAAAACATCTGAAGATGAAAATGAAAGCGCTTATGTTTTACTCGGACTTTGTGTTTTTATTCATTTAAGTTTTCTATATCTTATCCGACCACTGTGAATTTTTTCTGGATTTACCTATATATATATATATATATATATATATATATATATATATATATATATATATATATATATATATATATATATATAAATGGCCAGTTTGCATTCACAGCGGAGAAAACCTCGAAACTGTCAAAAAGGATGGTTCATTTTTAAAAATCTTCTTTTTAAGAACTTTTTTGTCAAATTCAACGTAATTTAGCAGAAAACATCCTAATGGACAGGATGATATTAATTGCAAAAATTAAGGTCTAGGGAAAAGGGTTCAATCAGTTTAAAACTTCGGGTTCGTTATTCTGTATTTCGAATATTTAAAGCAGCCACGTTCATGATTTTGGACGTTTGATAAACGGATCGGTCTGACAAAGATGAATGTGTTTGTTGAATTGTTGTGCAACAGTTCACGTGCAAAGGGATTCTTTGAAATATGCAAGACAAATTGGTGCCGACTTTGTGAAGTAAATTGAGGTTAAATAATTGAATGCGTTGACAGTTTTCAATTTTGACAGTGGTGCTCGCTTGTTTTGATTTTTGTTTCATTTTCATTATGTATGATTTGTATCTTGAGGTACTATCGCCTGTATTTTGTAATATTTACGAATCAAATAAAAAAAGACTTCGGTAAATCAGACTGTTTACCTGCGCAAAATAAGCAAAATCTGATGCATTGACGACATACTAAAATACAATTCATTCTGCTGGTAAATTGGTATGATCTTTGGCGAATTGGTTGATTCATGCGATGTGTTTTGTTGAGATGCTCAGCATTTCTCGAGTCTATTCAGTTTTAAAAAAAATTTGATATTGCCGACAAAAAAATGAAGGTATCTTTATGAGTTATTATGAAAAAATAAACTGTGCTCTTTATTTGTTTAAGTGCATATTTCTTCTGTTTTAATTGTTTACAATTTTCTATTTACTATCGATATTTGATTGTCAAGCTTCGAATTAAAAGCATTATTCATGCAGAACTTTTCTAACAATTCTATGTTTGTTTTTAGCTCACCTGAGCTGAAAGCTCAAGTGAGCTATTCTGATCACATTTTGTCCGTCGTCAGTCTGTCCGTCTGTCCGTCCGTCCGTCTGTCCGTCTGTCCGTCTGTCCGTCTGTAAACTTTTTACATTTTGAACTTCTTCTCTAAAACTGCTTATCCAATTTCAACCAAATTTGGCACAAAGCATCCTTATGGGAGGGCGAATATAAATTGCAAAAATTAAAGTCCGATCTGTATTCAAAGCGGAGAAAACCTTGAAACTGTAGAAAAAGGGGGGTGCATTTTTAAAAATCTTCTTCTCAAGAACTACCGAGGCAAATTCAACGTAGTTTAGCATAAATTATCCTTATGGGAAGGAAAATATAAATTGCAAAAATTAAGGGGTAATTTTGTTTCAAATCGTAGTTATTACGAAAATAATAATAAAGGAAAGGCGTATTTCAATCGGGCTCGGCATCCGGTAAAATGGGTAGGCAAGACTTGGCCTGGGCAAAACAAAAGATTGGCAGTTATTAATCTGCCAATCTCATTAAAATTTCAGGATATTTGATGGACTAGTATATTTGTATTCGCTGTAGATATTGCTGCAAAATAATGCGTATTTGGAATTGACGATTGCCGATCTGCCCCGGCATTTATTTTGCCACGGCCCGGGTTTGAATACCCATTTTACCAAGACTCGTATTCCATACTTCTAAAACGAGGTTCTTTGTTTAAAGCAGCCATGACATTATACGAAAAAGGGTCGATCTGACTATGATGAATTTGCTTGTTGTGCAACAGTTCGCGTATGAAGGGAAGTTTTGAAACATGCAAAATATATTGGTGCCGATTTTTTGAAGTAAATTGAGCTAATTATTTCAATGCGTTGACAGTTTTCACACATGACGTTGGTGTTAGCTTGTTCTGATTTTCGTTTCGTTTTCATTATTTATGCTTTGTAACCTGGAAACTATCGTCTGTATTTCGTGATTTTTACGTATCAAATCAATCAATGACTTCGGTAAATCAAACAGTTACGTTAACTGTTTACCTGCGCAAATTAAGCAAAATCTGATGTAGGGGTACTGAAATACAATTCATTCTATCGGTAATTCGGCATTATCTTTTGCGTAATGGTAGATTAATGCAATAGGTTTTGTTGAGATGCTCGGCATTTTCTCTAGTTTATTCAGTTTAAATAGAGTTTGATATCGCTTACGGAATTATGTAGGTATATCCATGTATATATATATGATTCATTTCGAAAAAATAAATTGTGTTCTTTATTTGTTATACATGTAATGCATGTTGTTTACAATTTCTATTTACTAACCATATTTGAGTGTTAAGCTTCGAATTATAAGCAAGATACAGAGATTTGCTCACAATTCTATGTTTGTACACAGATCTTAAAAGCTAAAGATTAAAAAAGTATAAAAAATTGTCAATATATATTACGAAAATTTTCAAAATCTGTTCTTCCAGAAACCCACTTATTGAATTGTAAACTTAACCTTTTTAGCTCACCTGAGGATGGGGCCACAATGGGGGGTCGAAGTTTAACATGAATATATAGAGTAACTCTTTGGAAATCTTCTTCTCAGAAACTTATCGGCCAGGAAAGCTGACACTTGTGTGGATGCATCCTCAGGTAGTGTGAATTTTAAAGTTGTGAAAATCATGACCCCCGGGGGTAGGGTGGGGCCACAATGAGGGATCGAAGTTTAACATAGGAATATATACAGTAAATCTTTAAAAATCTTCTTCTCAGAAACTAATTCGCCGGCAAAGCTGGAACTTGTGTGGAAGCATCCTCAGGTAGTGTAGATTCAAAGTTGTGAAAACCATGACCCCTGGGGGTAGGTTGGGGCCACAATGGGGGATCGAAGTTTAACATATGATTATATACAGTAAATCTTTAAAAATCTTCTTCTCAGAAACTAATTAGCCAGGAAAGCTCAAACTTGTGTGGAAGCATACTCAGGTAGTGTAGATTCAAATTTGTGAAAATCATGACCCCTGGGGGTAGGTTGGGGCCACAATGGGAGGTCGATGTTTTACATAGGAATAAACAGAGTTATTCTTTAAAAATCTTCTTCTCAGAAACTAATCAGCCAGGAAAGCTGAAACTTGTATGAAAGCATCCTCAGGTAGTGTAGATTCAAAGTTGTGAAAATAATCATCCCCAGGGGTAGGGTGGGGCCACAATGGGGGGGGAGTCAAAGTTTAACAAAGGAATATATAGGGTAAATCTTTGAAAATCTTCTCAGAAACTAAACAGCCAGATGATTCTTTATAATTGTTAAGACTTTGGCCCCAGGACAATTTTTTGGCCTCACGAGAAGGTTCAGAATTTGATGTACGTTTATATTCCATATATAAACTATTGTTAGGGATCTTTTTTAGATCTGCAATACTCAACATATGATATGACTATGAAATCATCCTGTAAGAAAAGGGACTAATGATTATAAACATAAGAATATCTAGGGGAAAATGGATTTTATTTATACAGGATTTACCTGAATTATTGTACATTGTCCAGATAGTTTGTATTATGACTCCATTGAGCTGATTTTATCATACCTCTTGTTCCTCAGGTGAGCGATGTGGCCCATGGGCCTCTTGTTTTTTTTTTTCGTTTACATATTTAATGCTGAATAGAAAATACCAATTAAAAAAATCTTCAGTTGAATGTACAGACACGTGCAATAAGTATTCGGTCACAAAATGGCGGCGTGTTTACGTTTGAAAACGAAAGTAAAAAAATAAACGACCTTGTCCGACAATTTTAGCACTACAGGAAGTAGAATTGTTTAAATTTAGAAATTAGTCACGTGGTATATCACGTGACACTTTTGTTTATCGTCTGCTTGTTTACAAATAAAGAAAACGTAGTTGTTATAGCCATGGGTCGGAAAGGAAAAGAAACGGGAGCGGACGCCAAAAAAGTCATTGTGGATTTATTGCACAGTGGAATTTCACGGAGAAAGATTAGTGAATTGTTGAAACTACCAAAATCAACAGTTATTGACATTTGCAAAAGGTTTTCAGAGACGGGTTCCCTAGAAAACAAACCGAGAAGCGGCAGGCCTCCAAACATCAAGCCCCGGGATTATCGTAAGCTAGAAAGGATTGTAAAAACAAATCGGAGGTGTTCCCTGTCAGATATTACTGCCAATTTAACGAGGAAAGACCCGAACCAGTGAGTAGAAGGACTATTCAACATAATTTACATAAAAATAATTACAGGAGGAGTGTTGCTAAGAAGAAACTTGTAATAAAGGAAAACAATAGGAAGAAGCGGCTTGCGTGGTGTCGGGGGAAAAGACAATGGTCAGTTGAGAATTGGAAACGTGTAATTTTTTCAGATGAAAGTAAAATCATGATTGGCCATGACGAGAGAGTTCGGATTTGGAGGAAAAAAGACGAAGGATGGCGACCCGACCTCGTTGAGAAGCGGAATTCACAGGCGAAGTATGAAGTCATGATATGGGGGTGCATTTGTTGGGAAGGTGTAGGGACTATGACGCCGGTAGAAGGAAACATAAATGCTGCCAAATATCAAGACATTTTAGAGGAAAACTTATGGCCCGTTCTTGCTAGACATTTCCCCCAAAATGGATATTTTTTCCAAGACGACAACGCCCCCGTCCATCGAGCCAGATCAACACAAGAATATGTTGCAAGAAATCGAATCAACTGTTTAAGCTGGCCTGCCCAGTCACCAGACTTGAATATTATTGAAAATGTGTGGCTTTTCATTAAAAGGAAACTTCAATCACGCTGTGGCGCAATTAAATCAAAAGAAAATTTGACCGAGGAAATTCGGCGAATTTGGACTCAAATTACGCCTGCTTACATTAAAAGTTTGTATGGCTCTATTCCCAATCGTATCCAACATGTCATCAGACTTAAAGGACACCTAACTAAATATTAAACCGTAAGTAGTTGTTTTTTTTTTATATCATAAGTTTTAATAGAAATTAGGCTTGTTTTATTCTTGTGCATTCGTCACCAATGTAAACACGCCGCCATTTTGTGACCGAATACTTTTTGCACGTGACTGTAATAAACTTATATGAACAAAATATGACTCAAACCAAGCAGAATTTATAACCCTGTATCTTGCTTATAATCCTATGATTGATGCTGAAATTTTGGTTGATCATAAGAAAAGCCTCTCTAAAAATTAAATGCTCAAGTACAAAAAAATTAAAAGGATGATATGCTCTAACTGCTTACTGGGGCCCCCTCCTTATATGATGAACTATATGAAATCTACATCAATGGTTTTTAATTAAACTTTCACATATTTACATACCATAGTATAAGTATTGCACACACACACACACACACACACACACACACACACACACACACACACATACACACACACACACATATATATATATATATATATATATATATATATATATATATATATATATATATATATATATATATATATATATATATATATATATAAAGCACTGAATAAAATCAACAACACTAGGCATCTTTAAGGTGTCGGATCTGATATATAGATACTAAGCCAGTAAATTGAATATATAAAGCACTAAAAATGGCTAACGACACGAACAATAGAAATTGTCAAATTTTCGGGACAACCCGTCCCTTCTTCAGGACCATAAATAAATTACATGAGTAAGTAAAAAACAAAGAAAACAAAATCTAAAGCTACTACTAAACTACTTAAGAGACTATGAAAAAGAACAGCTACATTATACACTTCATTTGATCACATTCTTAAAGGTGTTGATACTGTCGCCGATCGCTATAAAGTAATCAATCGACTGCCAACTTCACGCCTGATTAAGTTAATTAGCTAATTAAAATTGACGTCCGAGTTAATAAATGAAAATTTGAACCCCCGTTGTTAACTCGTACGGCACTTATGATATAGACTCGAATTTATGATTAAAAAGAGATGAAATTAAATAAAAATAAATAAATAAATGAATAAAATTACGAAAAAAATGATTTACAAATAAAAGGTAGTAAAGAAACTAATAAATGAAAGAGGCGCAGTTGACAGATTAGATAAAATTACTATGTGGGTTTCCGGTGATATATGGCTATGAGACGTTCATTTTAGTGAAGTCCATTTGTTTGTTCATGCCATCAGGTCTGAATGATTTGAGTCTGTGCATCCAGAACTTTTCCTTGCTTTTCCTCTCCGCGTCTGTCCAATTAGGATTATGGTCAATAACCAATACTGCCATGTCTTCCCATTTGTGGCCACTTGTATTAAAATGTTCTCCGACGGGCTCCTTGACTTTTTTGGTCTTTATGGTAGAGCGGTGGTTGTTGATCCTTCTGCGGAGGTCACCTGTTTCACCAACGTATTGCTTAGAGCAGACTTTGCAACTGATGAGATAGATGCAGTTGTCTGTGCGGCAAGAAGTGTTGCCAAATATCTTGTACGTGCGACCCGTGGTGGGGCTTTTAAAACTGTCCGCGTTGGTGCTGTGTTTGCACAATAGGCACCTATCAACACCTTTAAGAATGTGATCAAATGATGTGTATAATGTAGCTGTTCTTTTTCATAGCTTCTTAAGTAGTTTAGTAGTAGCTTTAGATTTTGTTTTCTTTGTTTTAAACTCATGTAATTTATTTTTTGGTCCTGAAGAAGGGACGGGTTGTCCCGAAAATTTGACAATTTCTATTGTTCGTGTCGTTAGCCATTTTTAGTGCTTTATATATATATATATATATATATATATATATATATATATATATATATATATATATATATATATATATATATATGATTCACGAAAATAAATGAATTGGATGTTAACAGTGTACCTCTACCAAAAGTTTTGTATAATATCTTGCATAGGATCATCTGATTTTCGGTAAAAATGATATTCTATAAAAGTACAATGTCAAAGATTAAGTGTATGCAAAAATAAATGTAAAATTCGGATACTTTACGGTATTTATTATTTGTTATTCTATCGATGTGCCATATGGCACAATATCCTTTGAACGCCCATACAGTCCCTGAAACGTTATATTTTCCCACTTGAACGGTGAGTGAAAGGTGAGCACACTCTGAACGTACGGTGAGCGCACTCTTTATAAATCACTTTGACGACATTGCATTTACTGAGAAATCGTTGGGATTTATTGTTATATTGTTAATCTATAAGTAAGCACGCATTTATGCTTACATTTCTTAAGTTGATCTCTTCAGTTTATTGTCAAGCATGGATATGTTTGTGATTGGACATCGAAAGAATTATTATTTGAATCGTAAAAAGTACACAAATACAGCGTCTTTTTTTTATATTTATATATGTGAGTCGAGTCGTTTGTTGATTAAAGTCTTTGTTTTTAAACGACTGGACTGACGTCTTAGAATGAATCAATAAATATTATTGGTGTAGCAATTTAACATTGTATTGTGTAACTTAAAATTTTCACAGTAACTGCATACTTACGCCATTTTCGTTTCGACAAAAATAATCCATGTTTAGGAGAGTGATAAAAAACAAAAACAACAAAAAGCAGACCCAATCAAGAATGTGTACTTTAAATTCCACGGATAAAATGTTCTTTAAAATGATGTTTCATATATAATATGTTTCCTTCCACCTTTACGCTAGGGTTCCTTTTTAATTTTGCTGAGACCTATCCTTTTATTTTGGAGTTCTGAATGAAAATGAATGAAAACGAACTGAGCGATAAGTAAACACTGAACGAACGGTGAACGCAAGGTGAACGCTTTGTGAACGCAGAGTGAGCGCTTTGTGAACGTTAAGCGCGAACAAAGCGGAGCGGAGAGTGCAAGGGAACGCACGGTGAACGCATGGTGAGCGCACGGTGAACGCACGGTGCACGCACTGTGAGCGCAGGTGAACGCACGAAAAAATGGGAAAGTAGAACGTTTCAGGGACTGTATATCAAAGTTATTGTTGCTCAGGTGCGCGATATGGCCCCATGGGCCTCTTGTCATTAATAATTATGAATTAGAATTTGTTGATCTATTGAAGGGACAGGAACAATTACATATATTTTCAATCGTTTAATATTTATTTAGTGAGTGTTTCGAGGAAGATAGATTTTGATTATGGACATACAGCTAATAAACCAAAAGAAGGCAAGTTATATATTCTTGTTTATACTACAAAATGCAATATCAGTTTAAAGAGAAAAATGAAATATCGTAAAAATCATTGAAACAGATACTTTCTGGATATTCAGTTATCTTCAATTTTATACAAAGAGCATTTTTATGTTTACATTAGGTATATAGTTGCATACAATAATTCATTGATTTATTTCTATCAGAGTCAACAGTTGATAGAATCATATTTGAACAATGGGAACAGGATAACAATCTATTCATATCAACAAAAGCGTGTAAGAAAGTAGAAGAACTCATAAAAGATCAGAATGTTGTTATTGTGGCGGGTCACTCGGGATCAGGAAAGTCTGCTATCATTCAGCATATTGCACTTAAATACAGATCTCAAGGATGGACTGTAAAACCGATCTATGAAGTGAGGGAACTCATCAATGACTGTTTGTTAATACAGAGTAAAACACTTTTTGTGTTCAATGATCCAATTGGAAAAGAAGCATTTGATGAAAAATCACATGACGCATGGAGACAAAACGAAGAAAAATTAAAGGCTCTTTTTAAAAAAGTCAAAGTTTTAATGTCCTGTAGAAAATATATTATCAGTGATGCTAGAATAGCTGGAATTTTTACAAACAAATCATACATAGTAGACATAAATAATAACCTACTAAAGCTGAACGATGATGAGAAAGAAACAATATTTAAAAAACATTCATTTTTCAATACATTCTCCAAAGAAGAATTTGCAGCGATAATGAAAATCGATGCGTATTTCCCATTGCTGTGCAAATTATATTTTAGCAATGTCACTTATCAAAATGACGGATTAAAGTTTTTCAAGAAGCCAGCTTTTGTTTTAGAAGAGGAAATTAGAAATTTCCGAAAGGCATCCAAAGAAAAATATTGTGCCCTAGTTCTTCTTGTTCTGTTTAACAATGCTCTTTGTGTCAACGATTTTCTTCAAGAAGAAACCTCCAAAAGGAAATATAAACATGCGTTAGAACTTTGCGGAATGAGTGAAAACACTGCACCATATACAATTGGAGACATCCTTGAATCTATGGAAGGTTTTTTCGTTAAGAAAATTGGCGATAACTTTCATTTTTACCATGACTTTGTAATGGAAATAACCACTTACGTGTTCGGATCAGATTATCCTAAAGAAACGATTGAATATGCCGATGTTAGTTTTCTAAGAAGAAGGGTGAAGTTAGAAGATTGTAAAGATGAAAATGACAAGTTTTCTATAGTCTTAAGTGACAAATACATTGCCAATCTTGGGAAGAGATTGTTCATGGAAATATTTGGAGAACATCTATTAGACGTTGTCCTTAATCCTTGTATGAGGAACGAAAAGGTTAGGAACATAATAATAGAAGAATTGAACCGAAATCCAGAAACATATAAAATGCTACTTGAGAAAAAAGTACTTCAAATTGAAAAAGATGAACAGTATATAGAAACAAAAGACCTTTTTCTTTCAAAACTTTCCTTTTTGAATCTAAGAAATGAAATATCGCCAATTTCTGCTATGATTGTATTTTGTCATACAGAATTGTCGTTATATTGCTTAAAAGCTCTTACACAATTGAAAACAGATATTGAAGACATTTCGCTGTTTTCTGCGGTATGCTGCAATGGATCTTTAGACTTGCTTGAATTTTTTTCAAACGACCACATTAAATTATTTTTAAAAGACACATATGCATGTTTCCATCCTATACATCTTGTGTCTGCGTTCCATAATTTTGAAATGATGCAACAGCTAATAAAGTTTGGCGTCGATGTGAATTTACGACAATTTGGCAACAATTCTAATCAAGATGGATCTACTCCCTTAATATACGCAGCAAATGCAACTGAGAATAATAAAGATGAAACCTCGTGTGAAACAAGGTGCAATGAAACAATAAAGCTCTTACTAAGCAGTGGAGCAAACGTTAATGAGTGTAAACAGAATGGAATAACTCCTCTTCATACCGCTTGTTTTGACGGACTTGATAGCGCTGTGCAACTATTACTTAGCAATGGAGCAAACATTAATGTATGTGTAAAGAAAGGAGCAAGTCCTCTCTATATAGCTTGTCAAAACGGACATGATAGCACAGTACATCTGCTACTGAGTAATGGAGCAAACATTAATTCATGTGATGAGGACGGAACTAGTCCACTCTACATAGCTTGTCAAAACGGACATGATAGCACAGTACAAATGCTACTGAGTAATGGAGCAAACATTAATTCATGTCATGAGGACGGAACTAGTCCTCTTACTGCGGCTTGTTTTGACGGACACGATAGCACAGTACAACTGCTACTGAGTAATGGAGCAAACATTAATTCATGTCATGAGGACGGAATTAGTCCTCTTACTGCGGCTTGTTTTGACGGACACGATAGCACAGTACAACTGCTACTGAATAATGGAGGAGACATTAATTTATGTGAGAAAAACGGTGTCAGTCCTCTCTTTATAGCTTGTCAAAACGGACATGATAGCACAGTACAACTGTTACTAAACAATGGAGCAAACATTAATTTATGCAAGAAAAACGGTGTCGTTCCTCTCTATATAGCTTGTCAAAACGGACATGATAGCACAGTACAACTGTTACTGAGTAATGGAGCAGACATTAATTTATGTGATGAGGACGGAACTAGTCCACTCTACGTAGCTTGTCAAAACGGACATGATAGCACACTACAAATGCTACTGAGTAATGGAGCAAACATTAATTTATGCAAGAAAAACGGTGCCGGTCCTCTCTATAAAGCTTGTCAAAACGGACATGATAGCACAGTACAACTGTTACTAAACAATGGAGCAAACATTAATTTATGCAAGAAAAACGGTGTCGTTCCTCTCTATATAGCTTGTCAAAACGGACATGATAGCACAGTACAACTGTTACTGAGTAATGGAGCAAACATTAATTTATGTGATGAGGACGGAACTAGTCCACTCTACATAGCTTGTCAAAACGGACATGATAGCACAGTACAAATGCTACTGAGTAATGGAGCAAACATTAATTCATGTCATGAGGACGGAACTAGTCCTCTTATTGCGGCTTGTTTTGACGGACATGATAGCATAGTACAACTGTTACTAAGCAATGGAGCAAACATTAATTTATGCAAGAAAAACGGTGCCGGTCCTCTCTATATAGCTTGTCAAAACGGACATGATAGCACAGTACAACTGTTACTAAACAATGGAGCAAACATTAATTTATGCAAGAAAAACGGTGTCGTTCCTCTCTATATAGCTTGTTTTGACGGACATGATAGCACAGTACAACTGTTACTGAGTAATGGAGCAAACATTAATTTATGTGATGAGGACGGAACTAGTCCACTCTACATAGCTTGTCAAAACGGACATGATAGCACAGTACAAATGCTACTGAGTAATGGAGCAAACATTAATTCATGTGATGAGGACGGAACTAGTCCTCTTATTGCGGCTTGTTTTGACGGACATGATAGCATAGTACAACTGTTACTAAGCAATGGAGCAAACATTAATTTATGCAAGAAAAACGGTGCCGGTCCTCTCTATATAGCTTGTCAAAACGGACATGATAGCACAGTACAACTGCTACTGAGTAATGGAGCAAACATTAATTTATGCATGGCAGACGGAACCAGTCCTTTTACTGCGGCTTGTTTTGACGGACATGATAGCACAGTACAACTATTACTTAGCAATGGAGCAAACATTAATTCATGCAAGAAAAAACGGCGCCGGTCCTCTGTATGAAGCTTGTCATAACGGACATGATAGCATAGTACGACTGTTACTGAGTAATGGGGCAAACATTAATTCATGCATGGAGGGCGATGCCGGTCCTCTTTTCAAGCTTGTCAAAACGGACATTCAGAGAGCGTTGTACAACTGTTACTGAGTAATGGCGCAGACTTTAATTAATGTTTCAAAAACGGAGCCAGTCCCCTCCATATAGCTATTCAAAGAGGACACAATACCATAGTTCAATTTTTGCTGAATGCTGGAGCTGATTAGAATGTATGTACGGTAAAAAGAGAAAGTCCTTTAATATTTGCATGTTATCAGGGGAATAATGACTTAGTACATTTTTTACGAAGCAATGGTGCAGGCATTAATTTATGTCACCAAGACGGAGCCAGTCCTCTATTTATGGCTTGTGAAGAAGGTCACGATACCATCGTACAACTTTTGCCAAGTAATGGAGCGGACATTAATTTGTATGAAAAAATCCAAAGCCACTCCTCCTTTTATAGCTTTTTATAGTACAGCAAAACTTTTAGTTTCCAAGCAGATTTCTGGAGCAGATTTGCTTTATGTTATAAAGACGGATCAAGGCCGTTCCTAATTGCTTGTCAAAAAAGTTGGATTGCACTGTACAGCTTTTATTGAGTAAAGGGGCTGATATTAATTTGTGTATGGACAATGGAGTTAGTCCACTCTTTTCAGCTTGTCAGAGGGAAAATGAAAGCATTGTTCAACTATTACTTCTTAATGGAGCAAATTTAAATTTGTGTCGAAATGACGGAACAAGTTGTCTCCATGAGGCATGCAAAAACGGGTATTATGGAATTGTGAAACTCTTACTTAAAAGTTGAGCAACCGTAAATTTATGTGACAAAAATGAAGCTAGTCCGTTAGCTTTAGCTTGTAAAGAGGGACATGAAAGCGTAGTTCAATTTTTACTTGACAATTGTGCAAATGTTAACCTATGTCTTGCAGGCGGAGTTAGTTCGTTCCTTTTGACTCGTGAAAACGGCAATGATAACACCGTAAGTTGTTACTAAGTAATGGAGCGGATGCCAATTTGTGTTTGTAAGACAGTACAATGACCACTGTTTCTGGTTGCATGTTGATGAAATGAACATGTGATTCATAATGTGTACCATACATCAGTAATTGTGCTTTTAAACAAAGGTATCATCATGGCTTTTTTTTAGCTCACATGAACCTTAGATTCATGAGAAATTTTCTGGCCCTTTGTTGTCCGTTGTTCATCCGTCTGTATACTTTTCGAGGGATGTATAATTGTATTTACAGTACTCAATACCTGCAAGAAATAATATGTTTTGCTCAGTTCACTAACATTTTCGATAGAGTTACATCCCGTGTTGCATTCATTTTAAAACTAATTTGGTTGGTGATTATTTTTTACACAATAGAAACCTTTATGTTTTCAGTATCTCCGTGTTTGTTAAATGACATGGGCTTTTTTAAACATTTATTTAACTTTCTTATTATTTGTTTATTATCATAACTGCAAAGAAAAAACAATTATATCATATATATTATATAAGTTTTGTTGAATTCGAATTCGTGGGTTCCTCTCATCCACGAATTAGCATCCCCACGAATTGATAGGAAATAAAGTTATATTCCTTTTGTAAGTATAAGGGAATACACGAAATTACAACCCATTGAACTTGTCAAATTTAATCCACGAAAATTGGTCCTCATGAAATAAACGATTTCAATATATACATTCAGTATATAGGTTGTATAATTTTATAATAACCTGAAATCACTTTGAAACAAATGTTATTCGTGTTAATAAATACCGTGTCATTAGCTTATTGATCATTTATTTAAAACTTATTAATAGTTAAAAGTCAAAAGAACATGGTAAACCACTTTGTTTTTCATTTACTATGTATTTTTATTTCTACTGAAATTACTTAACTTGATGTATTTTAGAACTGGGAGGATAATATCCCATACGTTACATTGAAGTATCTATGATATACGTTGTATTCTTATGCATTTTCAAATACTAAGATGTATGGGAATTGCAAAAATATTCTTATATCAAAAATGATGTTGAGCGGAAGATTGATATGTTGGTTGATTTTTTTTTTGGACTGTGTGACTCACGAATAGCTACCCTTCGAATAATAAGTTAATTTAGAGAGAGGTATTTAGTACATGCATATACTCAACAATCTAATTAAATATACATGCACTTTAAATCCAATTATTCCGCCAGCAGAAAGAATACATTCACTAATGATAAATGAACAATAAATACGTTTTTTTCCCGATTGCGACACGGCGGGTGTGGCTGGTCAGCAGAGAATTCCTACTCCTCTTAGGCAGCTGATCCTACCTCTATTGTATGGAGGTCCGTGTTGCTCTGCTTTGAATTTGTATTTTGTTTTATGGATATTTGAGATGGATGACGGTTTGTTATTGTCATTTTGTTCATTACTTCTGAGACATACAATGTATTTAAATAATGTAGATGGAATAGCATACTAAATAAAACTTAATGTATTTGAGTTTTTATGGTATCATAAAAAACTTAATTTAGTGAATTAATCTGTATATGCGACATTAAATTTGGTGCCTTTTACCTTTAAATAATTTAGTTCTGTCTTCTCTATCTGTAGTGTATGTAGATCCGTTATCATTTCTTTTTCTTTTTTCAATTGAACTTTCACATAGTCACATAGTCACATAACAGAGTATAAGCATAGCGCGTGAACATAGATATATAGTTGCAATGTAAATATATATATATATATATATATATATATATATATATATATATATATATATATATATATATATAGTATTTATTAGATTGTTACATTCAATATTAAAGTGTAATGTATTTGTATATATGTACACATACTAATTACTCCTTAGAAGAATTCAATGTAATTTAAACAAGTGGTGGTATATAACATATGTAAAAATAGTTTTCTTTTTAGAAAATGAAAAAAAATATAAAGATACAGAACAAACAAATAAGAGACAGTAACATATAGGAGATGTTTGTATGGTGAAGCATTCTCCAAACGTTTCAATGCTGAACATTTAGTAATTGAAAATGATATGTATACATATTGTATTTATGTGTTGCATTTTGATACAAATGTTAATATTTTATTTAAGAGAGTGCGATAGCCGTGGCCTAAATATAGATAGACTGCAATAGTCTTCTTTTACAGAATAACAATTTAGGAAAATACCAAAATAAAAGAACATCTTTTTTTTACTGAATGATAATTAATAGCTGAACAAATTATATATAAAATTTTTGGATCGAACTTATCAAATTGTAAGAAAAAAATTCCAAGTCAAACAAAGGAAGCACCAGTGAATCAAAACAGAAAATACACTTTAATCTATTAATAAAATTCCAAAAGACAACATAGGGTATATAATACGTCAGCCATTGATTATGCAATCGGATGTTTCGACATCGAAGGGTTTATACATGTACATGTGAACCTTGTGATATCGTGTATTCATGGCTCGTGATCAGCTTGCAATTTCATCTTGTGCGTTTGTCTTATCTTATCGTTTATCATCTACATAATAACGTTTTGGAAGCTCTAATCTTAAAAACACAGGTTCTTACTTTTTAGAGCAGGATTGATGTTTAAAAAACCGTTTAAAAAATCATTGTGCTAAAGATAGTGTCAATTATCAATAAAATTAGTACGTGTGTAATTGTATATATGTATGTATATAATTATATATATGTATGCGTGCATGTATGGGTATATATATGTATGTGTATGGTTATATATTTGCATATGCATTGTTCTTTCCCACTGTAAGTCCATAGGGAGGAACTGCAATTATTTTTTTTATAATCGCAATTGCTCCGTCTGTATACTATGACGTCATAACGGTCTGACGTCATATACTTTTCCATGACGTTATAGATTTAAACCACTATACGATACATCATGTGTTTTTCTCCAACTCCATAAAATTGATGTATTTAATATTAAAACCTGTCTTATAATAACATTTTAAAAGATTTACTGTTATAACATATCATTGATTCTGTGAACAAATCTATGTGAATTAAAATACATTACAGTCAGAATGTTTATTTTTGATGCAATAGCTAACTGTCAAGGTCTAGGCTAATACAGGGCATTTGCGAGTGGTGAAATGCAAATATAAGTAATGAACAACGATTATTTAGTGAACATGGCGTTATGAATAGCAACTGCTCTGTTGGCATATTCCATGATGCAAATATATGATTTTTGCCATACCAACTGCATATGCATGATTTGCTCTGAAAATTATGCACATTTGAATAAATCTTCACTTGGTCAGGACTAGGTGCTAACTTTTGAGCATATCTGTATTCATCATGCACCAAAGAATTACTTTCAATTGCCCAATATTCTGCTGAAAATGCTAAGTATATACTAATATTTGCATTTCCATTGTTCTTTCCCACTGTAAGCCCATACGGAGGAGCTGCAATTATTTCTCTATAATCGCAATTGCTCTCTCTGTATACTATGACGTCATAAAAGTGTAACGTTATATATACTTTTCCATGACGTTATAGATTTAAACCACTATACTTATACATCGTGTGTTTTTCTCCAACTCCATTAAAATTGACGTATTTAATATTTAAACATGTTTTTGATAACATTTTAAAGGAATTACTGTTGTAAGACTAACATATCATTGATTCTGTTAACAAATCTATGTGAATTAAAAAGATACATTACAGTCTGAATGTTTACTTTTGATGTAATAGCTAAATGTCAAGGTCTAGGCTAATACAGGGTATTTGCGAGTGGGAAAATGCAAATATAAGTAATAAACAACGACTATTTAGTGAACATGGCGTTATGAATAGCAACTGCTAGCGCGCATCATGGAATATGCCAACAGAGCAATTGCTATTAATATCGCCATGTTCACTAAATAACGTTGTTATTTCTTAAATGTACATATCTTGTTATTTTTATGGTCTTTGTGCTATAAATTGAGTGAAATTTCAACTTTACCGGTGGTAGCCCTTTTTTATTAACGCCACCTTCTTGTTGCAAAAAATGTTATATTCATTATATAATAATAACTGGGATAAACACTAATTGCAATTTAACATTTCTAGGCTTAAATCCTTAATTTATCATAAGACCTTATCCAAGTTATTAAATTAGCTAATATGATAATTGTAATTCTACATTTAATGTGCTTTAGTTATAATTCTGTCATTTGTTTGGTCAATAAATGACACAATCACTCATTGGGTAGTCATGGTTTTATTTCTGGAATGCATGCAACAAGAACAAGCTGCGGAAAAGGCATTCAACATTGTACTGCTTTTAAAATTCTCAGTATGAAAAAGTTGTGAATATAAATCATTTTTCATTCCCATGTTAATCTTGTGTATGTGGTATTTTTTTTTTGGAATGATTTAGTTTAGTTTTTTTGTCTTCGCAATTTTTTTTTTGAATTGAACAAATTGAAAATCAATTCTGTTTGATATTAAATTACATAAGTGTTCGTGGTGTCTCGAAGCATTTATCATGAATTATAAACAACTAGACTTTGACCCGTACGTACACGGGTTGACATATTGCATATTATATGAGGCATTTACGAAATAGATAAATCGACACACCGTATTGTTGACATTTACATAACCAAGCGTTAAGCCTACAATAATGCTATTATTTTCACTACACTCTTAGTTAGAATAATTTAACTGTGTCTCCAGACAGGCCTTCACCACGGTTATAATGCCTCCCATATACCCGTAATGTAGCAGAAAATAGCAGAATCGCTCCGAAACGATAATGAAAAAAATTTAATCAAGCTGCATTTAAAATAACGGTCAAATTTTCATAACAAACCACTCTAATGCTGTAAATACCTTTCATCTAACAATTTAATTCATTTTTATGACGAATTCAACACTTTTTCACCAATATTTTTTACTGGCTTCGAATTTTCACACAATGTTGACATTCGGAACTCTCGGGATTTTTCATATTAAATGCACTATTAGATGAGTAAAACCTATCTCCCGTATTTTCTTTGATGAACAGAATCTATGATAAATATTTTCTTTGAATATGTACACGTATTATCGTTTCTTTGTTTATGCAAATGTGATATTGGGAAAACATAAACTAAAGAGCCTCCCGTGATTTAGCATGAATGTAATGCACATGCGCAAGATTGTAAAATCCGAAAAATTCAGATGATTTCCGGATTTTTAAAGGAATTTTGTTTGATTATTAACTTGCAAAGCTTGATTGAGGAAAAATAAAAACAAACTGGTTATGTTCAAGTGCAAATGTTGTTTAAAATATATAAAACAAAACACAGTACTCTTCTGATTTCTCGGTATAAAGACCAACAATTCGAGTCTGTTATTTTAATATAGTTTATATAGTTGTATAGATAATGATTTCGTGTGCCTTGTGTTCAGCTGTTAAATTTGGAACATGTTATGTTTAACTATTGATAGTGTTTGATATATTAACTATTATCAAGTAAAAAAATGAATGTAAGTCTTCTTTTCATTTTTCTTTTTTTTTTTGGTTTGAAAATAATTTGCTTTCTTTCTCTATGTCCAAAAATGGCAATCTTTAGGTATCATACCGTCCGGTAATCGACATATCAAAATGAACATAATGTTTAACTATTGATAACGTTTGATAAAATTAACACTTATCAAGTAAAAACTGAATGCTAGTTGGTTGTTTTTTTTATTATTTTAGCTGACCTGAGCTGAAAGCTCAAGTGGGCTATTCTGATCACATTTTGTCCGTCTGTAAACTTTTTACATTTTGTACTTCTCAAAAACCGCTTGACCAATTATAACTAAATTTGGCACAAGGCATCCTTATGGTAAGGCAAATATAAATTGCAGAAAATATAAATCTTTTTCTTAAGGACTACTGAGTCAAGTTCAACGTTGTGTTATGTTATAATTAGCTTGTTGTGATTTTCGTCCATTTTTATATTATTTATGCCTTTTAACCTTGGGAACCATCGCCTGTATTTTGTCATTTTTACCTATCAAATCAAACATAGACTTCGGTAAATCAGACAGTTGACTGTTTACCTGCGCAAATAAGTTAAATTTGATGTATTAACAAAGTACTAAAATACAATTCATTCTATTGGTAATTCGGTATGATCTTTTGCATATTGGTTAATTAATGCAATGTATTTTGCTGAGATGCTCAGCATTTTCTCGAAGTTATTCAGTTTAAACAGAGTTTAATATCGCTCACGAAAATATGAAGGTATATATACATGATTCATTTTGAAATATAAATTGTGCTCTTTGTTATAGTGCATGTCTCTTTTGTTTAATTGTTTACAATGTCTATTTACTAACCATATTTGAGTGTTAAACTTTAAATTATAAGCAAGACACAGAGCTTTGTTCACAGATACAAGGTCATTTTTTGTTTAAATTTTTTATGCTGAATAGGAAATACAAACTGAAGTTAAAAATCTAGCAAAATTGTGAGCTCTGTATCTAGATTATAATTCAATGATTGACGCTGAAATTTTGGTTGATCATACATTAGAAATATCTCGCAAAAGGTTTAATACTTGTACGAAAAATGATATGCTGTAACTACTTTCTAGGGCCCCCTCTTTATATGATGATTCAGAATTATATGAATTTCACATTAATTTTGATAGTTTTTGAGACATGAGTAAATAAAAACGACACCGTTAAAACAGTGTTCATAGTTCCCATAGTTCTGACACATTGTGTTACAGGATAAAAGCGTTATCGCTTTTCCTAAGAAAGTATTACAGCGTAAAATCATCCTGGTTTGTAGCCAATTGTTGTATTTTAATAAATATGAAAACAGTGGGTGGGTCTTAGTAAAATCCACTGATATGCCTGATATACATTTACTATAATAACTCTTACACATGTCACGTGACGACATTTTTCATTCGAGTGTATTCATTAATCAAGTGAGTAAGGTTAAAAAGTTTACGCCAGGTAAACAACAGTCGTTTATGATGGGGAAGACTTTTTAAATTTTTGAATGTTTTAATTTGAGAAATTGAGCACATTGAGGCACAGTTTTATTATTTACATCTATAGAATTTTTAAAAAAATAAAATCTTCTTCCCATATAGTTCATTCCAATTCATTTCAATATCGAACAATAATATTATAATATTTTTAAAAAAATAATTTACTAGTAAGTATCAAGGAAGAAAATGTACCTATATGTTCTAAAATATTTTGATCGCTTTATACAGTGGGGGGTGAAAATATAGGAAATTGGAAGTTAACAGTGTACCCCTACCAAAAATTGAGTTTTATATCTTGCATAGGATTTTCTTATTTTTTGGTAAAAGTGGTATTACATAAAGGTACAATGTCAAAGATTGAGTGTATGCAAAACAAGTGTAAACTTCGAATACTTTACAATAATATTTTTTGTTATTATACCGAGGGGTCATTTGGTACAATATCCTTTGAACGCCTATATAGTCATTGTTGCTCAGGTGAGCGATGTGGCCCCATGGACCTCTGTTTTTGTTAAAAAATTATTTGCTTTCTTTCTCTATGTCCAAAAATGGCAACCTTAATGTATCATACCGGTAAACCAGTGTAGTTCCATATATATGTCAGAATTATTTTTTTACCTTGACTGAATTTTTACATTTTCCTTTTATTAAAAACCACTGAGAAGGATATTTTATGTATTTTGTTGGATGATGATTATTTTTCATAGGCACTACTACTTTAAAGGCACATGCAACAACTTCCTGGGGAGTGTGCAGTGTGTTTACATACAAACGGAAAACCACTTGGTTTTTAGAGTAGACCTGTTTGGAGCTAGATTATTTGAGAAAATGCCGTATCTTGTGTTATTTTTAGATGTCAGCTGATGGAAAGGGTAACAATGAACATTTCCTCCGAATATTTTGTCATGAAAAATACAAACTGATTTTTAAAGAATATTTCCCTCAGTCTAAAGTGTAATTTAGTAAAAACAAATACCGGTGTGATACCTTAATCCTCCTATCGTTTGTGTATCTGTTTTAGAGACAATCTTTTTCTATATCTTTTGCTGTTATTTCTTTGACCGCAAAAATGTATTCTCAGGCAGAAAAATAGCAAATGACTGTGGGAAAAATTTATCGAAGCTGTTTACATCGAGAATGATCAAACTATCACAATGAAATCATTTTCAATGATAACTGATTCTGCAAAGGCCAGACGATGTACAAGACATTCTGCCAGTGAGGCCATTCTTCATTGTAAATAAACATACTAACTGCATGTGTATAGGTGAAGAAAATGCTGATAAGGTTTTAACCAACGTTGCATCATGCTTCATTTTGAGAGAGAGAGAGAGGGAGAGAGAGAGAGAGAGATTGAGAGTCGATGTCATTTATGTTAAATTGCATTTATCATATCATTCAAAAAGAATATCAGCTCAAATTGTGAGCCTTCATAACGGTATTTACAAAGTCTTCAAAATCTCTTGTTTGCTCAGTTACATCTCTTTTACCAATGAAAGCAATCATTGGAAGTAGTTCGGCAAACAGTGCCCCAATGGCCAATTCTTCAACGACGGTGGTTCCTGCTTTGATGACATCCTTAACTGTGTCTGGGTCAACAGGAATGAGAGGCCCATGGTGATCAAGAACTCCGGTATCAACATGGGTTTTGAGTGTAACTACTGACGGCTCGGTGACGGGAACCTTCACTACAGCCGTCGGTGGAACGGTGCCTAAAATAATTGTCAAGGAATAGATATACACAAAAAAATCATCTATAAAGACGACTCACGAACTCAGTCACAAAGTCGAGTGTTGAATCATTATCCATTCCAATTTGATAGCTGTGAACAAATACAGGTTTTGTTAAATAAACTTAAGGAAAAAATCAAGATCGGATAATACTGTGTCCTTTACAAAAATTTAGATTATTTATTGGGAATCAAAATCACACTATCGATCACAACTATAGAGTTAAACCGAGTTGAAAGAACGCAGTGGACAAAACCATAAAATTATATAGATCATCTAAAATTAATACCTACAAGTATGTTTAGCGCAGGTGGTGTTTTTAATTAAGCTCTCGTTGCAGTCCTTGGCTAGAGGGGTGCCTTGTTTAACTATGACAAATGTTCTCACTTGAACTTTCAGGCCTAGGCCGCAGACCGCTGTGCAAGGAGTCAGGTCTTCCCACGGACTATATAGACACTTCAAGTCTACAATACAACACAGTGCAATATAATAGATTGAAAAAAGCAATAACATTTTATGATTTTTATTTTTAGTCTACATATCAAAAAAAAAAAAATGAGAAAAAGGTCACATAATAGACTTATGATTTAAATCTACACAATTTGTATTTGAATTTGGTTCTGATATTAGAAATAGGTGTAGAATTCAGAAACTGCTGTTGTATTACCATGTCCACAAAATCCACAATATTGCTCGCAGTTTTCCTTTGCCCATGATACATAGGGTAACTGACACACTTGTTTTCCATACTCATGACAGTCACTCCTTTTATTATGACATTCCGTATCTGTATGAAATTTTATTTGGAAAAACTTTGAAAACTGTCTGAAATTATGTGATATCGAATAACAATTGTAGAAATTCAATTGAATCCTTTAAATCATAAAAGTTTCTGGTCCAGATGTAATATTCATTTTACAATTTTGTAATGCCACATGATTACGTAATCCAACATCTGTCCTCAAATAAATTACGTACTAAAACATATAGGAATATATTAGATGCTCAAACAGTGACCAAGAGAGACCTTTTTCACACCATTACAAGCACCACCTTTATCACTTAGGTTGAAAAAACCGCGTTTATACTTGCGACAGAATCCACAGTACGCTTTGCAATTGCTATAAGCCCAGTTCACATATGGAGCCGTGCACGAACTTTTTGTGTATTCAGCACAGTCCGGAAGTGTATCTACGCATGCGTCGCATTAACAGATTGTTACACATCCTTCGTAAACAAAATATAAGACGGCTTCTTGTATCATCGTATTACCTGATTTTCCTATAACTGATTAAGAGTAAAAATCAGCAAGCATCGAGCATTTTGTGAAAAATATGGAAAGTGACATAAAAACAATAATGATAAAAACACATATAAAGATAATCAGAATGAAGATTGTATTAAAAATATTTGGGTATTTTTTTTTATTCGTGCTGTTACTATGGAAACCACGTGCTTTTAGACTGACTGATTTGTACTTCATTTTAACATGACAATTTTTGTATATACGAATACAATATTATGTTAAATCATCTTAAAACTCTATCAATAATTTTTTATACTTCAAAACACTTTGCTGTAATTTAAACATCATTAAGAATTTACATTTACTTCATCCTTTGATATTTATACCCGTTTTATCTTGTTAATTTTGCATGCAAACACCAGTCAATTCAGTGCACTTTTATAAAATTCTACAACCATGTCAAGGTTAACTAACACTACATATTTATATTATGACATTTGTTTTAGAAGAATCAATTAAAAAATCTTTAGGCAAGTCACCCGTTTATAAATAAATACTGATTTTATACACCTGGAAACGTGCAAGTTTTACTCTAATTACCTCCCTTTGATATGACTCTCTTACGAAAGGAGGTATAAACGGTATTTTGTTTACATTGTTTACATCCAATATGTCTACGGAGCTGAAGTGAGACGACTATGGATTTTAGTTTCTGGATTATAGAAGTGTTTATTTAGTTCATTATCATGGTAAGTGACAACTTTTACTAGTTTCTTATTTTCTACTGGCAAACATTTCTTTAACGGGAGAAATAGTGGATGCTGTAGATCTTCGTGAAAATTCGGATTAACATGTCAATGCACACAACATTATAAATAAAAGTTTAAACATGACAAAGAAAATGTATACGTGATTGCTAATTGTACATAGTGTTTGTGCATCAAGGACAATAAACTTTTAATGAAAAATGTATTAACATACATGTATAGACTATATGGTAGCTACATGTATACAAATCCATGTTTAAATGTATCTTGTGTGAATAATTGATCAGTCTTCTTATTATTCTATATGTTGGTAATTAATGTTGTATTCACATAAAATCAACTATTTGTACCATATTGCTAGAAAAAGTCAAGATTTTACACATATATTAAATGACTTATAACAGTAAAATATTTTACTGTATGAGTTTTCAAGACAGTTTAATTAAATAGGGGATGGAAAGGTGTATGAGTTATAACAGGTTCTTTGTTTTATTACAGATAACTTAGTGAGTTGTAAACAGAAAATGTGTCACATGCAAGCCAAATGAATCATCTTAAATGAGGATGGACACTAAAATCTACCATGTCTACACAAAAATTAAAATATTCATACCAGACAGATGACAGAGACAATGCTTGAAATATTTAAATTTCGCAAAAGAAGAGGGTGAAAGTGCACTTGAAAAAAAACCCAGACCAACAAATACTATAGTTGACAAGGGATGATTTTCTTTAGCAGAATTTTTTTCATCCTTGAAGATAAACAGCTATGTTAACCACTTTGTTCCATAGAAAAGAAGAGCTGGCTTTCAACTAAAACTGAAAATCTTATTAAATAGAATTCAAAATTATATATAATTATATATAGGGATATTTGGGTTAAATACAATGGTACAAACAAGTATTTTCTGAACTATTTCAAAGTAAATGTGTGCCTGACTTATACTCTGTCTATTTTTGAAAATAAGATGTGTTCATATGTCAATGCTGATGCATAATGATTTATTACCACTTGATCATTTGAGTTGTTGAATTATTTTCAGTGAAAATTATTACAATTAATGATGGTAAAAATTAAAGTTGATATTCATAAGATTGTTTTATTTGTGTTTACTTTACACTGTTAAATAAAGAATAAAATCCATGTTAGATAGAGCATTTATTTTTACTACCCATAGATGTATAAAATTTCAGAAAATTACAAAGTTCTCCTTTCTTTCATTAAAATTAATAATTACGTATAACCTATCACATATTTACATCGCAACCTATTACGCATGCGTATTTACTGTAAACAAAACACATGCAGGGCTCGCGAAAATTCTACTGGACATGTTCTTTGATAGAAATACATGTAAGTCTTTTCTACTTCTCCCAGGAAATAATTGTTCAAAAGTTTTTAACAAATACCCAGAATGATTATTTTGTAAGCTTGTATTTTTCGTGTTTATCATAGGAGTTGCTACATCCTAAATTCATTTTTGTAAATGAGGCCACTTGAGCGGTTATTTGACATATTCATGTGTGTTCATTTTAAAATGAACCGAAATTGGTAAACCATTTATTAAATATCGAGTAAGTGAGGATGTGTTCCGTTTAAAGAGTCCCTTTAACCTCATATGTCATGATGACCGTAGTCGGACGAAGATCTGTAGTTTTCAGCACGTGTCAATTACTGTTAATCAAAGTCAACGTGGTACAAATAAACGATTAAGATTATTCCGGTTTGTACGATCCTTAAATTTCATAATTACGTACATTAAGTATGTGAAAGGGATTTTTATGTATTTCAACTATTATAATCAGCGTTATTTCTTATTTCCTAACGATATAATAGGTAAATCGTGAGCAGTTTCTTTGATGTGAGGCAAATTACATAAACAAAATATTGATTTAAAATGGGCTATTAATCCCAAAATAGACTATTACATGTACGATACTAAGAGCGAACTTTTAGATATAAAACAATTAGGAAGACTTGAAAAGATATTCGCAATTTGTTATGAAACAAAATAAGTTAAGCCGGTATAGCACTTTTTTTTAACAAAGTAAAAATCACTGGGCATCAGAGGTGCTAGTCTCTTCTAATTGAAGGTGCGTTTAGTCGTGTGTAACAGGGACAACTGATACTTATCTGACATAGAACACAAATAAACGGATCTAAAACAAATACAAACTCCATTTTACAAATTAAGCGTTATATTGTCGCCGAATACACAGAAACACCTGATTTTCCCTGGTAACAGCATCTTCATTACGAAAACTCAAGAACAAGCTCCGTTTTATAATTGGCTGCAGCTGCGAGTAGCTGATCCAATCGCAGAGCTTGTAAATATGAACTTTAAAAGAAAACACGTGTGATCTTTGGTAAAACATTCGGTGCTTTTAACAAGTGATAGCATAGGAAGAATGGCGAATGTAGAAGTTGCCTATCCCGATATATATTACATTCCTGCTTATGGTTATTCTTTTGAAAGGTTCAATGAGCTGCGTTTTATTTAATTTCTTTGTTTTATGGGTCCTTACAAAATACTATGAATAAAACATTCCGTGCTTTCCCTAGCTTATTACTTAAATCGTATTTAATAACTTCGTTAATTATGTTCCAATATTCGGTAGTCAACATGTTTTCAAGGTGAATTAATGCCATTATGTGTAACCCGTTTTTTATTCGATTAAAATGTAATTATGCAAGGGGAACAACTCAAGTTCCTCGCTAGATAGCGCCACCACATCAACGAGTTTTCGTGATGAAATCTGCCAAGGGTTTATGGGGAGCAAAGTGGACCGAAAACCCTTGACTAGCGAAGATTCGGTAACAGAAAAGTAATTAGGCCCCAACCTCATCAACATTTTCAAATCCCTCAACTCAGAATTCAACTCAAATCCTTAACAGAATAGTGCATTAACTTGAGGTAAAAACTCAGACTTAAGGAAAGCTGGCGACAGGGGAGTCAGATCAATTAAATTGAAAATTCCCGATAGAAATCGTAAAAAACATTCAGACTAAATATTTACATTTGCATTTTTAATGAACCTATATTTGTAAGGGTTAGCGAAAACGTTAAATTCTATATCAACTTTCATCATAACATCACAAGAACTACCGCACGCGCTTATCGCTCGATGGTTGCAATATTGTGAACGTAAAATCACCCTTACATAAATGATTTTGAACGATTTGCCACTCTCTATCATAAATATAAGTTCATTTTTGGGAGTTGATTTTTAATCAACTCTCCTATGCAGTCACTCGGACAAACCGAAAGTGAAACACTGTTTGGACCTCAGCACAAATCATTGCTCCTGACAAGACTTAGTTCTTGAAAATAATTGATGAATTCGATGTAATGTATGCTAAAGCATTGTTTTTCAAGGAAACTTATTTACAAATACCTTTAAAATAGTCAGATTTTAAATGGTACGAACAATTTAAATATTTTTTTGTAGTTGTATGTATTCCTACGCCCGAGTTCAATATTAATATAGTCTCGTTCAACTCGACGCTCGGCTGTCTCCGTAAACCCTTGTCGGAGATTTACGGTGTCAGCCGAGCGTTTGGTTGAACGAGACTAGAGTTCAATATTGCTTGGATCCATACAATTTTTGAGAAATATTTCTACCACTGATACATACTTTGATTGAATGAATTTTATTGTAAATATTATTTAACATGATTCATATGGAGGTTTCTCGACATTCTAGTCGAAAAAGTTCAAAAATTCATATTATAAAAATATGCGCAATTCAAATTGGAAACTACGTCTACGTGTACTTGTCATGCAAAAAAACATATCACTGATTTTAAAATAAAAAACATCGACAAAATCAACTCCCGTCAGTTCTTCAGTACTTTGATTATACTAGTAAACAGCCAAAGAATACTGGGATATGATTTTGGCTGGTACATGATGAAATATTCCATAAAGTTCTTCGGGCTTCACATGATTTGATCACATTCCAACCAAGTTCATATCCCAGTGAACTTTCAAATTTGATGTATATTTTTTAAGTAAAACTTCTTTATGACAACACCATGATTATCTCATGCGCTTATCGTTTGACGACAATAAAAAAAATCTTTGTCTATCTTAGTTATACGGGTATAACCTGGGTTGTGGCAGTTACGCCCATAATCCGCGTAACTGATTATCAAAAAGAGCATGAATTGCCCCAACCCAAGTTATACGAGAATAATTTATGTTATACGAGAGGATCTTGGGTAGGTACCGAGTTCATTTCTTATAATTAAAATTTTTACTTTTAAAATGATCTTGATCTGTTCAAATTCGAAAGTAATGTCAAGCGGATTTGTGCGTCTTTTTACGTTGTTGCATTGTGACGTGCTACCCAGGTTATACAAATTTAACTATTTATTTCTATCCAATCAATTGTCGCGTTACAACCAGAATGAAATTATAAGTAATTAACAGTAAACAAGATATATGTGAGTCAATGCTCACTAGTGATACCCCTGCTCTGTTGTGAATATGCAAAATAAGCAAAGTCGACATTTAACAGGAAGTTGACGTCCGATTGATACAGAAATATATCCAACAATAAAGCATGCCTAAACAAATAGTGTGTTAAAATGTCAAGCATCTGCGATAAATAATTGCTGAGAAATCTTTAAGAAATAATTTGTTGGAAAAGTTTGGCTAAAAATAAACAAAGTACTCATTTAACAGGAAGTCCGATTGGTACAAAAATACATCCCACGATATAGCATGCCTATACAAATACTGTGTAAAAATTTCAAGCATCTGCGATAAATAAACAAAGTCGTCATTTAACAGGAAATTGACGTCTGATTGGTACAAAAATATATCCCACGATATGGCATGCCTTAACAAACACTGTGTAAAATTTCAAGCAATTCTGCAATAAATAGTTGCCGAGATAAATGCGACAGAAAGTTTTGTTACGTACGGACAGACAGACACACAAGGGTTAAACAGTATACCCCCTCTCCTTCGGAGTGGGGGTATAAAAAAAGGTTCACTTGGATATATTTACATTCCGAAGATTTTTGTTTGAAATGTGTGTTGAAAGCTACGGCAGTTATAACACTGCAACACACACAGGATACTCAGAGGATAAAATGTTCAAATAAAAAGTAATGGAATTGGTAAATCAAGACAAATTTTAATAGAAATGCGTGCAAGTGTGGTATATAAATGTTCCAAATTTATAACACAGTCATTTTATGTAATGTTTTAATTAAACATGCAATAAGTAATGATAACATCTTGTCGGCGAGGGAGGAGGGTCAACAGCCGTCACTAGAATTGGACCTAAAATAGACAAAGAATCAACGAATTTTTAAATGCAAAATTAAAAGAAAAGACAACAAGAGGCAATACCGCTCGCCTAAGGACTCCACTGCGAACGTGTTCGGAATGTTTTCTTTATCGTTGCTAAGTAAGTAATAAATCCAGAGGTGCTTGAATGAAAGTTCACGAGACTTCACCGAGATTTGTTCAGTTCCTGTGAAATTTCGAGCAGAAGTATAAGTGTTCGGATAATATTCTCAAAATACGTAAGTACTGGTCGTTTTTCATATCATATCCTACTTTGATTTATGTTAAAACGGGAAAAGCTTTTAAATGTATATCTTATTTCACCATCTAGCAGTTATTTATATTAAACGATAATATTCAGAACAGAGTTATCGTTCGCGTTCAACCACGTGTGAGGTGGTTGGTAACATAAACATTGAGTTGCTTAATAAAATCATAGCCATGTCTGATGCTTGTGGTGTGCAATACCATATTTAAAAAAAAATAATGGGTGTCTGTTTTGCATTAAAACTTAGTATATCGAGCCATTTTCAAGGAACATTCTGCATAAAATGTTATAGTCTGTTTCACTATTGATATTATTACTAGGTCAGCCGCGGATCGAAAATTAATCATCAGGAGGGATCTCTTTTAAGCAGGTACGTTGTTGCAACAGCAGACAAAAACAAATTTTTGTATAGTCACATTTATTTCTAGAACACATTTTATTCACCAATTAATGAAGATAAAGTTTAAAATCAATAAACCTCTAGATTTTATATTTGACTACAAGAACCTAGATACTGTGAAATAGACTTTATACACGAGGTACGATTTTTACTGCAAAACTGAAAGGGTCAAATAAAACCACGTGGTCTAAAATTTGAATGACAATAACATTCGCAGGGGTGAAGGAGCAATCGCCATATTTCTGGTCAAATCAGATGTTGTCAGGAAAAAAAGGGCAAAAAAAGTTCTTTATTTTTTGCTAATAAAATTTATCAGCCGGGGGTATTTTCATGAAGCGGGAGGCAATTCCAAAGAAAAAAAAATCTTTTTGGCCTAATTTAAAAATTAACAAATACAAATCTTGTTTAGCAAGATTTTTAAAACTTTCTCTATAAAAAGTTTTTATTATAAGAATTTTTCTTTTATTTATTTGTGTGTGAACATTTACCAAACTACCAATCCCCCATATTGTCCCAACTTACTCTTGTGGATCACAATAAAAACAAACCTCAATCTAACTACATTTGGATTCTTCCACACAAGTAACAGCGTTTCTGAATGAATGGTTTTGGAGAG
Source organism: Magallana gigas (assembly GCF_963853765.1). Taxonomy (NCBI): domain Eukaryota; kingdom Metazoa; phylum Mollusca; class Bivalvia; order Ostreida; family Ostreidae; genus Magallana; species Magallana gigas. Next base: position 731,293 of record NC_088862.1, on the reverse strand, counting down.
AAAGATTTTTTAAAAGATTACTTAACATATTCCAATGACAGAATTTAACTCCCAATTGTTGTCCAACCCTAACCCCCTGGGAATATGACTGAAAAAAAAAAATGAATCAACACTACCTAAGGATGCCTATGCTTCCATACATTTTAGCTTTTACTTATTTGGACTAATGATTATAATTCAACTCTAATAGTTTAAGACATGCAGAACTTAAATAAACTTAAATTGGCATTCATTAAGTTAATACAATATACTTTCTTGCCCCATCAGTTATCTGTCATGAAACAGCTTTTGTGTTCAGAGAGAGTGAGGAGATAGAGATAAATAGAAAGAGAGAGAGAGAGAGAGATTCTGGAAAATACTAATGCCTAGTTATTGTAAGAATATGGCTTACCCGACAGTAAGTAATTCCACTTCAAATTCGTCAGCTCCGCTTCAAAATAAAGTTATATAATTAAAATATGTATACAATAGACACATATTAACATGAGTATCCCACTGTTTCGTTATGTAGACATTAAATCATAAAAATGTATTGAGTGATTCTCCTAATCTTTTTTATTGAAAAGTAAACATCCTGCAAAAGATGCGTAATTTTACTATTTTTGCCATTGAAAAAAAATATAACATAATACCCCCCCCCCTCTATCTCTATCTCCTTTATATAGTTTTTTTTTTATCTCTGTCATTAATCTTAACCTTGTATGAGCAATGCTTATCACTGATTGGCTGATGGGACATTGGTGGCTATGACAAAATTATCTATGGTATTGATAAGTATAAACATAAAACAAGTGTTTTTATATATCCACATCTTAACACTCTGGTCCTATGTATATTTAAGCCATCCACGAAAATTGGCCCCCATGAAATTTAATGATTCCACAGTACCCACATCTAAACACTCTGCTCCTATTTCTATTTTTCATTATACTCATGTTTCAATACCATAACAAGTAGAGTGGATGACATTAGGCCGTCTAGTTCTCACAATGAAATCTGTATCATTACAATACTATCAGGGGCATGTCTAAGGCGTAGCACAGCTGTGTCACATTTCTCTGTCACAACAATAAGTAAATTGATATATTTTTCCAAACAATAAAAAGGTTTAACTTTAAACTCAGCAAAAACTCACCTTTTCCTTGGAATTACTAGCTTCCTCTTTCCCCCTTGTTTCATTCCTGGACAAAAATAAATACCCTGGTGTAATTACAATTATCTATCATAATAAATAATTTGTTAAAAGAATGAAAGCTTCTTTTTTATTCTCATTAAATTATTATCAAATGACAATATCCTGTTACATACAATGCATGGGTTACTTAAAATATCAACTTCTCATTGTATTAATGGTACAGACTCTCATTTCTAATATAACAATTACTTCACCTCTTACATTTGTTTAACTAAAACAACTCTTACTTCTTCTATGTTGATAATGAAACACAGCCCAACACCTCTTTCAACTGACTGTAACTAATGACAACTACACCTCAACTCTTACATCTGTGTAACTAATGACAACTCCACCTCAACTCTTTCAACTGACTGTATCTAATGACAACTACACCTCAACTCTTACATCTGTGTAAATAATGACAACTACACCTCAACTCTTACATCTGTGTAACTAATGACAACTACACATCATCTCTTACATCTGTGTAACTAATGATAACTACACATCATCTCTTACATCTGTGTAACTAATGACAACTACACCTCAACTCTTACATCTGTGTAACTAATGACAACTACACATCATCTCTAACATCTGTGTAACTAATGATAACTACACATCATCTCTAACATCTGTGTAACTAATGACAACTACACCTCAACTCTTACATCTGTGTAACTAATGACAACTACACCTCAACTCTTTCACCTTAGAAACTAATGAGATCAACCCCTCAATCTCAGATCTGTGTAACTAATGTCAACAATTTGTCCGCTTTTTATTTGTTGGTATGAAACCATTGTCTTAATTACACTTCACTGATTACAATTTTTCACGTGTCAGCATATTCTGATTATCTCTTACCTTTCAAATCTGATTTAAGTTCAAGGGCATTTTCTTACCTTTAACTCCGCTTTCCATCTTTCTACACACTTCCCTTTTTCCAATAATGAAGCTGATTTTTTCTATTTTGATTATCCTTCTAAAACTTTTCTTTTCTCCTGTCTGACGCAGTGTCTTTTTGCAGATGCATACCTATTACATATAATATAATTTAAAATTAATAAATAAAAATACATATATACCTGCTTTTTAAAGGAAATGTGTCTGAAAGTGATCTAAAGAATGGCTAAATACATAAAGGTATGAACTGGAAACTTATGTCACAGGTGATAGAACTCAACTTTTATATTGCATTAGGCATCTTGTTTTCATCATCAGTAGAGTCCCTGAAACGTTCAACTTTTAATTCCTATCTTTCCGTGCGCTCACTTTGCTATTGAGTGTTCACTTGTGCTCTCTGCTCCATTCACACTCACTGTTCACTTTGCCCTCACCGGTCATTCATGATCAGTGTTCACTTATTGTTTAGTCCTTCTTTATTTATTATCATTCAAAACTCAAAAGTGGTCTTTATAGGAGTTACAACAAAATGAGGAAGGAAAGCATGCATAAGGGTAGAAGAAAATATTCATTTCACATTAGAGACATCATTTTAGTCAGAATTTAATACATGTAGTAGAATTTACATTACACTTAATTGAGCAAGTCTTTAGATATTACAAACAAAGCCCTGTTTTTTGTTGTGTTTTGTTTTTGATTATTTTGCGACTTCCTAAATACCCTCTAATGTTCTTACATTACATTGTTCACTGTGTACAAAGAGTATTACATTACATTGTTCACTGTGTACAAATAGTATTACATTACATTGTTCACTGTGTACAAATAGTATTACATTACATTGTTCACTGTGTACAATGAGTGTTACATTACATTGTTCACTGTGTACAAAGAGTATTATACATTGTTCACAGTAAGTATTACATATTACACCACTGTGTACAATGAATGTAACATTACCTTGTCTCCCTCCTCTGCCTTTGACCCGTACCCCGGGCGGAGGTCTTCAATCAACACCCCTCCTGGGAGGACACGCCTATTGATTTCTGGGGGTTTTCGCTTCTTTGCGGCTGACATTTCCATGACTGTTGTCAATTTTTGCCTCCAATTGGCATTCTACAAATAATACAATTCACACCTCAGATAACGTTGGTTGTGTACTTGTTCTGCAATGTCACCCCTTTATATTCCTAACGATTCACCAAAAAAAGCTATACATTGTTTAAATATTTAAAGTCAGTAATTTTATTTCCCCTTATGTTTGCAATGGAAATCAGCAACCTTCAGTTTCCTGTAAATTTTTAACACACATAGCATTATCACGGTGCACAAGCACAAATCTACAGTGATCATGCTATTTTAATATATTTATTATTGTTAGACTAAATGAAATGTTCAGTTTAATATGTACTGTCTAAATAGCATGTAGTCAATGATAAATAAGGCTGTTATGTGATATTACTGTTTCATATCCCTGCATGACAAAGAGCGTAGATGATGCCTTTACGGCAAACATTGCAATACAAAATTAACATCAATATGAATATGATAAGAGATGTTTGTAAAACACTAATGCCCCCATCCTTTTGAAACATCTGTGAAGAAAATGAATAGAAACTGTAAATAATTGAAACATCTGCAAAGAAAATGAGCAAAAATACTGCAAATTAATTGGTTTTTTACATCCAAGAGGCAAAACTCTGGTGAAAATTGCTCAATCGTACCTACAATTAAACCTGGCCTAGATATTATCTTAAAAAACATGTATAGCAAATTTCATCTCAATATGTGCATCATCTGCAATGCAAATGACCAGAAACTGCAAATAATTGGAATTTTTTCTATGTCCAAGGGGCATTACTCTGTCGGAAAATGCTTAATGATACCCAATATCTTATTTGACCTAGATATTATCATGATAAACCTGTATATTAAGTTTCATTTAAATATATCCATCATTTGAAGAAGATGAACAGAAACTGTTGGTGGTGCGACCGACCGACATTCCAACCGACGGAGAGACATGCAGACAGCAGCAAAGCAATATGGCCTCTCTTCTTCAAAGGGGACATAATTAACAAGCACAATATTTTTTTTCTGCAAACCCTGGTTTGTAAAAGGAATAACAACATCTGAGAAGAAGTATTTAAAGCTTAATTATGAGATAAGAGAGAAAAATAGAGATAGAAAAAGACTTGGAGAAAGAGAGTACTCTAGTTATGTTGGGTAAGTAATAGGGGTCAAAGTAATCTTTTAAATTGTAATTTGAAAGAAAAATTCTTTGAGAAGCTTTACCGTAGTAAAAACCCTGTTTCTTTAGATTAATTCAACTACTGTCAACACCAAATGTAAAAGAATTCATCACGTTAGGTGAATTAATATATCAGGAATGCATGCTCTTGTTATCCTTTTTTGTGTCCAGTGACCCGTTATATGTATACAGGTATAAAACTGTGTATCAATTGTCTTGTATGTGTCTGTGAGCTGTACAGCTGTTGACCAATTAACAATTATAGAATATATTTTACATTTCGGTGTTCAGGATGCTTATAATTATGATAATTTCTAATCGAACAAAAAGTTGTTTTAAAGTGGTCATCCGTACTCAGACGCATCATCAATTTAGCAGATATAAGCTTTAAAATCAAAAAAAGATATTTGTTCGGATTTACCATTTTTTGGCCTAATTTTTAATGTTTAATTGATAATTCTGAATTTGATAGAAGCAGTCAAGTGCAAATAATGTCTACAAGTTTATAAAGGTTTTGATCTTATTGAGTCAAAAAGTTGGAAATCGTGAATTTTTGTACTAAGATTTTAGTACGTTTGTGTCTATATATGCAGAGGAAAGGTACTGTTTATTAAAAAAATTAATTTGTACTCAATACATGTAGTTTTGAAAGAAGAATTTTTGGGTTTATCAAAGCAAAGAAAAAAATGCTGTTTTCTGATGTATTAATTTTTAATTGTTTTAGCTGCATTTGATAAGGGGGTATATGTGTTCCAAAGGTCGTAGAAAAAAAGAAGCATGTGAAGTCTTATATTTTTTTTTACCATTTAGTTGCAGTAGACACAAATCTAATATTTTAAAGTTTAAAAAATGGTGTTTTGACCATAGAATTTTTCATTAGATTTTTGTAACATTTCATTTCAAAATTCAATTTTAATCAATCAAATAATGATAATCACACTTGTTATTACTTTCTTACATATTTAATGATTAATTAAAACATTTAAATCTTTGTTTTGCTTTGATATTTTTTTAATATGAGCCAAATAATGATTTTGGTTGAAATCATGTAATCGAAGAAGGGGGTATGCATCTTCTGGAGACTCTAGTGGTAAAAGTAAATAGTTAAGACATGTATTATTGGAGCTTTTTTATTACGTAAGGTATTATTCTACTGAAAAACATCATTACTTTAACCACAAAAATCCTGAGTAGAGGCCTACCTTAAAGCTGTATTTGAACTTGTGCAAAATTTAATGCAAATTAAATTTAAACAAATTGAAATATTGATCAAGATACAATAAATTTCATTATCAAATTGTAGTTCTGAAGATAACTCGATCTACGTTAATAGACTTTTATTTCAATTACATTAGTTAAACTCGCTGAAAAAAGCATTTTCTATGGCAAACCGTACGCGCATAATTTATGTGCATGTAGCAATTCGTTGTGTTACCCGTTGCTAAGTATGTTGCTAACGCTGAGGGTAATAGAAGTGATTATCAACTGCCTCTAAACCAATCAGATTTCAGCATTTAACGTGAAAGTATAATAAACAAGAGGCCCATGGGCCACATCGCTCACCTGAACAGCAGTTCCTTGTAACATTACATTTCGTAGCATATGCTTTTTCTTTTTTAAACATTGAACCCCTTTCTCGGGACCCAGTTATGGTCCGAGGTTTATGGTTGGCTTGAACAACATAAATAGTAACATAGGAATGAAAATGTGAAGCACTGCGGTGGGACCGCACGTACACAACCTGAAAAACTGAACATAGCAGAGTTCCACTTCAAGAGGAATAACTCTCAGACTGTACAGAACACAAGAAAGATAACTCTTGGTTCCTCTACATTAGAGTTTACATAATTTGAGGATCCTTGCATAGTAATCTCACAAACTGTAGCATTATAGTTCTCGAGAAAAACTTTTTAAAAACATTTTCAATATATCTTTCTATGTTAAACTTTGAACCCCTCTTGGGGCCACAGTATTAGTCCAGTGCTAAAGTTTTAATTATTTGGAATCTACATTATTTAAGGATGCTTGCCTAGTTATCTCACAAGCTGAAGCATTATAGTTCCCTAGAAAAAGATTTTTCAACATTTTCCCTCTTTATTTCTATGCTAAACTTTGAACACCTCTTGGGGCCCCAGTATTAGATTGAGATCACGGCTTTTATAATTTCGAATCTACACTATTTGAGGGTGCTGACGTAGTTATCTGACAAATTGATGCATTGTAGTTCTCGAAAAGAAGATTTTTAAACATTTTCCATATATACCGGTACTTCTACATTTAACTTTAAACCCATTTTGGGTCTCTAGTATTAGTCCAGGGGTCACTATTTTAAAACTGTCGAACCTTCATTATCCAAGGTTGTATGCATGATAGTAATCTCACAAATTGAAGCATTGTAGTTCTCGAGAAGAAGATTTTTTAACATGTTACCTTTATATTTCTTTAATAAATTTTGACCCCATCTTGGGGCCCCAGTATTGGTCCGGGGGTCACGATTTTACCAATTAGGAATCTACATAATCGAAGTATCACCAGTCAAATGACATCCATTTCACTTTTGATAACTTTTAGCATATATTTTCATAGTCTACTTTATTTTACTTTATTCTTATCTTATAATTGTTCCCATACTTAGCAATTCCTTATTGACATCTAAAGCATTCCTTACTATTTATTTCTAAAGGTTGTCCAAGCTGTTGTTTATTTCTTAATCCCCTAGAATATTTAGTGATTTCACAGTAATTGTTAATCCTTATTGTCAGTGACACTGCTCATGGCACTGGGCACTCATAGGTGTTAGTTAGGGTAAACAAAACCACTTTGACTTCTTCACATCAAAAGGATAACTTAATTATTTGATTAGCCCTAAGTGATAACTTGACCTTAGGCAATTCATAGAGAAATTAATTCTTGTACATTAGTTCTTTTAGAGAGAGTTAGCTTTGAGACTTCAGACTGAAAGGATGTAGGGCGGAGCTAGGAAATCATGTAGAGTGTTAGGAGACAAATTTCTAATTCATCTGTTTAGGCCCCTTTCTCTAAATTACAGTTAGGAACAAGACTTGTTCATTAATGTTGTTACCTGCGTGTGTAGATTGGATTATTTATTACATTCAATCTTTAATAAACATTTCTCATATCCTGCCATTTGGACTTTGTGTATTCTTAATTTACTTATTCCCCTTGAGCTTAATTCCCCAAATGAACGTGCACCATCGCCTAGTTATGTACCAGACATCCGGGCGTGGTCACAGAGTGGTCGAGAATCCGGTTCAAATCTTATGGAATTCCTCTCACAGTGAACCGATGTAAACATCCATGATCCTGGGACTCTTAGGATTTCTGCAGGATTTCTGTGCTGTCAAAAACTGTGATTTGTGACTCTAACGTTCTTATAAAAAGAAAAGAAGACCAATCCATACAGAGACAGCGTGCCAGTTCCTGTTGGTGAGTACAGCCACTTTTATCACATGTGACACAGTTTAGATAACTTTCTATTGTTATTATTTTTGACATTTATAGATTGATTATTGTTTAGCTGTTTTTATCACTGATAATGGCTCCCTCACTTGAAATCCCATCAATGTCCCAACAAACTTCAAATCCCAACAACTTTTTGGCTACTATTTCAGCTGCAATTACCAATAAGAACAAAATTCAAATCAAGCTCTCTAACTTTCATATCAATGCCCTTGTTGATACCGGTGCTAATATTTCTGTTGTTTGCAACAAACTTTTGAGGAAACTTTTCAAAAATCCCCATATTTACAAATCAAATCGCTCAGCTGTTACAGGTGTTTGCAACACATCACATGCTATTCTTGGTCAAACAGATCTTGAAGTAGATGTCAATGGTTTAAAAATGCCCCATACCTTTCATATTTTGGAAAATTTGCCCCACGCTATCATTTTAGGCCAAGACTTTCTAGAACAAAACAACGCTGTAATAGATCTTACCCATAAATATGTGTCTTTTCACAATGAAACAACCATTGCCTCTATTTCAACACCTGATATCCAACATGACAACCAGAAACATGTTTCTCTTGCTCGAACGGAATCAGATATTATGTTACCACCCCTTTCAGAAAGCACACTTTCACTCCTTGTCTCGAACATCCCTCATGGTTCACAAGTCTTCCTTGAACCAGTCAACCTTCTTACAAACAAGAATCTGGTTGGAAGCAAATGCATTGCTACATGTCTAAACAACACACTTCCATATAGGATACTAAATCCTCTGAAAAAATCAGTTCCATTGAAAGCAAATTCTGTAGTTTCTAAAGTGTTCAACATAGACAACAATTACATTATTTGCTTTGACACACACTCCTCTGACACTCACACCAGTCAGTCAAAGGCTTCTACTACAGATCATATATCTATCGCCAAAACCCTGCAAATCCATATCGAAAAACAAAATCTTTCTCCTGCTCAAACTCAACAACTCCAAGATCTGATTGGACGAAACAGAGATGTATTTGCCAAAGATGCCACCGAACTTCGTAAAACAAACCTCCACACACACTCTATCATCACCAACACTGATAAGCCAGTCCGCACCCCAAGATATTCCCAGAATCCAAAGATGCGCCAGGAGACAGAACGTCAGATTCAAGAAATGCTGAAAAATGATGTCATTGAGGAATCAACTTCTCCTTACCAAAGTCCGGTCGTTATGGTGAAAAAGTCTAATGGACAATACAGATTTGCAGTAGATTACAGGAAACTGAATTCTATCACAGAGCTTGTTTCCTTTCCGATTCCAAAATTAGATGAAGTTTTTGACACAATAGCTGATTCTAAATCCAAAATGTTCAGTGTCTTAGACTTAGCTAGTGGATTCTGGCAAGTGCCCTTGGATGAGAAAACCAAACACAAGACTGCATTTATCACACATCAAGGTCTTTACCAGTTCAAACGACTTCCTTTCGGCTTAACAAATGCTCCTACAAGCTACCAGATGCTGATGACAAAAGTTTTACAGGAACTAAATTGGAAAATTGCTCTTATCTACATTGATGACATTTTGGTCTTTTCTAAAAGTTTTGATGAACATTTACAGCATTTAGATCTTATCTTTCAAAAACTTCGTAAAGCCAATCTTACTCTCCAGCCAACAAAATGCCACTTTGCTGCCCAAGAAGTAAAATACCTTGGACACATCATTTCTGAGAAAGGAGTTCAAGTAGACAGAGCTAAGATTGCTGCAGTAGCTGACTTCCCACAACCTCGAAATTCTAAACATGTCCGCAGCTTCCTTGGGATGTGCAACTATTACAGGAAATTCATCAAAGACTATAGCAAAATCTGTGCTCCCTTATTGAATCTTCTTAAGAAAAATATCAAATTCCAGTGGAAACCAGAACACACTGATGCTTTCAATCTTCTGAAGAGAAAATTAACTTCAGCACCCATCCTTGTCTTTCCTGATTTTAGCAAACCATTTGTATTGTCTGTGGATGCTTCTGATGCTGCCATTGGATATGTCTTGGGACAAATAAACTCAAAAGGACTTGAGAATGTTATCGCATATGGAGGACGTGCACTCAGGGATCAAGAAAAACGATGGCATATAAACCATAAAGAGGGACTTGCTTTGATTGAAGCCATCAAAACCTTCAAGGCTTACCTTACCAGTGCTGAATTCACAGTCTTCACTGACAACATCACAGTTCGTTGGTTGGATACCAATAAGGATGCATTAGGCAGACTAGGACGCTGGGCTCTATTCCTTCAGCAGTACAAATTCAAGATACAGCATCGTCCAGGAACTAAGAACCAGAATGCCGACTGTCTGTCTCGTCGTGAATATCCACCTTCAGACCAACCATGTTCTCCATCAGATGATGACTTGCCAGCCATTGGATCCATTGAAGCTTCCACAAAAGAGTTTATTGCCACAACCTTTGAATATCCAGAAGACAATCAGCCAAGGAAACCTGAAATTCTTGCCCTAAATACAGCCGATCAACATGATGATCATATTTCAGACAACCCAACCCTTCAGCATCTGCAAGAAAATTGTCCAGACTTTCAAGCGATTATCGATTACAAAAGAACTGAAAATTTGCCGCAAAATGTTAAGCAAGCTACCGCAATAGTCGCAAAATCCTTCCGTTATGAAATTATTAATGGACTTCTTTTTCACTTTTACAAGGAACGTGCTAAAAACCAATCTCCTGATCAGAGTCTTATTAGACAACTTTGCATTCCTGCACCCCTCCGGAATGATATTCTTCTCTCATATCATGATTGTATTGCTGGTGGCGGACACCAAGGACATGAGCGCACGTATGCTGCTATCCGCGCCAAATACTACTGGCCAAATATGTATTCAGACATTGAACAATACATTAAAACTTGCGAAACGTGTCAACAGTCCAAGAACTCTAAACATCAGAAGCCAGTCCCTTTGAGACCACTCCCTATTGAGGATATTTTCAGCAGATGGCACATGGATTTCCTGGAATTACCCATAACGCCAAACAAAGATAGGTACCTTCTCTTAGTTGTTGACAGCTTCTCAAAATGGTGCGAGGCCTTTCCTTTGAAATCTATGGAAGCCACTGAGGTTGCCAGAGTACTCTTTGCTGAAATATTTGCGAGATACGGAGCACCAAGGACACTTATTTCAGACCGGGGACAAAATTTCATGTCGAAATTAGTCCAAGCCCTTTGTGAACTCTTTGAAGTTACCAGACACTATACAAGTGCTTACCACTCACAAACAAATGCTGCTTGTGAAAGGATGAACTCATTTATCAGCCAAACACTAAGATCATACTGTAACAAGGACCAATCCGACTGGGTGAAGTTTATTCCGGCTGTCCTCATGGCATACAGATCTACACCTGCCACACAATCAACAATGTTTTCACCATTTCACTTGTTGTTTGGACAGAAGATGCGCCTTCCTGTTGATGTTGCTCTGACACCAAAACCATCCATGGCACATGAACCCAAGTTACATCTGATGCGTGTTCTGGAACAACTTAAAATATGCAGAGAAGTTGCTGCTGAAAACATTCGACAACATCAACAGAAATACACTCAGCAGCATGATAAGCGTGCACAAGAACCAGACTTCATGGTTGGCTCCACAGTATGGCTCTACTGCAGCCATGTTCCTAAGGGAAAATCTCCCAAACTTTTACAGAAATGGGTTGGCCCATATTCAGTAATTTACCAAGGACCAAACCATACCTTTAAACTCCGAAGGAATTCAGACCACAAGATTTTGAAGAGTCTAGTACATGCCAAAAGACTAAAAACTTACCATAGTCCTGAGGATAGACCTCACTATTTCTTACCGGAGTATCAAGATGTTGTACTCAATCCTGAAGAATTGGACAACCAAAATAATGAGAAGATTCCTCCTCCAAGTGACCAGCATCAAGCTGATGCTGATCAACTTCCGGCTGATGATGAAAATCAGCTTCTCCATGACGATGATGCTGAAGAGAATAATGATGACAATGATGATGACCAAAGCATCAGAAATGCAGCTCATGATCCCCAGCATCAAAATCCTCCACCTGAACCATCATCTTCTAAACCACAAAATCAAGCCAAAAATCAAAACAAACACAAAAGAAATTCAAAATGCGAAAAACCAAATGAAAAACAATCGAAGCCATTTTCTACGGACCAAATAGACAAAATTCTTGAATATAGCCTATATCAAGGGAAGCCGATTTACAAGATCAAATTCAAAGGTGCAGCTCAAACTTCATGGCAAGACGGAAACCAAATCCCAAAATCCTTTAAAGATACCTTCCATTCCCTCTACAATGCCAAGGGAAAGAAAAGAAAGCGACCCAACAAAAAACATTTTAACAAACAGGAATCTGTACAAGCCCTTTCACTCCCTCCCAAGAGTCAACAAGAGATCCACACTGCTTCCATTGACCGAAGAGGCACACATATCATGTTTGACCTCCAAAATCATGATGGATCTACTACAAACGGAAAGTATGCTTATCAAGTTCCAAGCCATTTATTCAAGCCTTTCTTCAGAAAACTTGAACAAGAAATCAGTGACTGTATATCAGGGAAAGGATGTGAGTTTGTAAACTGGAACATCAACCAATACTTTCCTGTATCCAGAGTCTTATTCTTTAAACACAGACCAACTCTTTTCATGCATCATCTTACTCCTTCAAAAGCCAGGCTCTTGAAAAATTGTAACTCTTCACCAGAAGGCATTTTAGCATTCAAAACAAAACTCTATGATCATGTCAAACTCTTCCATACAAATGCAAACCTCTAAATTTCTCAGCTGAATACCAATTAATTTTTCAAAAATCACTCTTAGACTATTACATTTTCCCAATTTGGTCAGCTGATATTTATTCTGTGTCCTGTACATAGTGCTAGGTAGTGTGACTGCAGCACATTATCATCAAATTCAAAGGACCCAGGATAAATATACACAACTCAAAAAAAAAAAAAATTTTTTTTTCCCAATATTTTAAAAATAATTCTCCCTTCTGTTTTTCTTTAAAGATTCTGAATTTTGTTTAATTTACTGAATAACATTAGAACGCCTGTAAGTTATGAACCAGCGGAAGCTGTGGTAGTTTCTTAAACTGCTGGGGAACGGCGTAATGCTCTATCTCAGTATCAAGTAAACTTACTTTTTCCATCAGAATAATTTTTCTTTATACCTTAAAATCATAATTCATTTTTGCCAAAGTTTTGTATCTCATATACTATTCTATTTCTTTTTCTTTTCTATAAGTAATCTATGATAGGTAATTCCGTTGTGTCACATGTTGATTTCTTGTGGTTGTGCTTACTGATTGATCATTTATCATGCCTTGTCCTATGCCCAAATTTGCAGATTCCAGGTCAACATAAACCGATGCCATCCTGTTTCCAATGCCATGAACACCTTTAATATAAGCTATAATGGAACTCCTATAGCAAACATGGGATGTTATAGCTCTTTTGATATATATTTTTTTTTTGTCATGATGGAACTCCCTACTGGTGGGATGTCATGACTTATTGTATATCATGATGGAACTCCCTCAGGGGATGTCATGACTTGTTGTTTATCATGATGGAACTCCTTCAGGGGATGTCATGATCAGGAACCAGGTTGCAATTTTCCCAGATACTGGTAGAAATTCTTTGTGGAGACGTCCACTTGCTGCAGTTCCTGTCTGAGGACATCAAATCCAATCAACAGTACAAATTACAAAAGAAAACCAAATGCAAATCAACAAACCAATACAGAACCAATACAAAGACTTTCGTGATTATGTGAAACATGACTTATTCATTTCATCCAATTATTCCATGGACTGATGTGACATTTATGATGCTGTTTTCAGAGAGACATTATATTTTCATTATGAACAATGTAAAGTGAAATAGCATCTTTTAAATTGTATAGCTCTATTGTTTACTATTTTTCTTATGCATTGTACATGCAAGTCTTGATATTTTTTTTTTTCTCTTTCTCCAATTTTTTTTTATATAATGGGCCCTTGTATATACATGTATATAGTAGCTATAGTTTAGAATTCATTCAATTAATAAGGAATCCACGCCCTTAGGAATTAATACTTTTAAAGTATATTTTTCCTGGTTTAGACATTTCTTAAATTTAGGATATTATTATCTATACTGACCCTATGCCTTTAGGTTAATGATATTTTCATAAAAATAATTGACCTGCTACATGTATCAGATAATATATGTTATTAATTTTGCCATTTATGAAAAAAAAGGCAGGACTGACTTATGGTATTCTGAGATTTCAGGAGAAATCTTTTTGTGAAGTAGGGGGAGCATATCACCAGTGAAATGACATCCATTTCACTTTTGATAACTTTTAGCATATATTTTCATAGTCTACTTTATTTTACTTTATTCTTATCTTATAATTGTTCCCATACTTAGCAATTCCTTATTGACATCTAAAGCATTCCTTACTATTTATTTCTAAAGGTTGTCCAAGCTGTTGTTTATTTCTTAATCCCCTAGAATATTTAGTGATTTCACAGTAATTGTTAATCCTTATTGTCAGTGACACTGCTCATGGCACTGGGCACTCATAGGTGTTAGTTAGGGTAAACAAAACCACTTTGACTTCTTCACATCAAAAGGATAACTTAATTATTTGATTAGCCCTAAGTGATAACTTGACCTTAGGCAATTCATAGAGAAATTAATTCTTGTACATTAGTTCTTTTAGAGAGAGTTAGCTTTGAGACTTCGGACTGAAAGGATGTAGGACGAAGCTAGGAAATCATGTAGAGTGTTAGGAGACAAATTTCTAATTCATCTGTTTAGGCCCCCTCCTCTAAATTACAGTTAGGAACAAGACTTGCTCATTAATGTTGTTACCTGCGTGTGTAGATTGGATTATTTAACATTCAATCTTTAATAAAACATTTCTCATATCCTGCCATTTGGACTTTGTGTATTCTTAATTTACTTATTCCCCTTGAGTTTAATTCCCCAAATGAACGTGCACCATCGCCTAGTTATGTACCAGACATCCGGGCGTGGTCACAGAAGGATGCATGCATAGAAATTCCACAAACTAAAACATTGTAGTTCTTGAGAAGAAAATTTTTAAACTTTTCCTTTATGTTTTTTAAAATGTTTAAATTTTGAACCCCTCTTGGTGCCCATCAATTGTCCGGGAGTTACAATTTTTTGAATCTCCATTATTTAAGGATGTACATGTATGCATAGTAATATCCCAAACAGTTGCACTATGGTTCTTGAGAAGAAGATTTTAAAACATTTTCCTACATATGTTAAGGTTCTCCGATCCTCAGGTACCAAAAATTGAAAGTGTAAATTTTAAAGCAAATGACATTTTACAGTCTCATACTAATGATTATAATCATAAATTAAGCATTTATATGTATTGTTTCCATGCGTTTTTCAAAGATAATGCATTATCACCCATAAAGATTAATATAAGGAAAAAGAAGTGACTTCAAGGTTTTGCTAATTTGTATTCAGTAGAGTATGATTACACTTGACTGCTGCACATAAAAACATTCAGTAGATATGTAGATGGAAAATAAATAAATAAAAATGTGCTGTATCCAGTATTATAATCATTGATATAAAAGAAAATGTCTTTACATCATGTATGAAAAAGAGTTATCTTTCTTTCAAAAAGTCAACAACAGATGTAATAATGTTCCTGCGCTTTGTTACTCTTGGTTTTCCATGAAAACATTCACTCAGTACACTTTGTATACCATCAAAGCCTTCTCTTTGGTACGCTAACTGCAGATGATACATTGAAAGACCAGAGAGAGACATCCTTTTCACCATGCTCTCAGACACTGTTTTATTTGTTAGCAAGGGCATCAAAGTGTGCAAGTTAGATTTAGAGTCTTCCATCTGGAGTACAACTTGCATCATATAATCCACACTGAAAGTTCAAATAACAGGAATCTGTACTGTGATGTTCGACAAGTTTCTGTAGATATGTACAGTCTTCAAGTGCATCATGTGCCTCGAACGTACAGCCTAAAATTTCTAGCACGAGGAGTTGAATTTGTGGTATTACAAGATGCATGATTCTTCAACATAGGTAGAGTATCACAGAATCCAATAATGCAGTCTTGCAATGGTATATCAGAGCATTTCTCATTGCTCTGCATAGAACAACACTATCATATACTTTCATATACATACCAACGCCAAGTTTAGTATTCACATCAAAAGGACCTTGGCCATTTGCATCAATGTTGTGTCTCTTCCCTGTTGGTACAAGTCAACTCCTTGCAGCAGGTACACTTTATATACAATAAGCTCGCAAGACCATACTGTTTTTCTTTTACAAACTTTGCTAAATTTAGTGGTTTATGGCACACAACACATCCTCGCTCTAGATGATCAACCAAAACTGAAAACTCTACGATCCTTCGTCCATCAAAAATATTGGTATATGTCGATCGAGAAAGTTCTTCGCTATCAT